>NC_053036.3:644562263-644871016 GCF_002575655.3 Aegilops tauschii subsp. strangulata | reverse complement strand
TTGGATTTAATAGCTACTGGGTGTCTTGATGGCCTGCATGCCATTTAGGGAACCGGCTCCTCTAACATTGATAAAGAATGTTAGAGAAGCTACAGTATCTTAACTATTCTTCTTTCTATCCAAGTGATTAACGCTAAAATGACTTAAATTAATTTGTAAATTGATGGTCTACTATGTACATTTATAGTAATTACATACAAACAAATTGATCGTGAAATAAAATTAATTTTGAATTATTTATATCTACAGTGAATATCAACAGTAAACAGCCTGCTAACAGTCCCTAACTTTCCTTCTTAAATTTACACTAGACTGGCACTGTAGCACGGTGACTTTCCTTGTGAATGTTAGAGGATCCGTTTCCGCCATTTAGAACGGTCTTTGCAGCAAATTAAACGTAGGCAAGAGAAGGTGAATGCACACGTTTATGTTCCATGACACATTCTTAAGAAAGTTTTTGCGGGAAATGACACATTCTTAGTGATAGCAAAGGCAGTGGGGTATCACATCTTAATGTGTCAATTAATGTGAGTGTGTGCATCTTTATGTTGGGGTACCATTCATTCAAATGTGATTGCTTAGGGAAATACTAATTAAAATTTATAGATAACATATACACAATCATACGGGGAAACAATTTGGCCATTTTCCTCATACTTAGCACTATCATAATATTGTTATGAAATAATGACAAAAGTAAACGACTTATTGGACAAAGCTTAGATTAACATATTACACTAGGGTGAGACTACATGTATGATATTATATCTAGTATAGACACAGCACCAATCGAGATTTCCCGTTTATCATGTTATCTAGTATAGATACAGCACCAATCTAGGATGTGTTCTAATTTTGTGTTTTTCCTGCTTTGCTCGAGTGTGTTGATCCCCTTCATAAATGAACCTGAATCATGAACATAAAAATATTGGTGTTAGAGGAGTCTGTGAACTATTCCACATGGATGAGTTCTAGCCATATACATGAACAAAGTGGCAAGAATTAGAGAAGCATGATGAGTGAGATAGGAGCTGCGGGGTGAATAAAGAATGGTCTGCTGCATTTAAAAGACACTGGGTGACTTGATGTTCTATCAGCCATTTACAACAAAATTTGCTGCTCCTAAATGGATGTGGCCAGGCTGAAACGATTCTGCTGGTTGGCTTGTGGGCGGGGACTGGTAGAGTTATTCAATGCTTCACCACGTGGGCTCTGCACTTGCGCCAGCGTTATCAATACGAGAAATATATAAATGTTGATA
Source organism: Aegilops tauschii subsp. strangulata (assembly GCF_002575655.3). Taxonomy (NCBI): domain Eukaryota; kingdom Viridiplantae; phylum Streptophyta; class Magnoliopsida; order Poales; family Poaceae; genus Aegilops; species Aegilops tauschii. The sequence continues at coordinate 644,869,755 of NC_053036.3, read as the reverse complement.
TAGTGTATATAAATTAATATACGATGCCCTTGTACACAAAGTGCACAAATCACGTGGCAATGGACGGGGCTGATAACATCCTCGTGCGGCACCATGTCCACTCATGATTTATCGCTAAAAAAACACTCTTTGTTGGTCGTCACCACTGAGGGGCGTTGGACTGCCCATCAGCAGAGGTGCACCGCAGGCCATCTCTCTCTCTCTCTCTCTCTCTCTCTCTCTCTCTCATTGTTGATTGTTTCTCCACATAATACAAATCTTGACATGGACATCTCAGGCTATGCTCCAATTAACCTGGAGCATTGGGACCACCATGAGCTGAACCTTCCGTGTACTGCCCACTGTACTCTCTCAGTCTATGGAATGGACTTGGCGTGTATTCAATCCCAAGTCTCCGTCAAAGTCACTGAATGGACTTGCCGTGTGCTCCAGCATCCTGCGTGGAAAGAGTTGCGACCTAGCTAGGTCACAGGCACGTGAATTCAGAAGCTTCTTCCGTCTAGACTAGCGAGGCAAGCGAGTTGCCATGGATCCAGATATGGCCAGCCAAATATTTATGCGTCCAAGCACTAATAACAAGCATTGTAGTATCTTGAAACATCTTATTTCTATATCTCAGTCCAAGGAACTGAAATCCAGACAAGAGGCAACAGGCCTTGGGCTGCACGACAACTCTCTCTATCTCGCTCTTCTTGATTGTTCCTGCACATAATACAAATCCCGAAGTGGACATCTTAGGCTATGCTCCAATTTACCTGGAGCGTTGGGACCGCCATAAGCTGAACTTTCGTGTACTGCCCATTGTACTCTCAGTCCATGAAATGGACTTGCCGTGTACTCCTAGTCCCAGGTCTCGGTCAAAGACACTGAATGGACTTGCCGTGTGGTCCAGCATCCCGACCATGTGGAAGGACTGACCACCTAGATTGCTCGCACTTCATTGCTCGTGTCCGTTCCGCACGACATACTGTCACGGTTATCACTTACATCCGCGTCGCTGGATGTTCTTGCATGAGGGCTATGGCCTCCACCCTGGCGAAGACGCGAAGAGCTTCTTCAATCTCTCTACTGGACTCTTCGTCTGCCCTCGAGTTCTCTTGTCATGGATCACCGCCTTGTTTGTACGCTCGAATGCCTCCTCCCCCTACTACCGAGCGACGCGGCCAGGGGAACACTGTTCTGTTCACGAAACTCGAGAAATCAGATAAACCTCGGAATTATAATATTGCGTGAATAAAAGATCTAAAATCTATTAAAATCAAACAATGCAAATATTCTCGAAAACATAGGAAAATGTATCAACTATTGAAATAAAAACTGGCTTTAGAAAATGAAGAAACCAGTTAGAACTATTATGAAAAGACGATTGAATTTAATAAAACTCACAAATAGTCTAAGCAGTCAAGGAAAAATAGAAAATTTCAACTTAAATATCATCCTAAATTACCAGTGAGATTTCTCATATTTCAAATAGACATGAATAACTATGATTTTCCTTTTTTGAAATATTATTTTCTCTTTAAAAAATTACTATTTTAAATACATTTTCTAAAACAGTTCTTATTTCCACATTTCCTGAAATTTTGAATAAAACTTTGATTATTAAGGAACAGTTCTTGATTGATCTTTTTCTAAATTTAGTTTTAACGCGCTTGCAAATGTTTTTCTATGTTTATTGACTTGGTATGATTTTTATGCCATCTAGAGTGCCACGTTCGCGAAACCACTCTATTCATAGCTTTAATTCAGATCGAAGAATAAATTTGTCTGGTTTGAAAGGTGGGGTGTAATTTCCGACGAAACTGCAAAGCTGACGTTGAGTCTCGTGTACGTGTGTCAGGCTGGAGGCTGGAAGATTCAGCGTGTTTCTGTGGACAATCCTGAACCGAAGGGCTATTGAGCTTGTTGATCTTTCCAGTCAAAAGTTTGCATGGTCGGATCAAAACACATTGTCGACGTCGAAACTAAGACTTTATAGGTGGAGATGAACTGGGCTGTCATGTTCATCGACAAAAAAAATTCGTACGTGTCTATGTCAGAATCTTATGTCACATTCATCGATAAAAAATATTTGTATGTGTCTATGTCAGAATCTTATGTCACATTCATCGACAAAAAATATTTGTATGTGTCTATTTCAGAATCTTATGTCACATTCATTCATGGAATAGTTGTGGCTTAATTGAGGGCCTCTTTGATTCGTAGGATTTCCAAAACGCAGGAATAAGAAAAACGTGGGATTGGAACGGCATGTCATCTTGAATCCTACATGATTGTGTGAGTGTTTGATTGTCCATAGAAAAAACGTGGGATTTTTTCAAAAAGGTTTGAGTGGATAAAAAGTTTCCTATGAAATACAGTGCAAATAAATCCTATGGAAAATTCCTATGATTTGCAATCCTAGAATCAAACAAACCACATAGGAAAAACCCTAAGGATTAGAAATCCTTCAAAATTCCTTTAAGAATCCTTTGAATGAAAGAAGCCCTGAACATGTGTTGAGTTTCGATCGGACGACTCACGAAACTGCTTTATTTTATATTGCTAAAATAAATAAATAAACTATTTGCTGCTCGTCACCACTGACGGGCGTACGACTGTCTATCAGAAGAGGTGCACCGCAGACCAGCTGAGAACCCTTGTACGTACTTTACGGGCGAATGGCAGCGGCCATCTTTTTTTTTTTTGACGAAATGCTGACGGAACAGCTTTTCCTTGATATTAGAATAAGAGAGTTGTTGTTACAGCAGGAGGGCTACGGAGGAAGTATCCCCACACAACACCTAAGAAAAGGGTCCTCTAGATAATTAACCCAAATGATAACGCCCACACATGTGGCATGTTTGCACATATCGTCCATATACATTGATCCATGTTGATTCTCTGTTTTGGACGAATTTTAAAGGAATCTGTTAGAATCTGAGTGCCACGTGGGCATCATCGTGTGTGGGCGTTGGAGAGTTCGCCCACACGCCCCGCAGCACGCGGTTTGCCAGCTGCGCTGTGTGAGCGAACTAGTTTCTGCCCACACAGCCACCACCTAGTCCACGTGCGTGTGGGCGAACTGCTTTTCGCCCACACGACACCCGTACGTTGTTGGATGGCAACTGCACTTGCGCGTACGTGGCAACTAGGTAAACACACATGGGAACTATGATTCGTTGCGTGTATGTGGCAACCAGATAAACACACATGGCAACTGTGATTAGCCCTACATGGCAACTATGGTCTGACCATACATGACAACTAGGTAAACACATATGACAACTATTGTTTGACCATATGTGGCAAGTAGTTAATCACACACGGCAACTATGGTTTGATTACATGCGGCAACTACCATAAATTAGACATGGCAACTATAGTTAAACAAAACAAAGTGAGTTGCCGTGCTTTTACAACTACATTTGCCATCCCGTATAACTACATCCGCCATCCCGAATGGCAACTAAATCGTCATCCCACGGGTACCTAACGTAGCTGCGCCAGGACGTGTGGGCATATTTGCTTCGTGCCACACACGCGGGATGGGGACGAGTAGTACTTGTTGGTGTGTGGCATGAAGTAGCTGCGCCGACACGTGTGGACAATTCTAATGTTCGCCCACACACAACATGTGTGGGCTGCGTCCTGCTCACGCCACACACGATGTGTGGGTTGATGTCTAGTATGCCACACGTGTGGGCGTTATCAGGACCCGTAATTAATCTGGCTCTCTAGGTCTGTGGATCAGCATTGCGATCTTGGTCTTGCGGCCCTGGCCATTATTAGAGAGACAGCAATTAGGCTAACGTTGGTTACTGCAATGATAGCGAGTCATAACTGACATGTGAGGAGTACATTGTGCCCGTCAGAGGAGACTCTTTTCTTGCGAAAAACACCCTGGATCTTTTAAGAAGGATATCCAGTAGTACACAAAGATGAGAGAATACACTTGGGTCCCTGAGGAACCAAACAATTACAAGCACCAACGCGGGCTGATGTCGCGCCGCCGCCACTACTCCTACTCGGAGCCGGCGAAACCTTGTTTAGTGCGGACGGGATCTCCGCAGACGAAAGTCGCGAGCCTCAGTCCAGAAGAACCAGCACATCGGAGAAGCATCGAGCCGAAGAACCACCCTCCCTCGCCGGCGATGGAAAAGAAGAAAGATTTGATGCAAATACACGCTCCTCAGCTCCATGACGGTGCCGGAGCACTCGCCACGACGCGGAGCCGGAGCACAAAAGCTCTTCTTGAGGCCACTGTTGAAGGAAATATGCCCTAGAGGCAATAATAAAGTTATTATTTATTTCCTTATATCATGATAAATGTTTATTATTCATGCTAGAATTGTATTAACCGGAAACATAATACTTGTATGAATACATAGACAAACAGAGTGTCACTAGTATGCCTCTACTTGACTAGCTCGTTGATCAAAGATGGTTATGTTTCCTAGCCATAGACATGAGTTGTCATTTGATTAACGGGATCACATCATTAGGAGAATGATGTGATTGACTTGACCCATTCCGTTAGCTTAGCACTCGATCGTTTAGTATGTTGCTACTGCTTTCTTCATGACTTATACATGTTCCTATGACTATGAGATTATGCAACTCCCGTTTACCGGAGGAACACTTTATGTGCTACCAAACGTCACAACGTAACTGGGTGATTATAAAGGTGCTCTACAGGTGTCTCCGAAGGTACTTGTTGGGTTGGCGTATTTCGAGATTAGGATTTGTCACTCCGATTGTCGGAGAGGTATCTCTGGGCCCTCTCGGTAATGCACATCACTACAAGCCTTGCAAGCATTGTAACTAATGAGTTAGTTGCGGGATGATGTATTACGGAACGAGTAAAGAGACTTGCCGGTAACGAGATTGAACTAGGTATTGAGATACCGACGATCGAATCTCGGGCAAGTAACATACCGATGACAAAGGGAACAACGTATGTTGTTATGCGGTCTGACCGATAAAGATCTTCGTAGAATATGTGGGAGCCAATATGAGCATTCAGGTTCCGCTATTGGTTATTGACCGGAGACGTGTCTCGGTCATGTCTACATAGTTCTCGAACCCGTAGGGTCCGCACGCTTAAAGTTCGATGACGGTTATATTATGAGTTTTTGTATTTTGATGTACCGAAGGTAGTTTGGAGTCCCGGATGAGATCGGGGACATGACGAGGAGTCTCGAAATGGCCGAGACGTAAAGATCGATATATTGGACGACTATATTCGGACTTCGGAAAGGTTCCGAGTGATTCGGGTATTTATCGGAGTACCGGAGAGTTACGGGAATTCGCCGGGGAGAAGTATTGGGCCTTATTGGGCCATACGGGAATAGAGGAGAGAGGCCAAAAGGAAGGAGGCGCGCACCCCCCCTCTGGTCCGAATTGGACAAGGGGTGCAGTCCCCTTTTCCTTCTTCCTCTCCCCCTCTTTCCTTCTGTCCTACTCCAACAAGGAAAGGAGGAGTCCTACTCCCGTGGGAGTAGGACTCCTTCCTTGGCGCGCCCTCCTCCTTGGCCGGCCGCCTCCCCCTTGCTCCTTTATATACGGGGGCAGGGGGGCACCCCATAGACACAACAATTGATCGTTTGATCTTTTAGTCGTGTGCGGTGCCCCCTCCACCATAGTCCACCTCGATAATACTATAGCGGTGCTTAGGCGAAGCCCTGCGTCGGTAGAACATCATCATCGTCACCACGCCGTCGTGCTGACGAAACTCTCCCTCAACACTCGGCTGGATCGGAGTTCGAGGGACGTCATCGGGCTGAACGTGTGCTGAACTCGGAGGTGCCGTGCGTTCGGTACTTGATCGGTCGGATCGTGAAGACATACGGCTACATCAACCGCGTTGTGCTAACGCTTTCGCTTTCGGTCTACGAGGGTACGTGGACAACACTCTCCCCTCTCGTTGCTATGCATTACCATGATCTTGCGTGTGCGTAGGAATTTTTTTGAAATTACTACGTTCCCCACCAGTGGTATCAGAGCCAGGTTTTGATAGCTCTACAACATTGCATGGCAAACAAAATTAGATTCTACTCCATATGATTTTGTAATATATGAGCACAGGAAATGCAGGTACTCCTCCAGCACACCACCACATGTGGTCATATCTAAGATAACAGTCGACTGAAAATAAATAGGTCAGTCGATTTTTTTAATGAACCGTCCGATCTATAAGGAACGGGTAGATGGCCTTCGTCTACCTCCCGCTAGTCACTGTTGACGATCTTTCTCGAACCGCCAGCGACCACCGGCCCAGACCCCTGCCTCCGCCGCCCCGCCCTCCCCTCGACCTCACACCACCGCCGTGCTTGGCAGCGCCCCCAGGCCATCCCTTTAATCCTGGCCGACCTCCAGATCGGGCGCCAGTAGCTCTAGGCCGCACACGTACCTAAGATAAACACCAAGGCACTGCTTCCCCGGCGTAAGAGGTGTACTAGCGCCTGTTACGCCGGGGAATGCTTCCGTTAATTAGGAATCAACTAGCCAGAAATTGAAATTCAGGGGGGCGACGGACCTCTAGCTAAGGTGAAATAGTATATGAGGAGAAACCTTGTGCATCGCGAGTTACTAGGAACATCTAGTATCAAGAAGAAGCGGTCAACTAGTGTCTTCTGTGGGATGAATACCGTGCAAGCAGAGACGTAAGATTTGCACGAATAAGGGAAGAGGAGTACCTTTTTCGGTTGCCGGTGTGGTCACCTCCACATGTCGCGCCGATCTTCTTCTTTTTACCGGAGAAACCGATGTTTTGGAGGGTGCAGGCTTGGACGAACCCATGGCCAAATTGTTGACTATGTTGCCGTGGCCGTATGTCGGCGGAGGGGAAGCAGATCCGAGGCGGCGAAGGACGGCGTAGCAAGAACAACTCCAGTGCGGTGGAGGGTGGCGAAGTTGGAGCGGCAGCGGTGAGGCGCAGGACGGCGTGGTTGAACTGGCTCGGGTACGCACGGCTCGGCCTCGGCTTCAACTACTAGCCGTGGAGGGCGTTGCGGTTGAGGTTGCGGTGGACGACGACGTCGGGGTATCGGCTCCGGCGTGATGGAGGAGGGCGGTGGTTGATGGGTGGGATGGGGTGGCGGACGGAGGACGCCGGGGTTTCGCGGCTGGTGGAGAGGTAGTTTTGGCGCCCACGGAGTACGAATGGGGAATCGGACGGGTGGGGGGGAACCATGTTTCGGTCTGGGACGCGCTTGTTTTTGGCTTTTCTGAACAGAAGATGGGGCGCGCTTGTTTGAAATTTGGGGAAAGTACAAACTTTGCCCCCCTCTTAAATTTCGGACCTACTGCGGGTCGGGGGTAGGATGGTAATCCCAGGTGTCCAAATAGTGGGTGGGAGCGATTTCGGCCGCGCGCATGTGTGCTTAGGCGGCCATTGTGTATGAATGTTTTTCAGAGGCGGTTGCGTGGCGTCTAGATGAAGCTACAAACCTACCCCGGTTTAGACCTTTGGATGTCGGGCCGGTAGGTTTCACGGGTCAGAGTTATTAGAAAAGTAATTTCCTTGTACTACCAAACCTTGGTCTCACGCGGTTTCGGGCGAGTAGAGGCTCTTTTGGCGCTTCATTCGAAATTTTGAAACACAAGCATTCACGTTTAGAGTACCCTTGAACTATGAGGATTGACCTAAATAGACAACATTATATTTGACCTTGTATGTTTGAAAACCTCATTAAATTATCCGCTTCTTTTTGAAATTTTGACACTTGAAAATCCTATAACTACGATTATTTTGGAATGGAGGAGCTAAATTGGAATCTATTTTGTACACGACTACATATGCTATTATGTACAAAATCAGAGCAAAGATTGGTGCCCCCATAATTTAGGTATGGTTTACAAATGCCATGATATCAAATTCAAATAATTGAATGGACTTCATGTTGAATTCGATTTTTTTAAACCACCTTAAGTTGAATTCAAATGTATGCTAGTTCATAGGTAGCTATTTATAATGTTCATTGTGTAACTTTCGTATGTATAATGTGCTTTACACACAACATGAACTATAATCACATTTATATTCGATTGCTAAAGCGATGCATTGTCTGGAGTTCAAAATACTAACTATGTGGATCAATTGTGTCGAATAATAACATAGACATGCTCAAATTCGATAGAATCAAGATGTCTGATGGATCAATGACCGCTCCTTACGCGAATTGCAAATATCATGATCCCATCCTAATATTTGGATACAGTTTATATCTTTAATCAATGTGTACAGTAGTCTTTTACGTGTAGTTTCACTCTCCATCGGTGGTCTCTCACACATGCTCACACACTCTCTCCCGAGGTGTCTTTCTCGCACACATGCTCTAGATATAACCCTCCCTCTCTCTCGTAACCATTTACAACTGTTTTCACTAACCTTTATCACAAGCACTCTTCCTCTCGCAAACATACACACGCACAATCCCCATCGACCCTTTCTATATACATGGACCTGCCTACGTGTCTCATGTACGCAAATTATCTTTAGGCCTGTCTCTCACACATTGTCTCACACCTCTCTTCCTAATCGACGAGTATGATTCTAGCAGAGCATTCTGTAGGATGCCCCTTAAAGTTAGGTTGGATGAATAGTAATATCAGAGATAAAGGGGTTACCTTAGTCCGAGAACCTAGGGTTACAAATCCTAGCGGCTTTGTCAGTGGACACAGAGTCCTTCACAATTCTGCTATCTTTGTCTTGTACGACTAGTCATCCATGGGTCTTCCTAAATGCGTCACGGGCCGACCAATGTGGCGCAGGACGGAACCGAACGAAGGGCCTAACCTGGACCCACCGGACCTCACGCGGTGACACACCCTCTGCCCCCTCGTCGCATTATCTTCTCACACCCACACATACCAACACAAACACCACACACACAGAAAATTTCTCCTCGTGCCTATATTCCCTCCCCCCTTGCATATACACACTCAAGGGAACGGAATCTCTCGTCGTGACGTCATATTCGTCTCTCTCTCTCTAGACCACTCTCATTTCTCGTGCTATCTCTCCCACGCCCCCCCCCCGTCGGCCCATCTATCCATGCCTCTCTCGAATACGTAATACACACACATACCTCTCTAGGCCCCGCCAAATGCATCAACTACACATTCACACATGTTACATCACGTACCCCATTGATCTAAAAAACCCTCTCTTCATGTTTATTTCGCATACAACATTCCTTTTGAATAAAGTGTGGCCAAAAAATTATTTTAGAGTTTCTACATATATACAACATTACAAAGTTATACGGAGGAGTACGAACGCTAATTTGCATTGCATGGTGCCCACAATGATATTTATTCCGCACTATGAATTTGTATATTTTTATACTATATACAAAGTTAATCATAATAAAGAGAAACGAAGAGCATCTCTCTCTCCATCGCATACCCCCCTGTACGCCCCTTTCACGTATGCACACAAAACTATCTCCAGGTCCTCTAAAAGTAAGCCCCCAGAAAATTCACGCATGTTTCATCTTTCTCTCGCGATATATGCAATGACGATCATTGTATTTGAAGCGAAAGCACGATACGTACATTGGACTTCAGAATCCACTCATTATGGTCACCATTTACATTTAGTGGTTATTATACAGTCACGGGCTCACCGTACAACTCTCTATTTGCTCATGACATGACTAGTTGACCAGTTAAACGCTCCACATGGCACCTCTAGTGTTGCATCACATTATCTCACTACCATCGTGCCCACCTGTCGACTTGTATCTACTCTACATCTACACTCTTATAAAATACATAAAATACACTCTTATAAAAAACAGAGTTGATGATGATGGTGTGCCTGCCATCCTGCAATATAGGCCGTCCGATTTATATCTGACGGATAGGAAAGAAACTATGGCAATTTTGCAAAAAGGTACCCACACACCTCTCCACATTTGCAAATAAGGCCTTCCCTCGTTCATCCTTTTCTCTCACAAGATAAACAAGTCATACAAATGCATCTTGATGTTACGTGCAATGCATGGGCATCTTTGCTAGTAAGAATGAAAACAAACGACAAAAAAGTATTTGGACGGTGGTTCGAAGTCATGACCGCGGGCACAGCGGACAAGGTGGCCTTGTATTGGTATGCTGAGCCAGTGAGCCGTCTGTTTTAACACACAAGAGCTGGTGTGGTGATTATACACACACGCACGCATGCACATGAACTGCATCCACGCAACACTCACACAAACACATGCACCCACGCACGCACGCAACAATCACACGTACACACGCAGCCACGCACGCATGCAACACTCACACGCACACACGCACGCATGCATGCACACACCAGTACACCACACGACAACACACACTCTAACGCTCAAGTGCTCAACCTACACGTGCATGCGCACACATCAGGCCCTGACAGACACATACACAACCAGGTGATTCCCGCGCACGGGTTGGAGCCTTGTCGCGCCTGCGTAAATTTGTGTTTATCTGACCTTTTCCCTATGCAAACTGACAGGTGGGACCCACAAGGAACGTGGTCAATTTAACTAGTCAACATGGCGCCATGCAGACTATTTGGCCGGTCAACAGAGTGCAATCCGATGCTGAACCGTGAGCAAGTGACCGTGTAATCACCGCAAAACGTATATAGTGACCGTAATCAGCTTATTCTGAAGTTCGGTGACGGTATTACGCTTTTCTCTCTGTAGGCCCTCCAAAACTACATCTCTACACGGTTCTCGCATGTTACAACACTACTACTACACTCTAACACAATAAATCATATGTGTTTTTAGTTTTACTAGATATCATATTGTTACTTATAATTATTCAGTTTGCATACATTAAAGTTGGCTTTGAAATATATGGCCAGTATCATCCACCGCGCGGGAAAAGTCCCGCTCTTTCCTGTTTAATCGGATTTGTATCAATGGATCGTGTGAAACAGCAAAACTATAGTACTATAAAGTACAAGTGACAGTTCACTGGGCCGTCGTGTCGTCTACTCCCCCGTCGTAAGAGTGGAGCGCTCGCTTTCATAAATCTTCTAGTCCCTTTCGCCGACATGTGGGACATTAAGCTACCGGGTCCACGTGCCATACTGGAATACAGTGCAGAGCAGCCGGGGTGAAGCACCCCAGTCATGGCGCCGGCGTAGTAATGAGCAATGAGGCGTCAAATCACAAAGCTGCACCTTTCCCACAGTTAAGTTGGAGGGACGAAGTAATAATGCTAAAAAAAGAAGTTGGAGGGACGAAGCAACCATCATTTCACTCGTTGCTGAATCCGCTTCTCCCTCATCTTCTTCAACTTAACCACGTGTTGCTTCTGCCGTTGTTCTGCCTCATGTGGGACGCGGATCGGCTTGGTAAAGCACTGACACGTGGGACCGCATGTTAGCAAACCGCCAGGACAACGTCCTCCGAAAATAAGAAACCTCCCCCGCCATCCACGCGGCAAAATCACCTCCTTTTTACTAATCTTGATTCTATAATTTTTTAGATCAATATAATTGTGATTTGTATAGATAGCACACAGGAGCAAAACCAAGTGGTACGGTTAAGGGCATCCACAATGTGTAGCCAAATGTGAAAATAGCTTTAGGCATCGTGGGAACCATTGTGGACGGTGTTGCCAAAGCCAAAATGATGGAACCGAAGCTCCCTGATTGATTGATTGAAGGAATAGAAAAATGCAACGTCTCTCCTCTTTCTCCCATGCTTGGACGCATGTAGTACAGTATAGAGCACAGAGTCTACTCCCCTGTCTCTTTTATCACAAATCACAAAGCAGCAAGGCGTCAAATCACAAAAGCACGGACGAAGCAACCATCATTTCACTCTTCGCTGACTCCGCTTCTCCATCGTCTTCTTCGAGAAGCCATCTCACTGCACTAGTACTCCTAGTAGTACTAGTCCTTTGGTTCAACGGACATCCTGGATGCAAATAAGGCGGTTGTCTCGGCTTGCAGGCGGCACTTGCGAACGCACTTCGCCAAACCATAAAAAAAAGATATCGTCGACGTCACCGCAATGGGGAAGGAAGTCAAATATAGTTACTACCTCCATTTTTTTGTACACAAGGCCAGTATATCAAAATTACAATTTGCAAAGGGCCACTAACACTAATCGAGGCAAAATTGATGGGGTTAGCAACCAAGGACATTAATATCCCCTGCATTCATGCGGAAGTGAGAAGCTGGTTTGCATGGCGCTGCATTAATCAAGCGATGAGGAGTGAGATGGTTAGCTCTTTGGTCTTTGGAGAAAAAAATACGCATTAATTGGCACATGAAACGAGGACTTGTATCGATTAAATCCTGCGAAGGAAAACGCCGCCTTTCTTTTTTAACACTAGTACTCCTAGTACATACGTACTTATCCTGTTTGGGCCTAGGCCTTGCATTGCCAAACTTCGCCACACATTTTTGCCAAGCTTGCCTAAAGTTTTCAAAATGAGAAGGAGGTACACTTGCGCACGGCTGTCGCGGTCGCACCGCACCCTCACACGGTCGCTCCTGCACGCCGCGGTCGCACCGCACCCTCACACCGTCGCTCCTGCACGCCGCAAACCCAACCAAGGGAACGCACCCTCACTGACACGTGCTGTCACATGTGAACAAACCAAACTCAGCCATCCTATCGCTGACACATAATTTTCGTTCATAGAGTATGTTTATCCAACCGCATGTTGGGGAGTATCCGTACGGCCCGTGCGGTGGTCTGTTGGGGAAGAAGAAGAGGTGAGGAAGAAGGAAAGAAGGGTTAGGAGACGTAGGATATTCATCCAACCGCCTGAAATGGTAGACTGACCCAAGTCAAGCGACTTGCATAACAAATAGTATATGTTTTTACACAGCAAAATATCCATAAAAATAACAACATAAAGAAAAACTATCACTGCTCGCGGAAAGAGACGGCCTCGTCGTCTTTGGCTGCCGGCACGAACCAGCCGTCGTTGCCGACGTGTGTCTCCGCACCGTGGTTGTCCTCGGCCTCCAGCTACTCGTTCAAGCGGAGCGTGCGGGCGCTCTGCACGGACGAGAGCACAGCCCGATTCAAGTCGAGGACGTCCGGTTCCGCCTGCAGGAGGGCCTCGATGGCAGCGGCATCCGCGCGCTCCGCGTCGAGTCGAGCCTCCACCGCCCGGTTCAAGTCCAGGACGTCCGGTTCCGCCTGCAGGAGGGCGTCGATCAGAGCGGCATCCGCGCGCTCTGCGTCGAGTCGGGCCTCTGCCGCCCGGTTCAAGTCCAGGACGTCCGGTTCCGCCTGCAGGAGCGCCTCGATGGCAGCGGCATCCGCGCGCTCCGCCTCAAGTTGAGCCTCCGCCGCTCGGTTCACATCCACGACATCCGGTTCCGCCTGCAGGAGAGCCTCGATGGCAGCGGCATGCGCGCGCTCCGCGTCGAGTTGAGCCTCTACCTCCCGGTCCTCCTTTAGTATCGCCATGTTGAACCACTGGTCCGCGTGCACCATGGGGGACTCGGACGCCGGCACGAAGTCGATGTCCATCGTCTCATACCCATCGGGGCCTTCTGCGCCGCGACCTCCGCCATGAAGATTGGATCGGCTTCCTCCTCCTCGTAGCTTGGCTCCAGAGAACTCGGGGATTGGCCCGCCGCAAAGCGAGCTTGGGAACGGAGGTCTGTGGCGCCGACCGCCGCCGCGATTTCTGCGCGGCGCTCCGGCGTCAGCATCTTGTAGTAAGTGATCTTGCGACGCACCATGGCTTTCCGGCGAACTAGGGGACGCTTGATGCGTGCTAGGGGATCGAAAGGTGGGGGAATGGGCTGGAGATTTGGTGTGGTTTTAGGGCAGTGGCTGGCGTAGGCCGAGCAGCGAAGGTTCTGGTGTGAATAGTGGTTCCGGTGACAACCGGTTAATCGGTTTTGACTGTACATCGCTCTTGTCGCGTTCGCGTTGCAGCCCGGCACGCTGGACCCTCCACGTTGCTCACCGAATGGAACGCGCTTCGTCTTGCGTTTTCGCTCGCTTGTGGGACAGCAGTTGAGGGCAAACCGACGTCCCTCCCCCTCCCCCGCCCGCGTCATTTATTATACTACCACTCCCTCCGTTTTATGCGGAGTAAATAAAAACAGAGGGAGTATACTACGGATGAGGATCCCCTGACGTGGTCGAACCCATTGAGTAACTGACATGCGGGGCCTAGCAAGCATGGGGTCCGCCAGTAAGTGACCGAAAGGGAGGGTAAGACAGGGATACCTACGTCAGAGGATCCACTTCCACTACTACTCCCTCCTTCCATTTACTATACAGGGCCTAATACGTTTTTCGAGGCTAACTTTGACCAAATGTTAGAGTAATAATATATGACATGCAACTTACACAAAGCATACGGTCAAATTCGTATGTGAAAGGAGTTTCCAATGATATAATTTTCACATTATACATCTCATGTACTATTAATCTTGTCAATAGTCAAATTGGAAACCATCTCGAGTACAAATCTATGAGTACGTACGAATCTAACAATATTGATTGGGCGTTGTTGAATGTTGATACCTTTTTGATCAAAGTAGAGATACTTTGACCACACATAAAACTTATATGTAAACTAGAAAGGACAGGAGGGAGTATATTGTATGTTCAAAAACGAAATGAACATTGAATACCCTTTATATATGATTTGCGGATGCTATGGTCATCGGTTCAAAATTTTGAATCTTCCTTAGGTATCACGTGCCCCCACTCGTTCCCTCTCGATTTCATCTCGGGGTCCGGAGATCTATTGAAAGAGGACTAGGGTGGGTACATGCGAATGATACTCGGCGCAATGTTCAAATGAGGCATGCAGGAGGATGGACTCGACTAGAGGGCGACATGATCGATGGAGAAGAGGGTTGGAGAGGAATGAGAAATAAGCAAACGCCACATGATTATACTTGAACGGCTCAAATAAACAATAAGTTGCCTCGCTTGGCCTACATAGTGAAAGGCCTAATGCACAACGCGGAGCACTGACGCTCGAATATGGCCGGGAAAACAGGGAAACCGACATGTGGGGCACACCCGTCGGGACGACGTAGCGCAGACTAGTCCAATGGAGGAGCTGGCCCACCACCTCCTCGCCACCGACAACCGTTCATGTGGGTCGTTGGGGCCAACCACGGGGCGCAGCTGCAGCACCGCCTCTGGACACGGCGACCGCGGTGAGCGACACGCTCATATCGTCGCTAGACACGGTCGGTTTCAGTGTGCTGAGGGTGGCGTTAGTGCTGTGGCACGACCAACAGTATGTTTGGTTTGTGCCCAAGGTTGCCCCATCAAAGCATTGGGTAGCCAAAATTTTGGTTGAGGTATTGGTTGCCCATGATTTGGCTGACATTGGCAAGAAAAATGAACTAGAGTTGGCTAGACTTCATTGGCATGCCAAAAAATGGCAACCATCGAAACAAAGACCAATCTTTGGGTCATGACCAAAATTTTTGTAAGGTGCACTTTGGCCACAATCCAAACACACCCCAACACCCGGCTCGTGGAGGATGCACGGGGCGCCGCGACGCGTCCGCGGAGGGGGGTAGCGCGGCCAACTGCATCCTCTGGACCTGAGACCATGCCGGGTCATCTTGCTTTTTCAATGACATGCGGGGATCGCATGTGAGCAAAGGGCATCTCCAACGTTGCCACGACTGCAGCTGACTACCCTGGCACACCAAAACCCTCGTCCCTCGCGCCGTCGCGCGGTGCGTTCCCAGCCGGCGCCAGCTGCCCGCATTCACGCCGTCCGTTCGTATGCTGTCGTTAAGAGGCTTGGTGCCTGAGGAACCAACTCCGGCGACTTAATGACGCACCCGGACGCTTGGCCTCACCGGAATGCGCTACTTAAAGCGGGAATGCGCTACTTAATGCTGCAACGCCCAGCTAACCTCCACACCATTTCGCATCGTCCTCCTACCTGGCACCACATCCGCCATGACCGAAGTGCGAACGCTCTGCGGGAGAGCTTGTCTTCGGGGATGAAGCTCGAGGTCGCCGCCCTCGCTCAAGTCGCCTCTCGCGACGCAATAGCGGCGTAGCCGGACGCGGACGCGATCGCACAAGCGGTGGCCACGCTGGCGGCCGACGACGGGAGCACCGTCAGCCACGCGTCCTACTTGCCGCCGTCCAACGTCCGGCACCGCCGAGGTCGTGGACTCCTCCGAGGATGAGTAGGGCATCGGAGGCGGCAGGGCATGGTGTGCCAACTGGCCGGTCCGTATCCCGTGTTCTACTCTTCCTCGCCGGAGACCGCACCTTCACTTCACGGGTCTTGAACCCCGCCCCCGTACATAGAGATCGCAGATGGAGGACGTCGGTCGCCGCCGTAGAATAGGTTTAGGGTCGGGTTTCTTTTATTTTTCTGTCCTATAAAAGTTCGAAATGTAATGAAAATCTGCCATGTTTGCATTAATCTCGGCCAGTGTATATGAACTTTCACAATAATATACATATTGTAGGAGTACTAGCAAGATGCCCGTGCGTTGCAGGATGACAGGCACACCATCATCACCAACTCTGCTTTTTATTGAACCGAGACAAATCTAACATGCGAAGTAAAATAAACACATAGGGTCTATACAGACACAAATTATCTTAGGCACTCCAATAGCAATAATGCTACGTCTACGAATGGACTACGAAGACCTACGTAACCTTCCAAACAAATCCTCTTGGCCCCCTGATTTTCACCGGGGGTGGGCCCCAGCTTCTAATTCTAGCCCAATTAATTTTCTCCACATCAGCTTTTACATAAAACCCAACTAAGCCAACCTCCCAGCATATCGCATGGGAAAAGACCCGGCCGCGCCGTTTTAGTCGGGATTACCGGATTACTAGTAGTAGTATCGATGGATCACGCGAAGCAACAATTTTTTTTTCATGGGGCGAAGCACCTAGTTTAAAAGGAAAAAAGGCAGTACACTCACAGCACTCCTGTCGCGGTCGCATTGCACCCCACACACGTTCAGTCCTGCACACGGCTCACGCAAACGGAACGCGCTTCGGCTTGCCTCTTCACTGACACGTGGGACTGCACTTGGAGAAACCGACCATGCGCCAAACTCCCCCCGCCCACCGCGCGAAAATCCTCCCCCCCCCACACACATAAAAATCCCCCAAATCCGATTCAACCGCCCTTCGGCCAACTAGCCAATAATATTCCCCAAACCCCCCTCCCCCCCTCCCGTCCCCCTCCACTCCATTCGCTCCGCCAAAGCTGCCCTCCCCGCCGCGCCGATACGTCGGCGCCGCGGTTCGTCGAGGGGACGCACGGCAATGCTCTCGCTCCCACAGTACGCTCTCGTAGACTACCGTCCTCTAGCCACGCCGCCACCTCTGGCTACGTTCTTGTGGAGGCGCACGGCGGTCAGTGCCGCCACCGCTGGCGACGTTTGTGTGGAGACGCACGGCGGTCAGCTTCTCCCACGGTACGCGCATTCTAGACTGAGGCCCTGTTCATGTCGGTGTAGCGCTGAATGTTAGCTGATAGATGCTGTTAATCTCACTGTTTGCCGAAGTAGTTTACTGTCAATATGCTCTACTTAAGAAGCTTCCTTGCCCTGTTCTGCACTCAATCTGCTTAGCTGAGATGGCATACCAAGGCCGATTAGTTGCTAAAATATCCTGCCATATATTTATTGTGACGTAGATTGTCATGGTCTAGTAGCCAATCTGTTAGGTGAAATAGCTCTACACCGTTTTATACTCGATCTTTGTTGCTACGATGGCTGTGTGCTCGGCCTCATTGACTGCTGAAGTAGCCTACCATAATTTAGCACTCAAATCTGTTTGCTGAATTAGCTTTACATATATTTCGTTACTTAGATCTGCTCGTCCAAATATCTTGCCATAGCTTTAGACATCGACCTAGGTATTTTTTCTGGACTTCATAAAAAAGCATATACGTTTTTCCTGTAATATCTAGTAGAAGAACTAATTTGTATGTCTAACAGATGGACAGGACTTGGATAACTTCTGCTCGAAGATTCTCCGCTGCATATGTCGAGGGGGTTGAAAACTTCATGAACTTTATCAGAGCTGAGTACGGTGGTCTGAAATCAGATGTGCTCTTCCTGTGTAGCAGTTGTATGAATTCAGTTACAAGACCCTAGTCAACTGTGCAAAATCATCTACACTTGTATGGGATGTTGGTCACATATACTAGGTGGGTTCATCATGGTGAAGCTATGAACGTCAATGTTATTGACTACGTGGAAGCAGCTGATCACCATCTAGATCTGCTTGATGCTCAGGTGGAAGAGGAGGAGGAGGTGGTGGTGGCGGAGCCAGTGAGTTTGACCAACATTGAAACAATGCTACGAAATGCTCGTGCATTCCATGAACTTTCACCTGCAGAAGAAAAACGGTGGGCCCGCATGTTGGAACAATGCAACGTTCCTGTCACCCCAGGAAATAAGCTGTCAGTATTCTCAGCTATGGTCACCTTTCTTCAGGTGAAGACATCTGAGCAGATGACCAACAAATCATTCGATGCGATGTTGGCTGCTTTCCGCAAATCTTTCCCAGATGCGTCTGAGCTGCCACACACCTACAGTAAAATGAAGAATTTCCTTCGTGCAGTTGGAATTGGATATGATATGATCCATGTTTGTAAGAATAATTGTGTTCTGTTCCGGAAGGATTATGCCAACTTAAGTGAATGCCCGAAATGCAAATCATCAAGATGGAAAGATGGCGATGCTGTGAAGAGGATTCCTCATAATGTTCTGAGACATTTTCCAATTACACCAAGATTGCAGAGGTTGTTTCATGATGCTGAAACAAGAGAGGATGTACTGTGGCATTCTAGGAACCAGGAGTACAGAGATTAGAATGTAATGAGCCATCCATCTCATGGTAGTGAGTGGAAAAGCTTCAATGATAAACACAAAGAGTTTGCTGCTGACCCGAGAAACATTAGACTTGGCTTAGCTTCAGATGGATTTAACCCATTTGGCCACCAGAGCGCCACATATAGCATGTGGCCAGTGCTTGTTATCCCTTACAACATGCCTCCAAATGTCTGCACCAAAGAATCAAACTACATGATGGCCTTGCTCATCCCAGGTCCAAAAAGTCCTGGAAAGGATTTTGATTTGTTCATGGAGCCTCTTGTGGAGGAACTTCAACAGCTATGGAAGGGTGTTCTCACTCGAGACCTATATAGCAGCCCACCAGCTGATTTCTTTCTGCGTGCTGTTATAATTTGGTGCATCCATGATTATCCGGCTTTGGGCATTATGTCAGGGCGAACAACACATGGTTACAATGCATGTGTTCGCTGTGACAGGAATCCGTTGTCATACGAAATACTTAGCAAGATCTGTTACATTGGACACCGCCGTTTCCTTGCCAAGGACAAGCCGCATCCTAGAAAATACCCAAGACATGTGTTCAATGCAAAGCATGAAAACCGTGATGCGCCAAAGAGGCTCACCGCCGATGAGTTGCAAGTGGAATTGGAGAAGGTCAGGCATATTACACCAGGAAACCATCCTGGTAATGGTAGCGGGAAAAGGAAGCGTGGCAGGGCAGAAGAGAGATTATTGTTTACCCGCAGGTCCACTTTGTGGGACTTGGAGTATTGGAAAGATTTGGATCTGCGGCATAATCTTGATGTGATGCATATCGAGAAAAATATATGTGACAGCATTATCGGCACACTTCTTAATATTGAAGGCAAGACGAAAGATACCTTAAAATCTAGGATTGATTTGACACACCTGGGTATCAGAAAGGATTTGCAGGTGCAAGATGAAGGTAAACCACGGGATATGGCACCAGCTGTGTACGTCTTGGACAAGGTAAAAAGAAAAGAATTCTGCGAGGTCCTGTCACGTGTGAGATTCCCACATGGATTTGCTTCCAACCCTGAAAGGAGAGTCAGTGCAGATGGAAACAAGGTACAAGGGTTGAAAACTCATGACTTCCACGTCCTACTTCAAAGCGTTTTACCTGTTATCCATAGAGGATTGGGCCGCCCTGACTTATACAGAGCGGTTGCAGAGTTGGGACAATTCTTCAGGGAACTCTGCAGTAGAAATATCAGGATAGATGCTTTGGAGCGTCTTAGAGACAAGATACCAACTATCCTATGCGACCTTGAGAAGATATATCCTCCAGCCTTCTTTGATGTGATGGTGCATTTGGCTGTTCATCTACCTGATGAGGCACTACTTAGAGGTCCAGTACAGTATGGCTGGATGTACCCTATTGAAAGGCGGCTAGGCACTTTCAAGGGCTATGTTAGGAATAGAGCTAGACCCGAGGGTTCCATTGCAGAGGCCTACATTGCTACAGAAGCGTTGACATTCTGCTCAAAATACATTGAAACAGCTGATCAGCTTAGAAAAGAGGTGGGTGAAGACAATCCCGGGCTCAATGTTTTTGATTATTCTGTTCGAGTTACAGGGAAGAGTCGACAAGAAGACAAACCTAAATATTTGGACAAAATGGGTTGGTATGTGTTGAATAACTGTCCTGAGATACTACCTTATATCAAGTAAGTGCAGTACTGCAGCTTATACATCGTAATCTACTAAACTTGCAGCACATTCTTATATATTTAGATGTTTGGCGCGATCACTACGTTGTGCAGCATCTACAAAGAGGAGTTACTGCCGCAAAATCCAAGAAACATTGACAAACTGGTTATGGCAGGATTTGCGAAATGGTTCAAGAACCATGTAAGCTTTTGAAGTGCACTGTCAGTTTTTTTAATATATTGAGTACATAAGATGATCAGCTTGTCTATTTTCTAACCATAGGTTAAGAAGATGCGGGAGGATGGGCAGGCAGTTGATGATGCCCTTTACTCACTAGCAATGGGTCCTGATACTCGGGTAAGACATTATGAATCTTGCGTTGTTGGAGATGTGCGCTACAACACCCTTGCATGAGACGAAGGCAGGAAGACACAAAACAGTGCCATCATGAGCACGGATACGTATGAAAAAGAGACAACTGAAATGTATGCTAACATAACAGACATTGTTCAGTTGCAGTATATCTCCAGTTTCGAGGATCATCGGTGTGTGGTTCTGTTGTGCTGTCGTTGGTATAACCTGTTTTCCAGGATCGCAAAACCCAGAGCTGATGATTATTTCAAATCCATCAATGTCAAGGCGGCGTATCAGACCAACGAGCCTTTTATTTTGGCAAATCAAGCAACACAGATATTTTTCTTGGAAGACACATTTGCACGTAGCGATGACTGGAGAGTATTGCAAAGGTTTGAGCAGAGGAATTCGTTTAATGAAGTTGCACAACAAGATGATGCTTACACTGCTCCTGATGTACAAGATAACACAGATGTTCCTAATATTTTTGAGAACCATCACGTCGATGACACCGGCGAAAAGATTGACTGTCGTGCTGTGGACATACAAGAGTTGATCAAGAAGAAGCCAACGTTCGAGGACGTTGAGGACGAAGAAGAAGATGACACCGTGGGGAATTATGATTCAGACTGATACACATGGCGAAGATGTTGACGCTGATGCTGCGGATGATGATTACATTGCTTTTGTCGTATTTGCCTGTCAGAAGACGTTTTTATCTACTATGTGAAATTGTGTTTGCTATGACAACTGAAACCTGATGAACATGTTGTTTAGTATTTTGCTGTGAGAACATCACTTGTTATGTATGCTAATTTGTGTTTGGTGATTGTATGACAACTAAAAATGATGACATTGTTGCTTAGTTGTACTCATATTTGGCTGTGAAACTTGAATTTGATGACATAGTTTGCTGTTGGACTGCAATTTGCTCGACGTCTTCGAATGAGAACAAAGCTGACCCGACAGGGCCTCTGCTATTTATTTATTTATGAGCAAAAGGGGATACCCCCTGATTTCCGTTAATAGAAATCATTAGATGTTCACAACACTACGCCCAGCCTGCTACACAGTTTTCATTCATTACTAGTTTCAGCAAAGTGCTTATGAGCCATTGAATACATCACGAGTGCTACATACACTGCAAATAAAGAGACAATCCTCCTACAGAGCACATCGATTTTGCCCATTATCTTCACAAGCTCTTTCATCTCCTCATTGCTGTCAAGGCCGTTCAGCAGCTGTTGCTTGGCCATGATCAGAGGAACTACATCTTTAACCTTCTGCTCTGCATCTTCCTCTTCTGCCGTTCCTTCAGTTACTTGTCCAACACCCCAACCTGCTGGTATTGGGCTTCCTCGGCTAACCAAATAATCAGCGTAGTTGCATTCCCCCACATCAGCAACTTCCCAGAAATACAAATCACACGAATCTTCCCTTTTCTGCACGAATCAAATTGAAAGATCATCAACCAAACTATTAAAAAATCAGCAACTGAAAACAGCAAAACAACACTTAAACATATTATTACCCCATGATTCGGGCATTTGTAGAAGACTCGGCCAGGGTTGAGGATTGTGGTTGAGACGCGACGGATGACTCTGCGTGATTTGCAGTAGTGGCACCGCACCAACGGCAGCGGGTTGCGATGAGCAATCGGCTGCGGTGCGCGTGCCGGCGAGGGTGTGATGAGACCCGCAGGCGATGGTACGGGTGGCGACTTGGCGCATATCTGGTTGTTGCCTGCTGAAGAGCAGGTGGACGAGCAGCCAACGGACATGGTTGCTGCGGCCAGAGCTTCTGATGCTAGGCAGAGTAAGTAGAGAAGAGGAGAAGCGAACGTTGGATATGTCAGTTTCATTACTTGCAGAGTAGCATAGCACCATATATAGTCATAGTCTAGGTTTGGATTCGAACCAGCTACAGGAGCACGTCTCTCTTTTTCTAAAACTCGGCAACGTTTCTTTACTGGTACACCAGCTTGTTCTGTACGCCTTCCCAAGTCTTTGATTTTCTTTGAAGGAGGACAAAATTGAGAGTTCCCGGGACTCAAACCCAAGACCTCCCGGTTGAAAACCAAGGGTGCTAGTCACTTATGTGGCGAACGTTCCCTGTGAGGAGGACGGCAGACGAACGCAGTTTTCTTCCTATATATAAAAAAGTATGCTACTTGGTGTCCGCTTAGTCAACAAACGATTGTGCCAACCTTGACCGTTGGATTGACATTCAACGTCTGTCGCGTTTCTTCAGTCTCTTCTTCCTCGAGCCGCCAAAGCCAAACCAGTGCCGGCGGGACCGCCTGCTCCCGCCTCCCACGGCTGGCTGTGATCTTCCCCGGCTCCTGTTCGTTCCCGTCCGAGGCCTCACCATCGTCCTCCGCCTTGGTTCGCTCGCCGCGGCGCCGCCCTCCGGTATTGTCAACATGGTCAACAACCGAGAGGAATAAGGAGATGATTGTACATGGTGAGGATGACAGTAGGGACCTAGCAGCGCGCGCAGTAATTTTGTTTTTTCGGGACGGAGAAGGGTATCAACTGGGTTGTGCGGGACCCGTGGCCCATCTAGCCCAGGCTTTCATTTCATATGTTTAGCACATGACCAGCCTAGTTTGTTTTTTTCCTTTCTGAAAAATGGCTAGCCAGCTATTTTGTTTTTTGCAGAATAACCAACATAGGCCTACTTGCTTTTCAATGCCCTGCTGGGCCGGAAATCTTTCAAGACGAGGAGGGATGCATTTTGCCCAGAAAATGGGCTATAAGTAATAAGAAATGGGCTATAGGTAATATGAAATGGGCTATAAGTAATAATAAATGGGCTATAAAATGAAAAAATACAGCAAACAGGCAATTAGTTCCAAAATACTGTTTTCTTTCGGATTTTGATATTTTGAATTTAATTGTTTTTGTGCGGGTAAAATTTCATTGAATTTAAATTAAGGTATATTTAGATTTAAAATTAATTTGAATCTGGCTAGAAAATTTCGGGCTGTATGCTGTTTGGGACAGATTTGGAGGCTGACTTGTGGGTCTACTAGGTTGACGTGTACTTTGGCTTTGTCAACTTAGTCCACAAACGATTCTAGCAGCAGTGAACGTTGGATGTTAATCCAACGACCGTGCTGCTTCTTCAATATCTGATCTTCTTGCTCCAGCCGCCCAAACCAGCTCCGGTGGGACTGCCTGCGCCCGCCTCCCGTGGCCGGCTGTGCTGCCGCACAGGCCGCACCGCCCCACCCTACTTCATTGCTGGCCAGGCCATTCCTCTACTCACCCACACCACACCTCCTGTTATTTTCCGGCGACGGCAGCCGGACCAGTAAACCCTCGTACTCCCCACCGCGTGGGCAACCATTGCCGAGTCTTCCCCGGCTCCGTGTCGTTCCCTTCCTAGGCCTCGCCGTCGTCCACCGCCATGGTGCTCTCGGCGCGGCCTGGTCAACATGGTCAACGAACGACATCCATCGGCCGTGGACTGTACGTGGAGAGGCTGACAGCTGGGTCCACAGCCGCACACAAGGAAATGCCTCCTTATTACGCGCAAAATAATGATTCCTCCACCTGACAGCTGGGACCCACCGGAAGGGCCTCTGTATTTCGCAAAAAAATGTTCCCCCCGCTGACATGTCGTACCCACCAGCTATATCTTCGCACGCAAGGAAGTGCCTCCTTATTACGCACAAAAGAATGAATACCCCCCTGCTAGCTGGGACCCACCATAGTGGGAGGATGACTTGTGGGCCAACTAAGTTGACGGGGACGGAGGGCTTTGTCAACTTAGTCAATATGAACGATTCTAGCTCCAGTGACCGTACGATGTCCATCCAACGGCCGTAGTGCTTCTTCAACCTCTGGTCTTCTTGCTCCAGCCGCCCAAAGCAGCGCCGGTCGTGCCGCATGCTCCTGCCTCCCGTGGCCGGCTGTGCTGCCGCGGAGGCCTCACCGCCCCCTACTATTCCCACCGCTGGCCAGGCCCTGCGGCGACGGCAGCCTCACACCGCAGCCGAACCAGTGAACCCTCGTACTCCTCTCCGCACGGGCTTCCACTGCCGCGTCTTCCCCGGCTCCGCGTCGTCCCCTTCCTAGGCCTCGCCGTCGTCCACCGCCGTGGTGCTCTCGACGCGGCCTGGTCAACGTGGTCAAGGAACGACTTCCATCGGACGTGGACTGTACGTGAAGAGGCTGACAGCTGGGTCCACGGCCGCAGCAAGGAAGTGCCTCCTTATTACGCGGAAAATAATGATTCCTCCACCTGACAGCTGGGACCCACTGGACGGGCCATTGTATTTCGTGAAAAAAACGTTTCCCCCTAACTGCTGGGACCCACCAGCTACATCTTCGCACGCAAGGAAGTGCGTCCGGGCAAAAAAAAAACGATTCGCCCCCTGACTGCTGGGACCCACCAGCTACATCTTCGCACGCAAGGAAGTGCGTCCGGGCAAAAAAATGATTCGCCCCCCTGACTGCTGGGACCCACCAGCTACATCTTCACACGCAAGGAAGTGCGTCCGGGCAAAAAATATGATTCGCCCCCCTGTCTGCTGGGACCCACCAGCTACATCTTCGCACACAAGGAAGTGCCTGACAGTCGGGACCCACCTGGTCGAAGCGTACGTAGCGTTGTCATTCTGGTCGCGAACGTGTACGTACATACTGGTGGATGTAGAGGCGCGCACGTGTCGTAGTAGAGGCGCGCATGTAGCATGTACACGTACGTACAACGGCCAGGGTGCAAGAAAGAAAATACGGCCACGTACGTACATACGGGCGGGGTCTCGAACGCCTACTCACGCATACGTACGGCTAGGGCTCGTGTACATGGCTTGGTCGGAACGGAGAAACAGCATCGTCGTCGTGTTCATGGGGAGGCAACGGAATGCGTCGTGTTCATGGGGAGGCAACGGAATGCGTCGTGTTCATCGGGAGGCAACGGAACGCGTGGGAGCCAACCGGCTGGGTCGGAACGGAATGCGTGGTCGTGTTCATCGGGAGGGCTTGGACGGAATAGGCGATGGAAACGAGGCCTGGCGTACCGCACAACGGAGGAAACGGACCTCCTACGTTCGGAACGGGGTCCTGTTGATCGGGAGGGGTCTAGCGTACCGCAAAACGGAGGAAACAGACGTCCTACAGTCGAAACGGGGGTCCTGTTGATCGGGACGGGTGCGGCGTACCGCAAAACGGAGGAAACAGACTTCCTACGGTCGAAACGGGGGTCCTGTTGATCGGGAGGGGTGTGGCGTACCGCAAAACGGATGAAACGGACTTGTGTTGGAGCGCTACGGTCGAAACGGGGGTCCTGTTCATCGGGAGGGGTGTGGCGTACCGCAAAACGGGACTCCATGGGATACTGTTCATCTCCACCATCGACCTCCTCCAGCCTCCACGGGCTCCTGTTCATCCAGCCTCCACCACGCGCTACTCCACCGGCTACTGTTCAACCACCCCTCCACGGGCATCCCTCCACCGTCTACTGTTCATCCAGCCCTCCACACCACGGGGTCCTGTTCAACCACCCCTCCACGGGCACCCCTCCACCGTCTACTGTTCATCCAACCCTCCACACCACGGGGTCCTGTTCATCCAGAGGCAACGCCACCGCTCACTGTTCATCCAACCCCCCCCCCCCCGCAACGCTCACTGTTCATCCCAGAGGCAGCATCGACCGGCTTCAGTTAGCAGCAGTAGCAAAGGAATCGCTCCATCGGGTTCAGTTAACAGCCATCGATCGATCGCTCGGGTTCAGTAACGCGTAGCCTGCAGTGCAATCGCTCGGGTTCAGTTAGAGCCCAACTCCTCGCTTGGGTTCAGTTAGAGCCAACGCCTCGCACACACGCGCGTACATGTACAAGAGAAACGCGCATCGCTCGGCCCCCGACCTCCCACCGTAACCGGGAACTCCCCGAAATTTTCCTCGCCCTCGCTTCCACCATGGTTTTTTCCGTCATGGACGGCCCAAAGAATGTCATGCAGCTGCGTCTCCGGCCCGCCCAGGACGAAAAGCCCATTTTCTGTCATGATTTTTTGTCATAGAAGTAGGAGCCCACCACATCTATGATGATACCGGGTTTTGTCACAATTATCGTCATAGATGTGTCATATGTATGACAGAAAAAAATTCGTTCGGCCCAAAATGTCACGGATGTGTCTCTTTTTTGTAGTGGGATCTAAACAATCTTTGGTACACAGACGAACCATTCGTCCTAGCCAATGATGTGGCACAGGTTTTCTATGTGAAGGACATGTCTACCAAACCGAGAAAAAGAAAAGTTAAGGAAGCGAACACATCATATGATGGGCCCAAGCGCCACATAGTTCTTTCAGGAAAAAGAGACATCGTGGGAGTGGAGGGCAAGACAGACATGTCCGAAGATTATGAAAAGTTTCATAAAATTCCTCCCTTGAAAGTCAAGGCTGACCCAAGCAGCCTGTTAAACGATGAAGATTACCCATGGTTACAGCGCAATAAGCAAAGGACACAAGCGAAGAAAAAGTGAAGACTTTCTCTCCACAACTATTATGATGATGCCTTTGATCTAGAATATCACTGCAGTTAGATGTGAAGAAATGAAATGCCTTTTGTAACAAACGAGTTTTCGTATGAAACCCTGATACTTCGAAAGAGATTGTCCGTTTTGTACACGAAGTGCATCCAGTTTTTGCCGTAACCCTCTCAACTTTTTAGCACATGGTATGAGGGTAAAGTGATGATACCATACCAATTTTCAACCTCTTCAGAGTTCATTTGAAGTGCTTTTCAATTTCAGGGTCATATAGCTCAAAAAATCAATAAATGCATGAAAAAATAACAAATGAAGTCAGAAAGGGTTGAAAATTGATGATGTGGCTTTGAATGGTGCATTTTGAACACACAAAAAGTCTGGAGTTCAAATAAGTTCAAAAAAATGAAATCTCTTTGTAACAGACGAGTTTCCATATGAAACCCTAATACTTCGAAAGAGATTGTCCGTTTTGTACATGAAGTGCATCCAGTTTTTGCCGTAACCGTCTCAACTTTTTAGCACATGCTATGCGGATGAAATGATGATACCATGCCAACTTTAAACCTTTCCAGAGTTCATTTGTAGTGCTTTTCAATTTCAGGGTCAGATAGCTCAAAAAAATGAGTAAATGCATGAAAAATAACAAAAGAAGTCAGAAAGGGTTGAAAATTGGTGATGTGGCTTTGAATGGTGCATTTTGAACACACAAAAAGTCTGGAGTTCAAATAAGTTCAAAAAATGAAATCCCTTTGTAACAGACAAGTTTTCGTTCGAAACCCTGATACTTTGAAAGAGATTGTCCGTCTTGTACACGAAGTGCATCCAGTTTTTGCCGTAACCCTCTCAACTTTTTAGCACAAGCTATGTGGGTGCATTAATGATACCATGCCAACTTTAAACCTTTTCAGAGTTCATTTGTAGTGTTTTTCAATTTCAGGGTCATATAGCTCAAAGAAACAGTAAATGCACGAAAAATCACTGGAAAACTGCAAAAAATATTCTGTTATGATCGACTAAAACAAAACTACAATATTCTAAAATAGCAAAAAGAATCAACTAAAATTGTTTATTAGAAACTTTAATAGCAAACTAAAATAACAAAATCTGTTCTTAACTAAAAATGACATTTAAAATAACCTAAAAATTACCAAATTTAATATAATGATAAAACACAATAATATTAAATAGCAGGAAAAAGAATCACTAAAAAATCTATTTTGACGCTGAAGGTGTCTAGTGATATCGTCGTAAATCTGCCGGGGATGCTGCCCGGTACCAATCCTGGTGATTACCTGCCCGATGAAGCACATTTTGAATCAATGGAGGTGGACGAACACAAATACCTGTACGGGGAGCCTCTCGTCAAACCTGGTCATCCTCCTCTAACAACGATGATGTGAAGATTCCATAAGTGGTACATGGACACCTGCAAGTCTGGGAAGGATATTTTGACGCTGAGAGTTAAAGAGGAGCACGACCTTGTTGGAACTGATCTGTTTTCTGTTCCATTTGAGGAGTTCTTCGAGTTTTTCAATCAAAAGGCCCTCGATAAAATAATCGTCACTTGCTACTGTCTATAGTACTACTTCTGTAATTAAGTCTCTATATATATCTCAGCTCTTTCATTGCATGTATACATAATTATCCTCACTATATTATGCAGATTGAAGATCCACTACTACAAAAACAGCTATAGCCAATATGGACACTAATAACGCACTGTACATGTGGTGCGTCATTACTAAATACTAATGGCGCACCAAGTGTTGGTGCGTCATTACTGTGCAAATACTAATGGCGCACCATATCCACGGTGCGCCATTAGTAATTTTTTTTATTTTTTTCAAAACTACTAATGGCGCACCGTGGGATGGTGCGCCAAGTAATGGCGCACCACTCCCACGGTGCGCCATTAGTAATTATGTTTCAAAATAAATTCAATTTTTTTTATTTTTATTTTTTAAACTAGTAATGGCGCACCGTGGGAGTGGTGCGCCATTACTAGTTGAACTAGTAATGGCGCACCATCCCACGGTGCATCATTAGTAATTTGGCCCAAACATTCCCCCGAATGCACCCCCCGGGCCGCCTTTTCAGTTTCAAAAAAATAAAAGAAAATGATAGAAATGTCAAAAAAAATAAAAGAAAATAAGATTCCCATGTGATATGTGGTTTAGTTAGCAAAATTTACAAACATGAATTTTTGACTTTTTTGCAAAATCTCTCGAGAATTAGTAAAAATGGGCATAACTTTTGCATACGAACTCGGATGAAAAAGTTTTTTATATGAAAAATCATCTACTCGAAAAGTTACATCAAAATTTAACTGGGGGAACCCCGTTAAACATTTTCAAAATCCTCAAAAACCTAACAGAAAAAAAGATACGGGGCTTTTAAGATCTGGAGAGGCAAAAAAATTCAAATAAATTCAAAGTTACTAATGGCGCACCTGCCCATGGTGCGCCATTACTATCTTCCCGCCTTCAAAATTCAAAATAAATCAAAAAAAAAAGTTACTAATGGCGCACCTGCCCATGGTGCACCATTAGTATCTTCCCGCCTTCAAAATTCAAAAAAAGAAATTAGTAATGGCGCACCTGCCCACGGTGCGCCATTACTATGCCGTATATATGGCTGGGCGTGTCCTCTCCTCCTTACCTCTTTATTCTTCTCCTCCACTCCACCTCTCCTCCACTCCATCTCCTCCTCTCCTCCACTCCATCTTCCCTTCTCTCCTCCACCATACTACCCTCCTCCTCTCCGGCGACCTCCTCCTCCTCCTCTCCGGCGACCTCCGCCTCCTCCCCGGCGACCTCCTCCTCCCTCCTCTCCTCCCCTCCCCTCCCCTCACGGTTTCTCCTCCCTCCTCTCCGGTGAGCTCCTCCTCCCTCATCTCCGGTGAGTTCCTCCTCCCTCCTCTCCGGTGAGCTCCTCCTCCCTCCTCTCCTCCCATCCCCTCATGGTTTCTCCTTCCTCCTCTCCGATGCTCCGGTGAACTCCTCTCCAGCGACCTCCTCCTCCTCTCCGGTCACCTCCTCCTCCTCCTCTCCGGCGAACTCCTCTCCGGCAAAAGAACACGGCAAAAGAACGTACAATCCAAAAACGGGAACAAAATTTGAAATAATTTCGTGCAAAAAGACGAGCAAAAAATGGGCAAAATAATCGCGATCCAGATCCAAATTCAAAATTCAAAAATAGCAATGGCGCACGGTGGGGGTTAGACGGTGCGCCACTACTATTTTCCCGCCTTCAAAATTCAAAAATACTAATGGCGCACCGTGGCCTATAGTAATGGCGCACCAGTGGCCTATACTAATGGCGCACCGTGGCCTATACTAATGGCACACCACTGGTGCACCATTAGTAAAAAATACTAGTGGCGTGGTACTAGTGGCGCACCAGTAGTGCGCCATTAGTACGCAAAACTGGTGCGCCACTAGTAGGCCTTTTCCTAGTAGTGATCGTCGAATGCAAGAAAAGACAAATCTATAATATTGGGTTCATTAACACAAATCTCATAGATGAATGGACGGTTAAACATGATACCAAAGAAGTCGAGGCCAACTTGCTAAAAGCGTTGCTTAAAAATCAAAACAAAGATAAAATACTCTTTCCTTACGAATTCACGTGAGTGTTATTGTCTTGTGCATATTCGGTTTCCCTTATTACTCGAGGTTATAGTAATGTAATTGATGAGTTATGCATGCGTGCGCATCTTCCACTTTATTCTCCTAGAGATTAAGCTTGAGAAGGGACTAGTAACCGTCTTAGACTCAAGACGAAAAGATCCCAAGGAGTATGCGGCCATGACTGAAAAGCTCCAGAAGTAAGTTCAATCGATCATTATCGCATCATATCGGCAACTTTGTACATTTCCTGATATCAAGTAATAATTATTTTGTTTGTCTCGCAGGGTTTGAAAAGTGTTCACCGCAGAAGCTCCGGGATAGCCGGGGAATCTGCGATTTACACACCCGAAAGTAAG
This sequence comes from Aegilops tauschii subsp. strangulata, assembly GCF_002575655.3. Taxonomy (NCBI): domain Eukaryota; kingdom Viridiplantae; phylum Streptophyta; class Magnoliopsida; order Poales; family Poaceae; genus Aegilops; species Aegilops tauschii. The sequence continues at coordinate 644,838,471 of NC_053036.3, read as the reverse complement.
TACTACTAGCTAGTTCCGCGCATCTTCCATTGGTTCTAGCTAGTTTCATCAATACCATTTATAATGCTTGATTATCAGTTTGATTGACCTCTATTTCTCGTAAAATAGTTGTGGCAGGAAGGCGGGAATACTTTTTGTGGATACTACATTTGCGAGTACATCTACAACGCGGCGACCTCTAACCGGGGCTACTCTGAAGAAGATTATGAAGTGCGTAAGCAATAATATTCACAACTTTATTTTATTACCTTCATTTGTGTTGAGTTTCATTCATATATATATATATATATATATATATATATATATATATATATATATATATATATATATTGACCCCCTTCTTCAAATTAGCTTTGGCAGCTGCGGGATGAACTCCTACCACAAGATCACATAAAAGCGATTCAAGAGGAATTGGTGGGATTCTTTCTTGACCACGTCATAGATGAAGACGGAGAATATCATGTGAAACTTGACATCAGATGCTAGGGATTATAAGAGATCTTATATTGTATATATGTAACTAGTAGCGTCGGATAGATGTACGAAAACTTGTTGTTCGACCAATCTCTTGGAGAAAGAGAGGTCGATCACTTCTCTTAATTTGTATATATGTTCATGATGATCTTGTGTACTTAATGGTTTCCTTCATTTGCTTACTAACTAGCGTGTCGAGTCCTCTCTATACGTATAGTACGTAGCGTCGACCAAGCACGGAGATAAGAGAGGACACTTCTCCCTATTAGCTAGCTAACACAATATATGAAACCCCTAATTTAACCCTACAAAACCCCCAAACCCCCTCCCCACCTTAAAAAACAAAAACCCCAGCCCCTGAACTGCTGACGCGTGGACGCTTATTGGTCCCGGTTGGTGCTACCAACCGGGACAAAAAAGCCCCACTGCCTGGGCAAGCCGCATCGGCCACATGGAGCCCCGTCTGTCCCGGTTCGTATAAAAACCGGGACTAAAGGTACTGGGCTTTAGTACCGACCCTTTAGTCCCGGTTCAGGAACCGGGACAAATGGGCCTTATGAACCGGGGCAAATGGGCCTTTTTCTACTAGTGGTTGCTAGTAGTTTAATTGTTAGTAGTTCATGTGTGCTTTTGGTAACCTCAGCACATCGAGTAGGATGTTAGCACACAACTGTTCTAGATGTAACCAAACAACCGGACTTGTGTTTCCCCTCGAACAAGTCTGCAACCAAATAGCCGGCCTTTCGTTTTAGCACATGCAAACTAGAGAGGATGCTTGCAACCAATCAACATGTAGATGTTTTTTTTTGCCTGCATATAGTTAACTAGACTCAATTGGAACAAGTATACAAAGCGTCAAAAATGATGCAGTAACCAAACGCGCCCTGAATAATCTCTTAATTATTTTTTGTGCTTTCTGGCCGTCCAGCATTTTTTTTCTGTAGCTCCTCCGCTGGCTGTGGGAGGTCAGATCTCCACGATTAATTAATTCAACGCATCGATCAAAGGCTAGCACGCACAAATAAACGACAACAAATCTGGGTATTAGCGCCAACACATGCTACCAACTGGGTGCACCATGTGGTTGGTTTGCCCAAGAAATGCCTAGAGGCCCCCGAAAAAAATAAAGATGACCTGCCAACCTTCATTGTGAGGCAGACCCATTCATCTCGAGATGCAGTGCTCGCTGATAGGCAATGGCGTAGCCCTGCTCAAGCAAAAGCACACAACCCTTCCTCCATCGAACCGCACCACCGTAGCGCTGATTTTAGCAGCTTCTTCTCAAGAGGCAGAGTAAGAGATGGCTGGTGTAGGCGCCGGGACGGGGGCGATGAGCTCCCTCCTCGGCAAGCTCACCACCTTGCTCAGCGGCGAGTACACGCTGCTCAAGAGCGTGCGCAAGGAGGTCGCGTTCCTCGAGCGCGAGCTCCGCAGCATGCATGCTCTGCTGGAGACACTGGCTGACATGCAAAAGCTTGAGCCCATGGAGAAGGACTGGAAAGGCAAGCTGCGCGAGCTCACCTACGATATAGAAAACTGCATCGACCGCTTCATTGACCGCCTTGGCAATGGCGATGTTAAGCGCGGGTTCGTGAAGAAGACGGTGGTCCGGCTCAAGACCCTGTGGAAGCGCCATGATATCGCAACCGAGATCCAAGAACTCAAGGCCCGCGTCATGGAGGAGAGCAAGCGGCGTGATAGATACACGCTTGACAATCGCAAACCAAGAAAGCCCGTCGTCGAACTAGACCCCCGGCTAACCACTATGTATGAGGAGGTCAAGGGTTTGGTGGCGATTGATGGCCCACTGAATCAGGTTATCGCTTGGTTGACGGAGGAGAGCAATGAGCGCAAAGTGGTATCCATCGTCGGATGTGCAGGGCTGGGGAAGACGACCCTTGCTATGGAAGCCTATCGCAAGATTGGGGGAAACTTTCAGTACCGAGCTTGCGTATCGGTGTCGTGTACCCTTGATCTGGAGAAGCTCTTGAAGGATATCCTCTCTCAGATCGGCAAAAAGGAGTTTGCAGAATGTCAATCGCAGAACTGGGAGAAGGAACAAGTGATCCGAAAAATCTCAGAGATCTTGACAGGAAAGAGGTATGTGATTATAGACCATATATCCATATATATACTTCCTCCGTTTCAAAATAAGTGTCATAGTTTTAATTTAAGTTTGAACTATAAAATCACGCCATTTGTTTTGGAATGGAGGGAGTACATGTGACTCATTTGAATTCCCAATCTCCCGTCTCACTCCGTGATCCATTTAAACATTTTTAGGTGGTTAAAATTTATTACCTATTCTCTAGCTTTCTGTCGAAATTTGTGATTCCTTGGCATCATCAATTCATCTAGGCTGGTCAGATTTTTTTATTACTCGAAGGCTGGTCAGAAATCAAATATTTTCATAAAAGAAATGATAAAATAAAAAATACAGAATGTATTCGAGCCAACTTATGTATCAAAAAATCACGACCAAAAAATGTTTTAAAAAGCTCCCACGAGCCATGGTAATTATTGTACACAAAGTTCCCCAAAATGATTACCCGCAAAAAAAACAGTTCCCCAAAATGATTAAAATTTTCTATAGTTAAATAAATAAATAAATAACTTGCTAGTTCATGAAGAGGTAATTAACATATTTAAGATAGAGACATTTTACAACCGAAAAAAAAGATAGAGACATTTTACGGTGGGTAGTATTTAGTTGATCCAATGAGCAATACTGATCGATCAAATTTTCACTCTAGGGCATATTAGTAATTCTCAATCGGAGGTAGATTTATTCTTTCATAGTTTTAAACCGCAATTATATTAACTAATTGTTAAGGGGTTTGTCTAGGGCACATCTAGATGTGCTCTGGTTGTTGCACATCTAAGGGACTCAATCATACTAGAAGAAAAAAAGACTAATGAGAATGCTTTAGCAAAACTGAATCTAATTAAATAAGTAATAGGGCACATCGGTGCCCTAGTTATTGCACATCTAAGTGGCTCAATCAAATAAGGAAGGAAAAGAAAAACAACAAAAGAAAATGTTTGCACAAATCTCTGTGTAAAATCAATGACATGAGACTTAGATGTGCAATACTTAGAGCACTTCTAGATGTGCTTTAGCAAAACTGTTAAGTTAATCCCAACCCTTCCGACGCGGCACTGTCCATTCACGGACTTGCACCAGTAGAACTTGCCTCACATCCCTGGAACTTTTCAAAGCCAACGCTAGACATATGTGAAATACAACAGCGAAGTCTTGAGTTGAAAAGACAGAGCTATCCATCATCAAGATAAGCAATCACAAATAGGGATTTACACCGCTGGAAAGCATTTATACAGATTTAATCTTTGATTGACTTTGCATGCCCAAAGTACATATCTAATACTTTCTCCGATCCATATTAATTGACGCTGGCTTAGTACAAAGTTGTCAATTAATATGGATAGGTCTGCTCCCACGGGCGTCCTCAGGAGACAACCCTAGCGCCGCCGCCCCCGACACCTCACCTCCGCCGGTGGCGTCCCTGGCCAAAGGCCGCGTGGTGCATGCGGCGGCAGAGCGACTTCCTACCACGCACGGGTGGTGGGTATCGCGGGGAGCCCCCCTGCTCGGTGGCCTCGGGTCAGCCTCTGCCCCGGCTCCCTCCCTCATAGTTGCCGGGAACGGGGAACGGTGCCACGTCCCCTGTACCGGGAACATCGACCCGGATCGAGGGTCGGGGTCGACATAGGGAACGACGCAATTTAGTGACGGGAACGCGACCCCGTAAACGTAGGTTTGCAGCTTCGATTCAGCGAGCCAAAATACTGGATCTCGACCCAACATGCCAAGGAACGGAAGGCCTACTGGATGGAATCGAGAGTTACATGGAGTCCATGGCATGAGCAAAACAATGCGTGCCGGAGGCTGGTGTGGACGTGCGGACGCAGTGCCTGGCGGCGGCGGCTGGTGTCGACATGCGAACTGCGGATGTGGTGCTCGGCGACGGACTGCAAAAGCTGTGCTCGACGGCCGGACGGCGCCGGCGGCTGGCGTGGACCCGCGGATGCCGTGCCCGCTTCCCGCTGCCCATCCTCTTGATTGGAGTTTTTCTGTTTGAGTAATCTTGATTGGAGTTTGGGAATCATACGGGGCAAATTCTGTGGAGTAGATTACTTTCTGCTCTCAAAACTTGCAGCGAGATATTTCCACACTTTCCCTACCTCCGTTTCAGTTTACAAGTCATGCGCGTATATCTAGGTTGTCAATTTTATCACCCTAATATAAACTATATAACACAAAAATTATACCTTTTGAAAGTAGAAACTCCGAAGTTTATGTTGGTATATTTTTTGTAATATATGATTTGTATTAGGTTGGTCAAATTGACAACCTAGGGGTACGCGCACGCCCTGTAAACTGAGAGAGAGCTGGGCGTGGTTGCTACTCTGGCCGTGGGTGGTGGTGGCACGGCGAGGTCCTATGCGGTGGCCTTTCTGCAGCGCGACACTAAACGGTAGCTCAGTGGCTCTGGCTGCGGCGACAACCGGCTTCTCCGGCGTCGGCTCGTCTGCAGGCGGACCGTTTCGGCCTCCTCCTCCTTTCCTCGTCGTGCATGTGCTATCTTCGTTGGAGGGTTAGTCCTCTCCTAGTCGTCATCCATCATTGAGGGATGATTCCCCCGCGAGGTTGGCCGCGGAATCGTCCTTGCCTCCCATCGGTTTGTTGTGTGCCACCGGGGAGCTCGTCCATTGCCAGGGAGCGATGGGGCGGGGCGGTGGCGGCCAGATCTGGCCGGCCCGAGGGTGGGTCCCGAGGCTGGGGAATGCCCAGAGGTGGGAAAGGAGGCTCCTTTCCGCTTCTCTCTTTGGTCGTCGTAGCTGCGCATCTTGGGTGGGGGCGGCGTCGTGGTCTTGGATTCCGGGGCGGCAGCCTTGGTGCTGGTAGCTACGGTGCTCGTGGGCGGAGCTCGCGGCTAGGGTGTGAACTGGCTGCCATGGTCGTGCAGGCAGCATGGTGGTCTGTGTGCGGAGGCCGGTGACGGTGGTGCGTTGCACGGGCTTGGTGTACTCAGTCTGGGAGATGCAGAGGGTGTGCCAGGGTGAAAACCCATTCTGGCTTTGCCAGGTCGTCGGTGGCGGCGTCCATGGCGTCGTTCCCTTCTTGAAGGCGTCGTCATGGCTCTTCTTCGTCTCCTTTGTTGCTCCGAGGGAAACCCCGATCCCTGGATTGGGCAGTGGCGGCATTTAGGTGTCGGTCAATTCGTGAAGGCACCATCTTGAAGCTCCGACTCGTCATACACAGCTTCTCTGTGTGGCTGTTCTTATCACCCTTGTATCGTGCCTTGAGTGCGTGTGTGTTGTGTTGCCGGAGTGGGGTGTGTGGAGTTGTATGATGATTGTTCGTTGCTTTATATATAAAGCGGGGCGGGAGCCTTTTTCGGTATTAATATGGATAGGAGGGAGTAGTTGATATTAAAAAAACATTTATTTGCTCAAAACATAATAATAAGGGGCAGTACAAGTCAACGTATATTTGTGGCCATGATCTTACAAGTGTGAAATTGCATACAGGTACTTAATTGTTATTGATGATGTATGGAGAGAACAAGACTGGAAATTTATCAAGGCTTCCTTTCCTGGGAATGATAACGGTAGCAGAATAATTACTACTACCCGAATTACCAATGTTGCCAAGTCATGTTGTTGTAATTCTGGTGACCAGCTATATCAAATGGCACATCTGAGTAGTATTGATTCTGAAAGACTGTTTTTTAAGAGAATTTTCGGCCTGGGCAATGCATGCCCTCCTCATCTGAAGACGGTTTCAGCTAAATTGTTAAAAAAATGCAGTGGACTGCCATTGGCTATAATTACAATTGCAAGTTTGCTAGCCAATAAACCACGAATCAAGGATGAATGGGAGAGACTGCAAGATTCCATTGGCATCGACTCTTCACAAAATGATGATAGTTTAAAATCTATGAGAGATATATTGTTACTTAGTTATTGGGATCTTCCACAGCACTTGAAGACTTGCTTATTGTACTTGTGTATATATCCGGAGGATCACCATATTGAGTGCGAAGAACTAAAATGGAAGTGGATAGCTGAAGGATTCATTGATACACGGTGGGGAAATTTGGGTCAAGAAGCAGAGAACTATCTTAATGAACTTGTCAATAGAAGTATGCTCCAACTGGTTGATATGAACTATGACAGCTCTATACAGTGTTGCCAGGTTCATGATATGGTGCTTCAACTTATAATATCTCTGTCGGATGAAGAGAATTTCGCCACAGTTTTGAATGGGCGTGTCTGCAATTCTTTGCCAAGCAAGATCCGCCGACTCTCTATTCACTCTAATGTCCAACAACAAAAAGTAGCAGTTGATGCCATCGGAAGAAGTGAGTTGCATGCTCGCTCACTGCATGTGTTCGGGAAATTTAAGCAGATACCCCTAGTGGTTAACTTCCTTTCTTTGCGGGTGTTGGATCTACGTGAAGGTTCTTGTATCTGGTTCGGAAAAAAGCAAATACAGAATATAGGAAGTTTATCTCAGCTGAGGTATTTAAGACTTCACAGTTCAGAAATCACAGAGCTTCCTGAAGAAATCGGGATGCTACAGTACTTGGAGACTCTTGATTTGCGGCGTTGTTATTCACTCACAGTGCTGCCATCAACTGTGGTTAGGCTGCGGAAGCTGGCACACCTGTTCGTCCATGACAGACTTATGTTGCACGCAGATGTGTTTGGAAGAATGCATGCCTTGGAGGAAGTATCAGCTATCAGCTATGTTGACAACCCAGTGAAATTTGCAGAACAACTTCGGAATCTAATAAACCTGAGAAGAATCTATATGCCTTGTTCTGTTGCTCTTCTCCAGGCCAAAAATGGTGATTATGCAGAAGCACTTGTGAGAATTCTGGTGTCTTCTCTAAATGAGTTGGGCGAACACAACCTTCAACATCTTCATATTACTGGAAGTGTAGGAGAAAATCTGTTCAGGGATCCTGCTTGTACCTTTCCGCACCTCCAAGATGTTGAAATATCTACACTTATTCACCGGGTTCCCAAGGGAATGGCTTCCCTGAACAGCATAGTCAAACTAGTCATAAAAGTCAGACAATTTGATGAGAAGGACCTGCATCTTCTTATGCGGATGCCTTGTCTGACTCACCTTGGGCTAACCCTATACCATCGGATTGGAGTCAGGGAAAAGCTCACCGTTGGTGGCGACGGGTTTAAGCTTCTAAAGGTGCTCCACTATGAAATTGTGCTAAGCTCTGGAACAGGGATATCATTTGCACAAGGTGCTCTGCCAGCACTCCGACGTCTCCATCTTTCCTGGACTGCAAGCCGAGTTATGTCCAGGAAATGTGATGGTGCTGACCTTGGCATCGAACATCTCTCAGGCCTTGTACACCTCCATGTCGAAACTAACTGTCGTTTTGCAACTCTGGGCGAAGTGGAGGCGGTGGAGGCTGCAGTTCAAAAAGCCGTCGCCTTGCATCCCAACCTCCACGCTCTTCAAGTTGACGTTTATAAGACATCAACTGAAAACATCATTAAGGGTGACAAGGAGAGAAGCGAGGAGAGCGGCGAGGACATGACTGACGAGGTATACACCTTTGGCAACAATTTGTCTGTTTTTTGTCATTTCATTTGTCACTCTTATTCATTTGTCTGTCTTCCCCTCCCATATCTCCTCTGCAGGAGTACGGGAATAGCGAGATTGATGTCAGTGACTCGCCACCGCCAACTAGCTCCTGTTTGCTGGTAATGAACTCAAAGTCTGCTTTTTTACTTCTACAAGTAAACAGATACCATGATGGCTACGTTTTACGTTGGGCTGATTCAGTTGTATCTATTATTGTTGAATGGCAACAGGACCAGGTAATGTGGACAGACACACGTTCCTCCAACTCTGCAATACTGCGAGTCTGCAACTTGCCAGCTGAATGACGAGACGATGCCATCTTCCTGGTTGAATTATACTCCCTCCGTAAACTAATATAAGAGTGTTTAGATCACTACTCTAGTTATCCAAACACTCTTATATTTATGTACCATACTTAATAGTTTGGTTACTTTTTTTTTTTGGACATGTTTTGGCTACTGTTTTCCCTGTCGTTTGGTCTGTTATTCTGAACTAGATCCATAGTGTTAGTAGGTTTTTGCCCCGTAGTGGGTGTTTCGATGGCCAGCACTCGTAGCGGGTTTCCTGCTAAAACTCTCCTGTCTCATCTTGATGTTTGTAAGAACTGATTTCAGTTGAGCAATTGATGAAAAAGTTGATTTCCTGTTGGAAGGAATAAGCAGGTAAGGGGAATGAGGGCGATGAACTGGAGGAAATACCTTAGCATCAGGACTATCACTATAAAGCTTATGCTAATATAAAAAATATATTAGGATTATGCATGATAGAAAACAGGTAAAGTTCTGTTAGCTTAGTATAGTTCAGGTGTAAGCTGTCCACGGGACTAGTGATATAGGAAGAGTTGCAGATAAATTAGTAGTTACAACAATTTGACAGTATAAAAAGGATACATCAACTAGTTTTTTTTTGAAACATAAAGATTACAGAAATTTAGCTATAAAATGACTACAATAATTTTAAAGCTTGACACTGCCTTGAAAATAGTGCCGCTGCCACAAGGAAAGCGCGATATAGATAAAATTAATTTAGACTCCGCTCCTTCTCTGTGACATGAGAACCATTTAGGCCTAGCAAAAGGGCAAGTAGAAAAACAGATATCAGATCATTGACTACTAAACTACTAACCAAATCCCCCGCAAAAAGAATACTAACTAAATCAATATGATCAAAGCAGAAATACACAAGAAGAAAACTAAATCAATATGATTGAATAGAAAACAGAAATACACAACCGATTATCAAGATGTATTTAACGAGCTACCGAATCTGCAAAAAGAACTGTCTACCCATGCACATTCTTGACCTAGCACGAACAAGTTCACAAATGCATCACAACTGACAAGATTAAGTCCACCACTATCCTTGTCAGTTATTCTAAAATCTGTCGAAACTAGCGATACAAAAACCCATGCACACACTCGCATTTTCTCTTCTCTACCAGAAGTCGACGTTGACACACCATACCACACATGATAAAAGTGAGCCCCAACAATACGAAAACCAATGCACACCTTGGCAAAATCACTTGCATTTTCTCTTCTTTAACAAAACTGAACAGTGACAAATCAAGTACCCCATGTGATGAAAGTTATCATGTTGCAATGGTTATCAGAACAGTGCCACATGCATGCTAATTGCAAAAGGAGCAAGGAGAAACTTGCCCACGGGGTTATGATGCTCGGAGAGGTGGCTTAAAAGACAGTAAATGCTATCAAGAAGGATGCTCTAGTGTGGATTTGGAGAACACAGAGGAGACATCACGACACTTCTTTCTTCAGTGTGCTTTCAGCAACACCTGTTGGGCAATGAATGGGTCTTATCTGGCAGCTACGGCTGGGCATGCCAGAGCAGAGATGATGTATCAGGGGAAACAAAATTTCCAGTGCCCCTTTTTCTTTGAGGTTGCATGCTTGATGCATGCCTGGTGTACTTGGAGGCACAGAAACAACAAGTTCTTCAACAATGTGCTGCCCAACCAGGAATTCATGGTTGATTAAGCCAAGAAGGACCATAAAATTATTTCTTTGAGGTTTTTACGCAGTTCAAATTGAGTTCCATTTCAGGAGTATATAGCAAAAAACATCATCCCGCAATTAACTCATTAGTCACAATGCTTGCAAGGCTTATAGTGATGAGTATTACCGAGAGGGCCCAGAGATACCTCTCCGAAACACGGAGTGACAAATCCTAATCTCGATCTATGCCAACCCAATAAACACCTTTGGAGACACCTATAGAGCACCTTTATAATCACCCTTTTATGTTGTGACGTTTGGTAGCACACAAAGTGTTTCTCCGGTATTCAGGAGTTGCATAATCTCATAGTCTGAGGAACTTGTATAAGTCATGAAGAAAGCAGTAGCAATGAAACTGACACGATCATAATGCTAAGCTAACGGATGGGTCATGACACATGTTTATGGCTAGGAAACTTAACCATCTTTGGTTAACGAGCTAGTCAAGTAGAGGCATATTAGGGACACGGTGTTTTGTCTATGTATTCACACATGTATCAAGTTTCCGGTTAATACAATTCTAGCATGAATAATAAACATTTATCAGGAATAAGGAAATATAGAATAACAACTTTATTATTGCCTCTAGGGAATTTTTCCTTCAGTCTCCCACTTGAGTCAATAATCTAGACTACATTGTAATGATTCTAACACCCATGGAGTCTGGGTGCTGATCATATTTTGCTCGTGGAAGAGGCTTAGTCAACGGGTCTGCCACATTAAGATACGTATGTATTTTGCAAATCTCTATGTCTCCCTCCTTGACTAGATCTCGGATGGAGTTGAAGCGTCTCTTGATGTGTTTGGTCTTTTTGTGAAATCTGGATTCCTTTGCCAAGGCAATTGCTCCAATATTATCGCAAAAGATTTTTATTGGACCCGATGCACTAGGTATTACACCTAGATCGGATATGAACTCCTTCATTTGCTGCTTCCGATGCAGCTATGCACTCGGCTTCACACGTAGATCCTGCCACGACGCTCTGCTTGGAACTGCACCAACTGACAGTTCCACCATTTAATATAAATATGTATCCGGTTTGTGACTTAGAGTCATCCAGATCAGTGTCAAAGCTAGCATCGACGTAACCACTTACGATGATATCTTTGTCACCTCCATAAACGAGAAACATATCCTTAGTCCTTTTCAGGTACTTCAGGATGTTCTTGACCGCTATCCAGTGATCCACTCCTGGATTACTTTGGTACCTCCCTACTAAACTTATAGCAAGGCATACATCAGGTCTGGTACACAGCATAGCATACATGATAGAAACTATGGCTGAAGCATAGGGAATGACTTTCATTTTCTCTCTATCTTCTGCAGTGGTCGGGCATTGAGTCTGACTCCACTTCGCACCTTGTAACATAGGCAAGAACACTTTCTTTGACTGATCCATTTTGAACTTCTTCAAAACTTTATCAAGGCATGTGCTTTGTGAAAGTCTTATCAAGTGTCTTGATCTATCTCTATAGATGTTGATGCCCAATATATAAGCAGCTTCACCGAGGTCTTTCATTGAAAAACTTCTATTCAAGTATCCTTTTATGCTATCCAGAAATTCTATATCATTTCCAATCAACAAAATGGCATCCACATATAATATTAGAAACTCTATAGAGCTCCCACTCACTTTCTTGTAAATACAGGCTTCTCCAAAAGTCTGTATAAACCATATGCTTTGATCACTTCATCAAAGCGTATATTGCAACTTCGAGATGCTTGCACCAGTCCATAAATGGATTGCTGGAGCTTGCACACTTTGTCAGCACCTTTAGGATCGATAAAACCTTCTGGTTGCATCATATACAACTCTTCTTTAAGAAATCCATTAAGGAAGCAGTTTTGACGTCCATTTGCCAGATTCCATAATCATAAAATGCGGCAATTGCTAACATGATTCGGACAAACTTAAGCATCGCTACGGGTGAGAAAGTCTCATCGTAGTCAACTCCTTGATCTTGTCGAATAAATTTTGCGACAAATCGAGCTTTATAGACAGTAACATTACCATCAGCATCGGTCTTCTTCTTGAAGATCCATTTATTCTCTATGGATCGCCGATCATCGGGAAAATCGACCAAAGTCCAGACTTTGTTCTCATACATGGATCCTATCTCAGATTTCATGGCCTCAAGCCATTTATCGGAACCTGGGCTCATCATAGCTTCTTCATAGTTCGTAGGGTCATCATGGTCAAGTAACATGACTTCCAGAACAGGATTGTCATACCACTCTGGTGCAGATTGTGCTCTGGTTGACCTACGAGGTTCTGTAGTGACTTGATCTGAAGATTCATGATCATCATCATTAGCTTCCTCTCTAGTTGGTATAGGCATCACGGGAACAGATTTCTTAGATGAGCTACTATCCAAATTGAGAGAAGGTACAGTTACCTCATCAAGTTCTACTTTCCTCCCACTCACTTCTTTCGAAAGAAACTCCTTCTCTAGAAAGGTTCCATTCTTGGCAACAAAGATCTTGCCTTCGGATCTGTGGTAGAAGGTGTACCCAATTGTTTCCTTAGGGTATCCTATGAAGACACACTTCTCTGATTTGGGTTCGAGCTTATCAGGTTGAAGCCTTTTGACATAAGCATCGCATCCCCAAACTTTAAGAAACGACAGCTTGGGTTTATTGCCAAACCACAGTTCATACGGTGTCGTCTTAACGGATTTTGACAGTGCACTATTTAATGTGAATGCAGTTGTCTCTAATGCATAACCCCAAAATAATAGTGGTAAATCGGTAAGAGACATCATAGATCACACCATATCTCATAAAGTATGGTTACGACATTCGGACACACCATTACGCTGTGGTGTTTCAGGTGGCGTGAGTTGTGAAACTATTCCACAATGTTTTAAATGAAGGCCAAACACGTAACTCAAATATTCACCTCCACGATCAGATCGTAGAAACTTTATTTTCTTGTTACAGTGATTCTCCACTTCACTCTGAAATTCTTTGAACTTTTCAAATGTTTCAGACTTGTGTTTCATTAAGTAGAAACACCCATATCTTCTCAAATCATCTGTGAAGGTCAGAAAATAACGATACCCGCCACGATCCTCAATACTCATCGGACCGCATACGTCGGTATGTATTATTTCCAATAAGTCATTGGCTTGTTCCATTGTTCCAGAGAATGGAGTTTTAGTCATCTTGCCCATAAGGCATAGTTCGCAAGTATCAAATGATTCATAATCTAGTGATTCCAAAAGTCCATCTGCATGGAGTTTCTTCATGCGCTTTACACCGATATGACCTAAACAGCAGTGCCACAAATATGTTGCACTATCATTATCAACTTTTCATCTTTTGGCATCAATATATGAATATGTGTATCACCATGATCGAGATTCAACAGAAATAGACCACTCTTCAAGGGTGCATGACCATAAAAGATATTACTCATATAAATAGAACAACCATTATTCTTTGATCTAAATGAATAACCGTCTCGCACTAAACAAGGTCCAGATATAATGTTCATGCTCAATGTTGGCACCAAATAAATATTATTCAGGTCTAAAACTAATCCCGAAGGTAGATGTAGAGGTAGTGTGCCGACAGCGATCACATCGACCTTGAAACCATTCCCGACGCGCATCGTCACCTCGTCCTTAGCCAATCTTCGTTTAATCCGTTGTCCCTGTTTCGAGTTACAAATATGAGCAACCGAACCGGTATCAAATACCCATGCACTACTACGAGAATTAGTAAGGTACACATCAATAACATGTATATCAAATATACCTTTGTTCACTTTGTCATCCTTCTTATCCGCCAAATACTTGGGGCAGTTCCGCTTCCAGTGACCAGTCCCTTTGCAGTAGAAGCACTCAGTTTCCTTCTCGGCCGCAGCCGAGGGAACACGACCCGGCAAAGTGAGACGTGGGAAATTGACTCATCTGCGTTTTCCCCTGGATGTGGTGGGTGAGCCATGTGGATTAACTGGGTACGGTACGTTGACGGTGGCGATCCAGATGCCGTTGACGGTGCGATCCAGATGTGTGCACGGGAGTTTCTTTGGTGGCTTCAACTCAACTTGCCGCGGTACCGTGTGGAGTTACGAATTTACGGGAGCGTATTGCAAAAATATACAGTAAAGTTAACTAGCTGGCATTCTCTAAAGAGCAATGCTAGACTCACGGAGGGATTGTTCACGGATTCAACAGACAGGGCAACATGGACGTTTACTATTGGAATTAGGAGATGGAACGGGGCCCACCCCCTGCAAATCAGGGGGACATAGAGTTATTGTTTGGTAAATTCGGTAAAAAGCCTATAAAAGCCCATGTGTGTAGTATTATTCTTCTCTAAAAGGGTGGTACCAGGGAATGCCCTACAGTCATTGGATCGTGATCATGCAATGACAGTTTTCTCAGAAAAATTGCCTTTTTCTTTTGTAAAATCATCATCCCTCTTCTGAAGAAATTATCATCCTATATAACTAAAACTGCTAGAGTAAACATTCGCGAATGCGATCCTTTTCTCGGGATCGTTCACTAGCTATTGGGGACCAAAATATATATGACGGGATCATAGATTGCAACTGAGTGCTAGCACCGGAAAGGCTAACACATCGGAGTTACTTACGCAATTTTGCCCTATCATTTTGCGTAACGTGCTATACAAGATTGTGGCGGAGGTGCTAACGAACAATTTGAAGTTTGTTCTACCTATCTTGATCTCTGAAGAACAATGTGTGTTTGTACCGGGAAGACAAATTATGGATAACGTGCTTGTCGCCTATGAATGTGTACATGTCATCCGGACGAGAAAAAGGAAAATACTGTTATGTGCAGTCAAGCTCGATATGATGAAGGCATACCACGGGGTAGAATGGATTTTTCTTGAGCAAATGTTGAGTAGAGGTGGGTTTGGACGAGCATGGGTGGAGATGGCGATGAGGTGTGTTACTATAGCAAGGTTCTCTGTGAAGCTCAATCTCATTCTTTCACTCCTTCAAAAGGGCTCTGTTAGGGGACCCTCTCTCCCCTTATCTTTTTTGTTCAGTGTGGAAGGTTTTTCAGCTTTGCTGAGGAATGCTCAAAGAAAGAGTCACTCGAAAGGGGTGTCTTTCGGGAGCACTAGCTCCACTGTTACACACCTCTTCTTCATGGATGAAGTGTAGGTTTTCTAGAAGGCTCACAAGGTAATTTTGAAGCTCTCAAAACAATATTAAATGACTATGAAGTTCTGTCAGGCCAAAGAGTCGATCTTCAAAAATCTTCCATCTTCCTCGGTAAGGGTTGCAAGGTGAAAGATAAAGTTGGTTTGAAACAAATCATTGGTAGTAACTCGGAGGCTCTGAGTGAGAGCTATCTTGGCCTACCAACAGTAGTTGGTGGGTCAAAGTATGGAACTTATAATCATGTACGAGAGAGATCTAGGGAGGAAGTTTATGGATGGAAGGGGCGGGGCCTTTCCAAGGCTGCTAGGGAGGTGCTTATCAAATATGTGCTTCAACCCACGCTACTTATACCATGAGCTATTTTCAACTCACAAAGAAAATGTGTCAGAACCTATTTTCGATCTCTTCGAACTTCTAGTAGGGTGCAGCAAATGGTGATAAGAAGGTTCACTGGATAGTATGGGATAAGATGTGCACGAGAAAGCAAGTTGGGCCTTGGTTTTAGAGATTATGAAGCTTTCAATCAAGCTTTGATTGCAAAACAAACTTGGAAAATTCCGCAAGTCCCTTTGTCTTGATGTGTTGAAAGCAAGGTATTTCAAGGAGGGAAACATTATGAATGATAATGCCCAAGCAATGGACCCTTCACCTTTAGGAGCATTTTACATGGGCATGATTTGTCGCAAGCAGGGATGACATGGAGTATAGGTTATGGTCCAAGAATTAACATACATCATGATAACTGGATCCCTTGTAGGGGATGTCTTAGGCCACTAGGCCAGACCTACATGCAAGGAATACCATGGGTTAGCGACCTTCTGGATCACCAAGGCATAGTTTGGGATAGAGTCAAACTCGATGCCATGTTTTCCCATGATGAAGTGACGGATATAATGCAAACTACCATAGGCGGTCTTGGGGTCTTTACAGTTAGGTCAGCTCATCGCCTTTGGATGGACATGAACAAAGTGAAGACTGGGAGGCTAGAACCATCTTACTCAGTCCAAAACCACAAGGTGTGGCTATCGTTGTGGGATCAGAACTTCATCGACGCCACATCAAATTAAGTCTTTTCTGCGTAGCATGTGGATGGGACGAAACAACTTTACATAGGCTCTAGACGTGCCCTCGCTCACTACGGCTTTGGAAGATTCTTCGCTTAGAGAAGGGAGCTCTGGTGGTCATCTCGTTGATATCTATCTGCTCCCAAAGGGAAGTGTCTATCTAGTCTCTTAGCTGGCTCACGGGAGATTGCGGTGAGGAGAGAGCAGTGATTGTCGGTGTATCAAAACATGGGTGTTTAATATCCCAGACTTATGCACAAGCAGTAGTAGCACTCTTGGCGGCAAGGGCTTGTCGGAGGATGAATTTCAGTACACTCAAGACTTGGTTGTTAAAATCATGAAGAAGACCTCTAGGCAGGTGATCGAGAAGTACTAAGATAGTACGGAAGATCAAGTTCCTGGGTGCCGGCAAGCTACATACCGGCAAGTGAAGACCTGGCAAGCTCCATGCCGGGTTTATTTTATTTCATATTTTGTGCGATCTATTTATCTATCACCATACAATTTAATCTTGCAAATTAACCGTCAAGGGATTGACAACCCCTTGTTCGCGTTGGGTGCGAGGAATTGTTATCTTGTGTGCAGGTACTGCTTACATAGTGTTGCTTGGTTCTCCTATTGGACTGATGACCTTGGTTTCATAACTGAGGGAAATACTTATTTCTACTACACTGCATCATCCCCTCCTCTTCGGGGAAATTCCAGCTCACAAGTAGCATAGATGAGACTGTGCCAGGGTACCCTAGGTGCCTACCTTACAAGGTAGGTTGCCCAACGTTCACTCGTGAGCTGCAACAAGTCCAATGGCCATATTCCCGGAGCTTCAAGCCAGACTTGCCAGACAAATATGACGGCAAGCTCAACACGTCAGAGTTCTTAGGCATCTACACTATTGCAGTGTAGGCTGCCGGGGGATGAGACGATAAGGTTGTCGCCAATTACTTCCCTGGTCAGGGGCGACAGGAGTACTGTAGCCACACCCACCCCACCGTGGGAGGGGGGCTGTCAGGTCGTCATGTCAGATGGAGCGGAAGCCGACCTGGCCGAGTCGAGCCTCATCGCCGCGTCTAACCGGCCTAGAGCCGGACGACCGGCTGGGAAATGATTTGGATCCGTAGGCGCGCTCATCGCCCAGTCGTTTTGGAAAATTGCTGAGTCCTGATGTGCCTACCCGGGGGTCATCCCCCCAACAACTACTCTCCAGGATGCAACTGCACTAGTAAAAACATGTGAAGCGTGCCAGTTGCATTCCAAGGACATACATCAACCAGCTCATGCTCTTCAGATGATTCCTCTCTCCTCGACCTTCTTGGTCTAGTGGCTCGATATTTTGGGCCCCTTTTCCCCGTGCTACTGGGGGCTTTGAGTTCTTGTATGTTGCAATCGACAAGTTCACAAAGTGGCCTGAGGTAGAGCCAGTGAGGAGGGTGACAGCACAATCAGCCGTCAAGTTCTTCAACTGATTAGTTTGACGTTTTGGAGTACCTAACAGGATCATCATCGACAACGACACAATTCACGAGCCACAACTTCATGCAGTACTGCCAAGACCTTGGTAGCAAATTTTGTTTTGCATCTGTCGCTGATGCGTCTTCAACGTATCTATAATTCTTGATTGTTCCAAGTTATTATAGTATCATCTTGCATGTTTTATATGCACTTACAAGCGTTTCCTCTCGAGCGGCAAGTTCTTCCTCATGAGTGTCAAGGTCGACTTAACGCCTGATCAAATCTACATCAGTTGCTGCTGCTTTCTTGGTGGCCTCTTCTTGTGCCTTGTCGACCGCTGCCATATCCAGGTTGAACTCATCCCTATCTCTAGCAAGCTGGGCATAGCGACCTTTAATGTCTTGAATGCTTTCAGCATACCAGATTTGCCCTTCCTCGACCCGCTTTTGGAAATCTGCCTCGCCTTTGCAATGATGGTCTCTCGGCGGTCTAGGCGCTCTGCATGGCTGACGTAATGCGCCTGAAGCTTTTTAAAGCTATCGTTCATGGCCATGAGAATGTGGTGCTCCTTGGCTTCGTCGATGTGCTTGCACTGGCCTTCAATGACCTCATGCCCGGCGGTGGAAACTTCACCATCAAGAACTTCTTCTCCTATATATGCCTTAATGCTTGATGTGCCCGAGACGCTGATGAACTGCAGATCACCAACCTTCAGATACTGGCTTGCCGGAGCGTTTCAAATGTCAAGCGATGGTTGTCAGCGGTCGTCGTCATCTTGTTGGATGCTCCCGCTTCCATAGTCATGCTAGCGCTTGGCGCTCGTGAGATAGGAATGTCATCAGTGGCCTCGACACTCTTGTTAATGGCCTCCTCAGCAATATCCTTGTTGGCCTCTGCCGCAGCGGTCTTGGCGGCCTTGTCGTCGGCAGTCTCTGGGGCTTCAACAGTTGAGATCTCGCTGGCCTCATCGGCGACATCCTTGGTGATCCCCTCGATGTTGATATCAGTATCCATATCTTCGATTGGAGCGGGTCTATGAGAATGGAGGAAGAAGAAAGCAAAATTCAAGATCAAGTTCAAGAAAACAAAGAGGGAAAGTGACAACGAAAAAGAAGTGCTAAAAAACAAGAGGATTACCTGTGTTGGTCTGTTGAGAAGAGACGTTCTCTTCTCTGACAACCTCTGTTGTCATTGCCTGGTTGTCAGCAGCTCCGCTTGTTGGCACGTCCTTTGTGTGGACAGGTTCACTAGTGGAGGCCCTTGCCTGAGAGTTGCTTTCCGGGATATTGGTTGATGGATGCATCTCTAAAGGATCTGCCTCCGGGCGTTCTTCTTCTTGACGCTTTTCTCCCAGATCCTTGTCGATGTTAGAGACAGGGGCATCCTAACCGGAGCTTGCAAATGAATATTGCACGATGGTTTCGCATTGGGGGCTACACTAGGGGCTGATAACCACGATATCTGGGTCCAGTGTCATTCTTGTCATCGACTCACCCCCCTCCCCGGTTGCGGTTGTCGCTTTCTTTGTCGCCCTCTGCGCCAACATCTCCCCGTCTCTGCAAAGTCAAGTCAAGATGAAACAGATCAGATCAACAAAGACCAAAGAAATCAATAGTTGGAGAAGAAAGACCGGAGGCACTTACCCCTATTCTTCCTCACGGTCGCTGAGAACAGAGAGATGCCAAAAGGGTTCACTCCGAGTGCCGGAGGTTGATGCGGGTGCAGGTGTCCTGGCACACTTGGTTGCCAGAGATGCGGCACGCTACGAAGACCCTGCCACTCCAGCAGCTGGTGTGGCTGGTCGCCTCGAAGAGGTGCGCCGTGTTTGCTGTTGTTGAGAGGTTTGTTTTCGAGCCCCCTGCTGCCGGGCAACATTGGCGGTTGTCCTCTTCTCAACAACTTCATCACCCGATGACGATGGGCTAACAGGGTCTATGGAGACTGCTTTCCACAGGTCATGAGTTCTCTTCCATGGAACTGGAGAAACCAGGGGCTCCTCATGCTCCGGTTCTTTGGCAACCTTGTCGTCCCGTTCTCCGACAGATCTTTTGCAGGCTCTGCCAACTCGTCTTCGACTTCTTTGTCATCTTCGGTTGCCGCGGATCCAGAATCGCCAGCACCTTCAGCCATTTGCGCCTCATCTGCTCTGCTGGCAATAAAAGCCAGCTTTTTGTCGGTGGTGTCGCGAATGAGCTCCTTCTCCTCTGCGATGGGCCTCTCCACCAGATTATCAAACCATGCCCTCACTACATCTTCTAGTGGATCCCGCCACATACCGTCAACTCAATGTGCATTGCACGATGGCTTCATCGCCAAGATTGAGTCTTCGGCGGAGTTGTTGCACAATGGAACCACAATTGCCGGCAACTTGAACTTGTCGGTGACGCGAAAGAGCTGGTGGCAAAGGGCAGTATGTTGCAGAAATGTTAGGTTGGAGCCAAGCCCCGTGTGAAGACGCATAATGTCAGCCATGTTCTTGAAGTCCCAAGCACACCACTTCCTGTTTTGCAGAGGAGCAATGCGGCGGCAAAGGAAATCAGCGTCCACCATCTCAATGGTGAGGCCAGCAGCTTCGAGGCAGAGGAAATGGTCCATGGAAATTGTGAGCTTCTGGTCATGAGCGTCAAGATAGCTCCAATCCTTGACGTGTTCCACATTCTTTGTTCGGGGTTTGCATAAATTTGGGAAGTCATTTCCTTGATCCAACACCAATCCCTCGCCACTCATTCCACTTCAAGTGCAGTTGGCCTTCAAGATAGACCTCCTTGCTGCCGGCCCTAGGGATATAGGTGATGCTGCTAGAAAGGGCATCTCCTTCGATGCATGGGATGAAGAAATGGTGGAATAAAGCTACGTTGGGTTCTACTCCAACGAAATTCTCGCACATACGATCAAACACAGACATACATGTGACTGCGTTTGGGGTGAAATCCAAGAGCCGGAACCCATAGGTCCACATGAGCTGAGAGAGAAAAATCAGAAAATGTGGGGACAAGTCTGCAATAGAAATACGCGGCGAAGAAGGGGTACTTGTCCTTGCAGGGCTTGACGTTGTCGGGAAGCACGTGTGGCGCACTGTGGGCCATCGTCTCATTCCCCCACATGTACGCGTACCGCGTTACAAGATCATTGTGATTCAGCGCCGCTAGAGAAAAGATAATGTTCTCCCTCCGCAGCGCCATCGTGGTCGCCTTCCTCTTCTCTGCCTTTGGGTCGATTGGCTAATCAGCCTTCTTTGGCGCCATGGCGGGTTTGAGAAGATGGATTCGGAGGTGGAAAAGGCGTGGTGTGGCGTTGGTGAAGAGCTCTGCTTTTGCACAATATTGAAGACGATGGCGGCGACAAGATTGGGAATGGCAGCAATAGATGATCAGCACCCTCACAGATGCCTTCTTATGGGGAAGGCGCGGGGCTGGCTCTCCACTATCTGATGTGGATGCGCTTTTTTCAGGCGCACTACCCCACTCCGCCATTTTAGTCCACCTTTCCCACGTCCCGCATTTAATGCGCATCGTGGGGGCACAGTAACAATGATGATTACAACAAATATCCTCCGCCATGTATGCCTATGCATTGTTTGCGCCTAGCCCAACGACGCCTCCCATGCGTGTGTGGCTCAGGCCCGGGGGCTCCTGACGGTGTATCAAAACATGTGTGTTTAATACCCCTATACTTATGCACGGGCAGTAGTAGCACTCTGGACGACAAGGGCTTGCCAGAGGATGAATTTTAATACACTCAAAACTTGGTTGTTAAAACCATGGAGAAGACCTCCAAGTAGGTGATCAAGAAGTACTAAGATAGTACTGAAGATCAAGTTCCTGGTTGCCGGCAAGCTACATACCGACAAGTGGAGACCCAGCAAGCTCCGTGCCGACAAGCTCTCTTCCATCATTCCACCTCTTCACCTTAGCGGCACGCCGGTCATTTGTCAAATAGGGGTCGAGTGGGCAGGTGGTTAGATGAGGCTTGTCGGGGCACGTGTCAGCACGCCGCCGAAGACCAACTTTACTGCCACTCGTCCTAGTGGCGCGACAAAGGAATATGAGGTAGTTGGGCGAACGACACAGAGGGAGAGGCGCTTCCTTGCCGGGGCACATCCCCAGCACGACACCTCACGACACATTTAATGCTCTGGTCCTAACTCGTCAGAGTTAGGTATTTGGCACTGTAGCCACTATTAGCACATTTAATTACCACTTTGCCACTATGGTGACCCCTTGATCTATAAAAGGAGGCCCATGGCTACCTTTACGAAGGTCGACACTTTGCTCATTTGCACATGTAGCTGCACTTCCCGCGCATCTTGTCAGCAAGCTGTGCTCCTTGTAATTTGAGCACATATATTCATCAATCCACCAAGCAGGAGTAGGGTTTTACACCTCACGGTGGCCTGAACCTGGGTAAATCCCTTCTGTTGATTGCTAATTCTGCTCTTTGTGCTCGTCGATCCCCATAGTCAAACCGCAAAGGGGCCGTTGCCGGTCCCATAGATCGTCGTACGCACGATAATGATGTTTTAGGGTGTATACAGGCTAAGGACGGGAAGAATATTGCTGATCAACATGCGATGACTGACACAATGATGTTTTATATGAAGGGGTGGAGAGAAGCACAGGAAGCGCAGCCTGTCAGGTCGGTGGTGCAGGTGTAGTGTGACATCTCGGCTTAATAGGAATAATAGACTACTCATATCAACAAGGTGCACCTTATTTTTTAGGAGACCATCCGAAAGGAACCTCAAAGTTAAGCGTGCTGTGATTTTGAGCAATATGAGGATGGGTTTTCAACTGGAATTTTTATCTTAGGTGCGCATAAGTGAGGACAAAGTCCGTAAGGAAGACTACTGTTGCTATGTGGGGCCAGTCTAGATCCCAAGCGCAACAACCAGGACCTAGTGGGTTTGATCGGGGTCTTACAATTCATATCAGAGCCGACCTTTGCGGTTACACGGGTGTGTGTGCGAGTCTGATAGGTCCATTTTGCATTATGTTTTCCTACTGTTATTTATGTTGTTTTATTGTATAATAATGCTTTTTGGAGTAATTCTAATGCCTTTTCTCTCATAATATGCAAGGTATGCACCAAGGGGGAGAATTCTGGCAGCTGGAAATCTGGACCTGAAAAAACTACGTCAGGCTACCTATTCTGCACAACTCCAAATGAGCTGAAACGCCCCGGGGAATTTTTATGGAATATTTCATAAATATTGGAGCAAATAAGTACCAGAGGGGGGCCACCAGGTGGGCACAACCCACCTGGGCGCGCCAGGAGGCCCATGCGCGCCCTGGTGGGTGCTGCCCTCCTCGGCCCACCTCCGGTGCCCATCTTCTAGTATATACGTCATTTTTACCTAGAAAAAATAAGGAGAGGACATTCGGGACAAAGCGCTGCCGCCTCGACGCGGAACTTGGGTAGGAGCACTTTTGCCATCCGGCGGGGCGATTCCGCCGGGGGAACTTCCCTCCCGGAGGGGGAAATCATCATCATCATCACCAACAACTCTCCCATCTTGGGGAGGGCTATCTTCATCAACATCTTCACAGCACCAACTCCTCTCAAACCCTAGTTCATCTCTTGTGTTTAATCTTTGTATCAAAACTATAGATTGGTGCTTTTGGGTGACTAGTAGTGTTGATTACATCTTGTAGTTGATTACTATATGGTTATTTGGTGGAAGATTATATGTTCAGATCCATTATGCTATTTAATACCCCTCTAATCTTGAGCATGTTTATCATTTGTGAGTAGTTACTTTCGTTCTTGAGGTCACGCGAGAAATCATGTTGCAAGTAATCATGTGAACTTGATATGTGTTCGATATTTTGATGGTATGTATGTTGCCATTCTCTTAGTGGTGTCATGTGAACGTCGACTACATGACACCTCACCATATTTTGGCCTAAGGGAATGCATTGTGGAGTAGTTATTAGATGGTGGGTTGCGAGAGTGACAGAAGCTTAAACCCCAGTTTATGCGCTATTCCGTAAGGGACTGATTGGATCCAAAAGTTTAATGTTATGGTTAGAATTTATTCTTAATAATTTTCTCGTAGCTGTTGATGCTTGTGAGAGGGTTAATCATAAGTATGAGTTTTGTTCAAGTAAGAACTGTTAGGGATCGTAGCAGAATTTAAAATTTCCTACGCATCACCAAGATCCATCTATGGAGTATACTAGCAACGAGGGGAAAGGAGTGCATCTACATACCCTTCTAGATCGCGAGCGGAAGCGTTCCAATGAACGGGGTTGATGGAGTCGTACTCGCCGTGATCCAAATCACCGATGACCGAGTGCCGAACGGACGGCACCTCCGCGTTCAACACACGTACGGAGCAGCGAAGTCTCCTCCTTCTTGATCCAGCAAGGGGGAAGGAGAGGTTGATGGAGATCCAGCAGCACGACGGCGTGGTGGTGGAAGTAGCGGGATCTCGGCAGGGCTTCGCCAAGCTTCTGCGAGAGGGAGAGGTGTTGCAGGGGGAGAGGGAGGCGCCAGGGGCTGTGGTGCTGCTGCCCTCCCTCCCCCCACTATATATAGGGACCCCTGGGGGGGGGCGCCGACCCTGGGAGATCAGATCAACAAGGGGGGGCGACGGCCAAGGGGGAAGGGGGTGGCTTCCCCCCAAGCCAAGTGGGGCGCCCCCCACCCCTAGGGTTTCCAACCCTAGGCGCAGGGGGAGGCCCAAGGGGGGGCGCCCCAGCCCACTAAGGGCTGGTTCCCTTCCCACTTCAGCCCATGGGGCCCTCTGGGATAGGTGGCCCCACCCGGTGGACCCCCGGGACCCTTCCGGTGGTCCCGGTACAATACCGATAACCCCCGAAACTTTCCCGGTGGCCGAAACTGGACTTCCCATATATAATTCTTCACCTCCGGACCATTCCGGAACTCCTCGTGACATCCGGGATCTCATCCGGGACTCCCAACAACTTTCGGGTTACCGCATACTAATATCTCTACAACCCTAGCGTCACCGAACCTTAAGTGTGTAGACCCTACGGGTTCGGGAGACATGCAGACATGACCGAGACACCTCTCCGGTCAATAACCAACAGCGGGATCTGGATACCCATGTTGGCTCCCATATGTTCCACGATGATCTCATCAGATGAACCACGATGTCAAGGATTTAATCAATCTCGTATACAATTCCCTTTGTCAATCGGTATGTTACTTGCCCGAGATTCGATCGTCGGTATCCCAATACCTTGTTCAATCTCGTTACCGGCAAGTCTCTTTACTCGTACCGTAATGCATGATCCCGTGGCTAACTCCTTAGTCACATTGAGCTCATTATGATGATGCATTACCGAGTGGGCCCAGAGATACCTCTCCGTCATACGGAGTGACAAATCCCAGTCTCGATCCGTGCCAACTCAACAGACACTTTCGGAAATACCCGTAGTGTCGGGGATATATCCCGCGGTATGACCCAGCTGGAAGTATGACCCGGCCGGACTTGGCGCTTCACCGTGACCCGCCAGAGGACTGGAGACTCACGGGTCTGGCGGCTCACTGTGAGACGACTCACGAGCCTGACGACTCACGGATGACCCCGACGGCGAGTCAGATAGAAGACTAGGCCCAAGGCCCAGAAGGCCGGCTAACGTTTATGATGGGCCGGCTTAAGAAGAAAGGGATGACGAATATTTCCTTTACGAGGAAGCAAGACCCGGACTTGTAATTAACTTGTAAGAGAAGATAGATTAGTCCTAGTCCTACTAGGACTCCAAATGTAACCCGCCCCTCTAACTTATATAAGGAGGGGCAGGGCACCCCAAAGAGGGACAGGCAACAAGAAATAATCTCTAGGGCTAAACACCGAGAGCCGGAGCCGGCGACTCTCCCGTGATCATAATGAGACCTAGCCTCAAACAGCACGTAGGGTTGTTACCGGATGATATTTCCCGGGGCCCGAAGCTGTCTAAACCCTTGTCTTGTGCGTTGATCCGCCCTGCGTCTCTCATCCCAATCAACCCCTCTCAAGCTACTACATAGATGCGCTGGCCTCATGACTAAGTCCTCACGCTAAGGACATCTGCCGTGACAATTCCACGACAGTTGGCGCCCACCGTGGGGCTTGCGCACGGTGGTGTTGAGTTCTTGGAGGGTTCGCTCCCAGGGATCGAGAAGTTTGCAACTGTCCAGTATGAGTTTTGAGTTCAAGGGAATTTAGGGTTTGGCGTTCCTGTGCGTATCGCCGATGTAACACCATCCGTCAAATCTGGATAGAAGATCAATTTTTTGAGGCCGACAGGAATTGTGCTCCAGCTGCCGTACACCACGTCAGATCAATCTACGTCGACAGGCGCGTGTGGGCAAGAGTCAAAATACGAGGTGCTTTCATAAATTGATCTGCCAAAGACTATTGCTACTGTTGCTCGGAGTAGTACTACTTGCAATAAACAATTATGCTACTGTTGCTTGAAGGCAAGACTATACATTGTTACGGATTGCATAAAGTGATTTTGGGGAGGCAACCTGCCCTGCTTCACGTGAGCATGCATGTTTGGACAAGGATTGCAACACCGGGTCAAGGTGGCAACAGGTCCAATCACCAGCGCCGTACGTCAATGACGGCTCATTGGAGAAAGTTAATGGGCGTGAGATTCCTCGGACGTGCATCCTTGCCGCGCCAAGCTGGCCCCACTGTTCCTCGGCTCCGACTCGACCTCGTACTGGCGCGCTGTCGGACCGGCCCGGTTTTTGTTTTCCCTCTCGCCGAAGTGGCCCTGTCTTTAATTGCCGCCGCTGCTATCTGTCACTGGGTACGAGTCCAGCCTCCCCGGGCGCGCATCCTCACACGCGGCCTCGCCTCCCGCTACTATTCTGCTGCGATCAACGGCCGCACCCCGGGCCGCCGTTTCGTCAACTCACCTCACCGGATTGTCGGGTTGTCTCCACTTTGAACCGCCCTCGTGCAAAACTCACGCCCACGGCCGTGAGTCGCCCGTAGCGAATAAGCCGCCGACGCAAGGGTTTGGAGTTCTGCTGTGCGCCGCCAATGCAAAGTGATCCGTTGAATCCGATCAATCAACAAACGCGTGTGCGGGCAAGGGTCAACCCCCGAGTGGTCCATCCATTGGTCCTGTCAAAAGTTCAAGTAGCGATGTCACATCTCTGAAGCTACAGCCCCGCCCCCATGTGAAGGACCAAGCACCAATGTTTACGCAAGAATCAAAAACTAATATTACTGCTTACTCCTACATGGGAAGGACAAAGACATATGCGCCAAAGATCCCTCACGTGAGTTTGCTAATGTGCTAGTTCACATAAAAAAAGAGAGAGGAGGAATAGGCCACGACCCGAAAGATGAGACGGACGTGGATTTTTGCAGAAAAACCGACTCAGCAACGGAATGCGCGAGTCGCCTCAACCGCCGATTCGCATGCTTCTGCCGATGGGCCGCTTCGGCCGCGCGGCCTTGCATCACTTGAGGGCCACCAGCCCTATGCCTCTGTACTGCTCCACCTGCAAGCTTTCTCCACCGATGAACCGGCCGGGTGTTTTTACCGCCGTACCACGAGCCGGGTCACTCGCCTCACATGTGCACTAATCTGCCACCATGCTTCAACGTCTGCGCGTCAAACTGCCCCGCGGGTTCATCTGCTTGGAGCCGCCTCTGCTCAAGTCGAGCTGCCCAGCCGGTTCTGCCGCACTGTGATACGCTCTGTTTCGCGGCCGCCTTGATCCACCCCCAATCCATCAACCATGCTACAGCTAGCTTGCCTACGCCTGACTGCTCGCTGGCCGTGTTGGCTCTATCTGGATCCGTTTCACGGGTGTGTTGACTGTCCAGGGGGGTTTAAAGGAAGTGGATAAAGATCAACCGGCACCATGAGTGAAATTTTGATCCGCACAAAGGATCATCTGTCGTCTGGACAAAAATCAGGTGCTATTTACCCTATTTTTTTAACTCATCCGAGCAAAACTACTTTGCCCTGCTGTATTTTACATGCAGGAGAATTATTTATTACAAAGTAATATTATACCGCGGAGATGAGGCATGCCAACATCTTTTGGCACAGGTGGTTGTCGTTACTCAACGGACTCCCGCACCGGCTTACAACGCCGTGGCCGTCTCTCGCGACCGCGCCGGCTTACCACACCGTGGCCGTCTCTCGCGACCGCGCCGGCTTACAACGCCGTGGCCGTCTCTCGCGACCGTGCCGGCTCACAACGCCGTGGCCGTCTCTCGCGACCACGCCAGCTTACAACGCCGCGGACGACTCGCCCGTCCACTCTCGCGGCCAGTTCACGCTTCCGCGCCGGCTTACAACAAAGAGGACAACTTGCTCGTCCACACCGGCTTACAACACCGCGGCCGGCTCATATGTCTGCTCCCGCGGCCGGCTCGGACGTGATTGATTTCAGTTTCACCTAGTGATCATCAACTTCATGGCGGATTATTTTTGGCCTAAACACATCAAGTGATATCCATCTAAAATATATTTTTAGCACATATTATTTTTGTCAAAGAACAGTTTACCTTTGCCTTGGTCTGCAATATTGTTATGCAGGACAATTGTTCACTGCAAAAGCTATGGATGTATAAACTCGCGCTACCATTATAAATGCGCTAGTACCTTATCATGCCATCAAGCTCGATGAATATATGTGCAAACCGCCATTCTGCAGACCGGTTTACATCAATATGACGTGGCTAATTCGCCCGTCCACGCCGGTTTACAATACCGCGGCCGACTCATCTGTCTGTGTCGCCTCTGAAGCCGCGGTCGTCTTCACCGTCCGTCTCTCGCGGCCTGGTCTACATCAACATACCGGGCCGTACCAGTCTGCATGAGCTGTTTATTGAGTATGAGCGAGTCACAGCTTGGGAAGCCTGGTTTTCTTCCAACAACTTGGAGGAAAATTATCATGTGTTATCAGCCGCCGTCTGCACTGGACGGCTCAATGGGCGGGCGCACAAGTCGCCGCCACTACGGTTTGGTGAAACTTCAAAACATCCAGTTGGAAGGAACCATTGGCCGAGTTGCTGACACGGCTCATATGGGATCATCTATAACCCGCCGCAGTCACATCAACCTTCTATGGATTTACATCGTGTTATGAACACCAATGATATACACCTTATGTTATGGTCAATATGGAGAATCTCAAAGCCAACTCCTTGAGTCATCTTGAGACTCAGGGGCTACAATGATATAACTCGCCAGCATTGGTCGGTTTCAATGCATTCAAGGACTTCGGGTCATTGGAGGGAAAAATAATTCGGTCCCGGAGGCTACCGCTATATTGGTGAAAAGTTTAAAGGCGTGAGAATTTTTCCGGCTTAAAAAGAAGGATTCTGGTTTAAAATCCGGTTCAAGGGAAATTTATCTGCCACAAAGTTTTGAAGCTCTCAAATCCGGTTCAAAATCCGGTTCAAGGTAAATTTATTTATCACAGAGCTTTGAAACTTTCAATATCCGGTTTTTCCGGTTCAAAAAGAATTTAACTCTCGCAAAAGTTCGAGTTCTCAGGAAAAATTAAAGGGACCAAAAAGAGTCTGTTACAAAGCACAACCTAAACATAGGTACCCTGCTTTAATGACCATTGGGAGCTGATCGTATTCGAATTTAGCTTAACCCTTTTGGTGTGACCCTGATCGTATTCGAATCAGAGTCGTTAAATATTCTCATGATCACTAGGGGGCTTCCTGTTCAAACATAGGTCGTATTCGAACCAAAGAGAACATAGCTGTCGGTACCCTCTTGATCGGCACACTGCCGAGCTCACTAGGGGGCTTCTTGATCGTATTCGAATCATAGCTCAACCCCTCTTGGGAACCGACGTGGATCGTATTCGAATCAGCGTTGTTAAACAACTCTCAAGGTCATTTGGGGGCTTCCTGTTCAAACATAGGTCGTATTCGAACCAAAGAGAACATAGCTGTCGGTACCCTCTTGATCGGCAACGCCAAAGCCACTGGGGGCTATATGATCGTATTCGAATCTTAGCTTAACCCCTTTGGGACGGTTTTTTGATCGTATTCGAATCAGAAGCCTCAAAAATTTTGAAGTCTCTTTTTTCAAATAATTTTTGGGATTTTATTTGAAAGTTCTTTTGAACACATCTAAAGTGTATGAGTGGTTTCTATTTAAACCCGGCTTGATTTTTGATGATAAGTCGCTGGCTTATGACAATCATCATCTATGTGGAAGCATTGGCTTCTAAGGATTGGGTTATCACACTTACTGCACAGATATCATAAGCTGGCAGTACAATTCAATATCACAGGTATGATATTGTTTATACATGATTATGTTTAAACTGGCCCTGGCTATGGACTTTAAGCCGCCGGTATGTTTTGAATTGCGCCATTGGAATCATGCGCGTATCAAAGATTGGGTTATCACCCTTACTGTGCAGGTCACATAAACCGACAATGCAAATTCAATATCACAAGTATGATATTATAGTTATGTTTCAAAGTTATGATTCATAACAGGCTTATCTGTGACTCTTTTTTACACATCAGTTGTCATATGTAAGATATTATGACCCGCCCTGCGGTAAACTGCCAAGGGTTCTTGTGATCTACTTGTGTGCAGGATAAGACTACATTTGGGTGGTTACCCGCCCTGGCTTTTGACATTAAGTTGCCAAGGCGTATGTTGTTTAAACTCTGTGCAGGATTTGCAGAACTATGACTTACATAAATTTTTAAGTCCAAGCTCATCATTAAAATTGGTGTCTCAAAAGGGTTATCGATTCTTGATTTTCTCAAAGGCTATAAATAGCCGGGTTATAAAAATTCCGGCTTACAATGGAGGCGTAATAAATCGCCATCGGCCAAGAGCCGCCGGGTATTTAAAACTCCGGATTTACTTGTCAACAGATAAGGTATTTGAAATCTTCAAATAGCTAAACTTGGCTGGATTTTCATTATGATTTGAATGATTGAGGTTTTCAAACCGGGTTAGTCAAATCCTTAATAGCCAACATGGCTGGATTTTTATTATGGTTATCAGAAACTAATATTATGATTGAGATTTTCAAAATCGCTTCAGCGCAATGGCTATTATTTTATCAATGGATATGATTTATTCTACAATGATAGGAATAGTCCCGAGTCGCTGCAGGCTTACAACCCGGCACTTGGGGGCTACATTATTCAAGTTGAGATTACATCAAATATGCAAGTCACATGTCACTGCCAGCATGCACCATGGCACTTGGGGGCTAATGCAAAGTCATTTTTTGCTCACTTCATTGAAGACCCGACTCATCACATCGTAATGAGCCGGCCCTTGGGGGCTACCAATTGCTCCTGGCAACAATTCAAGACAATTCTAGGATGACCCGGCTACACTACTATGACTATAGCCGACTCATGGGGGCTACACAACTGGATTTTATTTAAAGCCATGGTGATAAGTCCCGGCTTATTCATGCTGATTAAACCGGCCCTTAGGGGCTACAGGTAATATGGATATAAGGGAGAAATATCTTCAAATTCTCAGTTTTGAGTAAATCAGATTGACCTGGTGTCTGCAAAAATCACAAACCGGCGTCGGCGACAATTATGACTTGGCATCATCTATTTATAACCCGGCAATTTTGTTACTCATAAACCGGCAAGTTTTTAAGCCGGATGAATATAAGTTGAATATTTGAAGACCAATATTTTTGTCAAGTCAGAGCATTGAAAGCCGACTCAAGTGAATTTTCTCTTACAATATTTCTCAACAAGAGACCAATGTCAGCAAATTGACTCTGAAGCTGGCCTGTTGACCCGGATTTTCAAAGGAAGTATCTGGATTTTTTGCATTGGCAAAATTTGAACATATCTGCTAAAGAGATTTGCTATGAGATTATGGATACATATCAAGAAGGAAGATGACAAGGACTTAAGGATGATCAAGTGCCGGTTTACAAAGAATATTTAACCCAGAACACAACCTGTCAAATTTGTTCTTGTGTTTATATTGCAGATTAGTTTAACATGGATAAATCCAAATTAAACTGGGGGCTAATGTCGGGAATATACCCCGCGGTATGACCCGGCCGGAAGTATGACCCGGCCGAACTTGGCGCTTCACCGTGACCCGCCGGAGGACTGGAGACTCACGGGTCTGGCGGCTCACTGTCAGACGACTCACGAGCCTGACGACTCACGAATGACCCCGACGGCGGGTCAGATAGAAGACTAGGCCCAAGGCCCAGAAGGCCGACTCACATTTATGATGGGCCGGCTTAAGAAGAAAGGGATGACGAATATTTCCTTTACGAGGAAGCAAGACCCGGACTTGTAATTAACTTGTAAGAGAAGATAGATTAGTCCTAGTCCTACTAGGACTCCACATGTAACCCGCCCCTCTAACTTATATAAGGAGGGGCAGGGCACCCCAAAGAGGGACAGGCAACAAGAAATAATCTCTAGGGCTAAACACCGAGAGCCGGAGCCGGCGACTCTCCCGTGATCATAATGAGACCTAGCCTCAAACAGCACGTAGGGTTGTTACCAGATGATATTTCCCGGGGCCCGAAGCTGTCTAAACCCTTGTCTTGTGCGTTGATCCGCCCTGCGTCTCTCATCCCAATCAACCCCTCTCAAGCTACTACATAGATGCGCTGGCCTCACGACTAAGTCCTCACGCTAAGGACATCTGCCATGACAATTCCACGACACGTAGTGTACCTTTATAGTCACCCAGTTACGTTGTGACATTTGGCACACCCAAAGCACTCCTACGGTATCCGGGAGTTGCACGATCTCATGGTCTAAGGAAATGATACTTGACATTGGAAAAGCTCTAGCAAACGAACTACACGATCTTTTGTGCTATGCTTAGGATTGGGTCTTGTCCATCACATCATTCTCCTAATGATGTGATCCCGTTATCAACGACATCCAATGTCCATGGTCAGGAAACCGTAACCATCTATTGATCAACGAGCTAGTCAACTAGAGGCTTACTAGGGACATGGTGTTGTCTATGTATCCACACATGTATCTGAGTTTCCAATCAATACAATTCTAGCATGGATAATAAACGATTATCATGAACAAGGAAATATAATAATAACCAATTTATTATTGCCTCTAGGGCATATTTCCAACAGTCTCCCACTTGCACTAGAGTCAATAATCTAGTTCACATCACCATGTGATTAACACTCACAGGTTACATCACCATGTGACCAACATCCAAAGAGTTTACTAGAGTCAACAATCTAGTTCACATCACTATGTGATTAACACTCAATGAGTTCTAGTTTGATCATGTTATGCTTGTGAGAGAGGTTATTAGTCAACAGGTCTGAACCTTTCAGATCCGTGTGTGCTTTACGAATATCTATGTCATCTTGTGGATGCTACCACGCGCTACTTGGAGCCATTTCAAATAACTGCTCTACTATACGAATCCGGTTTACTACTCAGAGTCATCCGGATTAGTGTCAAAGTTCGCATCGACGTAACCCTTTACGACGAACTCCTTTTCACCTCCATAATCGAGAAAATTCCTTAGTCCACTAGATACTAAGGATAAGTTCGACCGCTGTCATGTGATCCATTCCCGGATCACTATTGTACCCCTCGACCAACTCATGGCAAGGCACACTTCATGTGCGGTACACAGCATAGCATACTGTAGAGCCTACGTCTAAAGCATAGGGGACGACCTTCGTCCTTTTTCTCTCTTCTGCTGTGGTCAGGTCTTGAGTCTTACTCAATACTCACACCTTGTAACACAGCCAAGAACTCCTTCTTTGCTGATCTATTTTGAACTCTTTCAAAATCATGTCAAGGTGTGCGTTCTTTGAAAGTATCATCAGGCGTCTTGATCTATCTCTATAGATCTTGATGCCCAATACGTAAGAAGCTTTATCCAGGTCTTCCTTTGAAAAACTCCTTTCAAACAACCCTTTATGCTTTCCAGAAATTTTACATCATTTCGGATCAACAATATGTCATTCACATATACTTATCAGAAATGTTGTAGCGCTCCCACTCACTTTATTGTAAATACAAGTTTCTAACAAACTTTGTATAAACCCAAAAACTTTGATCACTCCATCAAAGCGTATATTCTGACTCCGAGATGCTTGCTCTAATCCATGGAAGGATCGCTGGAGCTAGCATACCTTTTAGCATCCTTAGGATGGACAAAACCTTTCTGATTGTATCACATACAACCTTTCCTTACGAAAACTGGTAAGGAAACTTGTTTTGACATCCATCTGCCAGATTTCATAAATGCAGCTAATGCTAACATGATTCTGACGGACTCAAGCATCGCTACGGATGAGAAAATCTCATCGTAGTCAACTCCTTGAACTTGTGAAAACACTCTTTGCCACAAGTCGAGCTTCATAGACGGTAACCTTACCGTCCACGTCCATCTTCTTCTTAAAGATCCATTTATCTCAATGGCTTACCGATCATCGGGCAAGTTCACCAAAGTCCATGCTTTGTTCTGACACATGGATCCTATCTCGGATTTCATGGCTTCTAACCATTTGTCGGAATATGGGCCCACCATCGCTTCTCCATAGCTCGTAGGTTCATTGTTGTCTAGCAACATGACTTCCAAGACAGGATCATGCATTACTCTGAAGTAGTACGCATCCTCGTCGTCCTACGAGGTTTGGTAGTGACTTGATCCGAAGTTTCATGATCACTATCATAAGCTTCCACTTCAATTGGTGTAGGTGCCACAGGAACAACTTCATGTGCCCTGCTACACACTAGTTGAAGTGACGGTTCAATAACCTTATCAATTCTCCACCATCCTCCCACTCAATTCTTTCGAGAGAAACTTTTCCTCGAGAAAGGACTCGTTTCTAGAAGCAATTACTTTTGCTTCCAGATCTGAAATAGGAGGTATACCCAACTGTTTTGGGTATTCTATGAAGATGCATTTATACGCTTTGGGTTCGAGCTTATCAGCCTGAAACTTTTTCACATAAGCGTCGTAGCCCCAAACTTTTAAGAATCGACAACTTAGGTTTCTCTAAACGGTGTTGTCACAACGAAATTGCGTGGTGCCCCCTTTTAAAGTGAATGCAGTTGTCTCTAATGCCTAACCCATAAACGATAGTGGTAATTCGATAAGAGACATCATGGTATGCACCATATCCAATAGGGTGCAGTTATGATGTTCGGACACACCATCACACTGTGGTGTTCCAGGCGGTATTAATTGTGAAACACTTTCCACAATGTCTTAATTGTGTGCCAAACTCGTAACTCAGATATCTCTATGATCATATCATAGACATTTTATCCTCTTGTCACGACGATCTTCAGCTTCACTCTGAAATTACTTGAACCTTTCAATAATTCAGACTTGTGTTTCATCAAGTAAATACACTCAGCATCTACTCAAATCATCTGTGAAGTAAGAACATAACGATATCCACTGCATGCCTCAGCACTCATTGGACTGCACACATCAAAATGTATTACTTCCAACAAGTTGCTCTCTTGTTCCATCTTACTGAAAACGAGGCTTTTCAGTCATCTTGCCCATGTGGTATGATTTGCATGTCTCAAGTGATTCAAAATCAAGTGAGTCCAAACGATCCATCTGCATGGAGTTTCTTCATGCATATATACCAATAGACATGGTTCGCATGTCTCAATCTTTTCAAAAACGAGTGAGTCCAAAGATCCATCTACATGGAGCTTCTTCATGCGTTCTATACCAATATGACTCAAATGGCAGTGCCATAAGTATGTGGAACTATCATTACTATTTTATATCTTTTGGCACGAACATGTGTATCACTGCGGTCGAGATTCATTTTAGGTGCAAGACCATTGAAGGTATTATTCAAATAAACAGAGTAACCATTATTCTCCTTAAATGAATAACCGTATTGCGATAAACATAATCCAATCATGCTTAACGCAAACACCAAATCTCGATGGTAGAGGGAGCATGCGATGCTTGATCACATCAACCTTGGAAACACTCCCAACACACATCGTCATCTCACCTTTAGCCAGTCTCCATTTATTCCGCAGCTTTTATTTCGAGTTACTAACACTTAGCAACCGAACCGGTATCTAATACCCTGGTGCTGCTAGGAGTACTAGTAAAGTACACATTCATATAATGTATATCCAATATACTTTTGTCGACCTTGCCTGCCTTCTCATCTACCAAGTATCTAGGGTAGTTCCGCTTCAGTGACCGTTCCCCTCATTACAGAAGCACTTAGTCTCGGGTTTGGGTTCAACCTTGGGATTCTTCACTAGAGCAGCAAATGATTTGCTGTTTCATGAAGTATCCCTTTTGCCCTTGCCCTTCTAGAAACTAGTGGTTTTACTAACCATCAACAATTGATGCTCCTTCTTGATTTCTACTTTCGCGGTGTCAAACATCGCGAGTTGCTCAAGGATCATCATCTATCCTTGATATTTATAGTTCATCACGAAGCTCTAATAGCTTGGTGGCAGTGACTATCGAGAACCATCACTATCTCATCTGGAAGATTAACTCCCACTCGATTCAAGCGATTGTGGCACTCAGACAATCTGAGCACATGCTCAACGATTGAGCTTTTCTCCCTTAGTTTGCAGGCTTAAGAAACTTGTCAGAGGTCTCATACCTCTTGACGTGGGCACTAGTCTGAAATCCCAATTTCAGTCTTCGGAACATCTCATATGTTCTACGACGTTTCAAAACGTCTTTGGTGCCACAATTCTAAATCGTTAGCATTACGCACTGAACTATCATGTAGTCATCAAAACGTGTATGTCAGATGTTTCGCAACATCTACAGACGACGCTGAGGTTCAGCACACCGAGCGGTTCATTAAGGACATAAGCCTTCTGTGCAGCAATGAGGACAATCCTCAGTTTACGGACCCAGTCCGCATAATTGCTACTACCAACTTTCAACTAAATTTTCTCTAGGAACATATCTTAAACAGTAGAGCTAAAGCGTAAGCTATGACATAATTTGCAAAGACCTTTTGACTATGTTCATGATAATGAAGTTCATCTGATTATTTAATGAACTCCCACTCAGATAGACATCCCTCTAGTCATCTAAGTGATACATGATCCGAGTCAAACTAGCCCGTGTCCGATCATCACGTGAGACGAACTAGTCATCATCGGTGAACATCTCCATGTTGATCGTATCTTCTATACGACTCATGCTCGACCTTTCGGTCCTCCGTGTTCCGAGGCCATGTCTGTACATGCTAGGCTCGTCAAGTCAACCTAAGTGTATTGCGTGTGTTCCGAGGCCATGTCTGTACATGCTAGGCTCGTCAACACCCGTTGTATGCGAACGTTAGAATCTATCACACCCGATCATCACGTGGTGCTTCGAAACAACGAACCTTCGCAACAGTGCACAGTTAGGGGGAACACTTTCTTGAAATTATTATAAGGGATCATCTTACTTACTACCGTCGTTCTAAGCAAATAAGATGCAAAACATGAT
Organism: Aegilops tauschii subsp. strangulata; assembly: GCF_002575655.3. Lineage (NCBI taxonomy): Eukaryota > Viridiplantae > Streptophyta > Magnoliopsida > Poales > Poaceae > Aegilops > Aegilops tauschii. The sequence continues at coordinate 644,801,283 of NC_053036.3, read as the reverse complement.
AAACATCACATGCAATCAAATAGTGACATGATATGGCCAATATAATTTTGCTCCTTTGATCTCCATCTTCGGGGCACCATGATCATCTTCGTCACCGGCATGACACCATGATCTCCATCATCATGATCTCCATCATTGTGTCTTCATGAAGTTGTCACGCCAACGATTACTTCTACTTCTATGGCTAACGCTCTTAGCAATAAAGTAAAGTAATTTACATGGCGTTATTCAATGACACGCAGGTCATACAAAAAATAAAGACAACTCCTATGGCTCCTGCCGGTTGTCATACTCATCGACATGCAAGTCGTGATTCCTATTACAAGAATATGATCAATCTCATACATCACATATATCATTCATCACATCTTCTGGCCATATCACATCACATAGCACATGCTGCAAAAACAAGTTAGACGTCCTCTAATTGTTGTTGCAACTTTTTTTACGTGGCTTGTATAGGTTTCTAGCAAGAACGTTTCTTACCTACGTAAAACCACAACGTGATATGCCAATTTCTATTTACCCTTCATAAGGACCCTTTTCATCGAATCCGTTCCGACTAAAGTGGGAGAGACAGACACCCGCTAGCCACCTTATGCAACTAGTGCATGTCAGTCGGTGGAACCTGTCTCGAGTAAGCGTACGTGTAAGGTCGGTCTGGGCCGCTTCATCCCACAATACCGCCGAAACAAGATAAGACTAGTAGTGGCAAGAAAAATTGACAACATCTACGCCCACAACTGCTTTGTGTTCTACTCGTGCATAGTAACTACGCATAGGCCTGGCTCATGATGCCACTGTTGGGGATCGTAGCAGAATTTAAAATTTCCTACGCATCACCAAGATCCATCTATGGAGTATACTAGCAACGAGGGGAAAGGAGTGCATCTACGTACCCTTGTAGATCGCGAGCGGAAGCGTTCCAATGAACGGGGTTGATGGAGTCGTACTCGCCGTGATCCAAATCACCGATGACCGAGTGCCGAACGGACGGCGCCTCCGCGTTCAACACACGTACGGAGCAGCGACGTCTCCTCCTTCTTGATCCAGCAAGGGGGAAGGAGAGGTTGATGGAGATCCAGCAGCACGACGGCGTGGTGGTGGAAGTAGCGGGATCTCGGCAGGGCTTCGCCAAGCTTCTGCTAGAGGGAGAGGTGTTGCAGGGGGAGAGGGAGGCCCCAGGGGCTGTGGTGCTGCTGCCCTCCCTCCCCCCCACTATATATAGGGACCCCTGGGGGGGCGCCGGCCCTGGGAGATCAGATCTCCAAGGGGGGCGGCGGCCAAGGGGGAAGGGGGGTGGCTTCCCCCCCAAGCCAAGTGGGGCGCCCCCCACCTCTAAGGTTTCCAACCCTAGGCGCAGGGGGAGGCCCAAGGGGGGGCGCCCCAGCCCACTAAGGGCTGGTTCCCTTCCCACTTCAGCCCATGGGGCCCTCCGGGATAGGTGGCCCCACCCGGTGGACCCCCGGGACCCTTCCGGTGGTCCCGGTACAATACCGATAACCCCCGAAACTTTCCCGGTGGCCGAAACTGGACTTCCCATATATAATTCTTCACCTCCGGAGCATTCCGGAACTCCTCGTGACGTCCGGGATCTCATCCGGGACTCCCAACAACTTTTGGGTTACCGCATACTAATATCTCTACAACCCTAGCGTCACCGAACCTTAAGTGTGTAGACCCTACGGGTTCGGGAGACATGCAGACATGACCGAGACACCTCTCCGGTCAATAACCAACAGCGGGATCTGGATACCCATGTTGGCTCCCATATGTTCCACGATGATCTCATCGGATGAACCACGATGTCGAGGATTCAATCAATCCCGTATACAATTCTCTTTGTCAATCGGTATGTTACTTGCCCGAGATTCGATCGTCGGTATCCCAATACCTTGTTCAATCCCGTTACCGGCAAGTCTCTTTACTCGTACCGTAATGCATGATCCCGTGGCTAACTCCTTAGTCACATTGAGCTCATTATGATGATGCATTACCGAGTGGGCCCAGAGATACCTCTCCGTCATACGGAGTGACAAATCCCAGTCTCGATCCGTGCCAACTCAACAGACACTTTCGGAGATACCCATAGTGTACCTTTATAGTCACCCAGTTACGTTGTGACGTTTGGCACACCCAAAGCACTCCTACGGTATCCGGGAGTTGCACGATCTCATGGTCTAAGGAAATGATACTTGACATTGGAAAAGCTCTAGCAAACGAACTACACGATCTTTTGTGCTATGCTTAGGATTGGGTCTTGTCCATCACATCATTCTCCTAATGATGTGATCCCGTTATCAACGACATCCAATGTCCATGGTCAGGAAACCGTAACCATCTATTGATCAACGAGCTAGTCAACTAGAGGCTTACTAGGGACATGGTGTTGTCTATGTATCCACACATGTATCTGAGTTTCCTATCAATACAATTCTAGCATGGATAATAAACGATTATCATGAACAAGGAAATATAATAATAACCAATTTATTATTGCCTGTAGGGCATATTTCCAACAAGAACAACAGCTAAGCACCGGTCCACCCACATATCAAATTATCAAAGTACCGAACACGAATTAAGCCAACATGATGAAAGTGACTAGATGAAATTCCCGTGTACCCTCAAGAACACTTTGCTTATCATAAGAAACCGTTTTGGCCTGTCCTTTGCCTCAAAAGGATTGGGCTACCTTTCTGCACTTTTGTTACTACTATTGTTACTTGCTCGTTACAAATTATCCTGCTATCAAACTACTCCGCTACTCACAAGTTTAGCACTTGCAGACATTACCTTGCTGAAAACCACTTGTCATTTCCTTCTGCTCCTCGTTGGGTTCGACACTCTTACTTATCAAAAAGGGCTAAAATTGACCCCATATACTTGTGGGTCATCAAGGCAATTTTCTGGCACCGTTGCTGGGGAGTGAAGCGCTCTTGGTAAGTGGAAATTAGTAATGAAACACTATTACTACGTGCTGAAATTTATTGTCACTTGCTACTATGGAAAACAATCCTTTGAGGGGTTTGTTCGGGGTATCTTCACCTCGACCGGAACCACAATTAGTTACCCCTCAACCTACTTCACCTACTGAAAATATTGAATATGAAATTCCTTCGGGTACGTTAGAGCAACTGCTAGCTAATCCTTATGCAGGAGATGGAACCGAACATCCTGATATGCACTTGATATATGAGGATGAAATGTGTGGATTGTTTAAGCTGGCAGGTTTTCCCAGAGATGAAGCTAAGAAGAAGGTTTTCCCTTTATCTTTGAAGGGAAAAGCATTGACATGGTATAGGCTATGCGATGATATTGGATCTTGGAATTGGGACCGTTTGAAATTGGAATTTCATCAAAAAAAATATCCTGTGCATCTAGTTCATCATGATCGGAATTATATATATTATTTTTGGCCTCGCGAAGGAGAAAGAATCGCTCTAGCTTGGGGGAGGCTTAAGTCAATGTTATATTCATGCCCCAATCATGAGCTCTCAAGAGAAATTATTATTCAGAATTTTTATGCTCGGCTTTCTCGTAATGATCAATCCATGCTCGATAATTTTTGTACTGGTTCTTTTATGAAGAAGACTATTGAATTCCGGTGGGATCTTTTAGAAAGAATTAAACGCAACTCTGAAGATTGGGAACTCGATGAAGGTAAAGAGTCAGGTATTGAACCTAAGTTTGATTGTGTTAAATCTTTTATGAATACCGATGCTTTTCAAAGGTTTAGCACTAAATATGGACTTGACTCTGAGATAGTAGCTTCCTTTTGTGAATCTTTTGCTACTCATGTTGATCTCCCTAAGGATAAGTGGTTTAAATATCACCCACCTATCAAAGAAGAAATTAAAGAACCGGTAAAAGCTAAAGAAGAAACTATCATTTACAATGTTGATCCAGTTGTCCCCATTGCTTATATTGAAAACCCACCTTTTCCTGTGAGGATGAAGGAACATGCTAAAGCTTCAACTATGGTTAACAAAAGTTATGTTAGAACACCCAAACTAGCTGAACAAATCAAAGTTGAACCTAGTGTTGCTATGGTTAAAGATCTCTTAGTAGATAATATTGATGGGCATGTTATCTACTTCTGTAGTGAAGCTTCCAGAATTGCCAAACCTAAAGGAAATGATAAACATAGACCAGTTGTTGGCATGCCTGTTGTCTCAGTTAAGATAGGAGATCACTGTTATCATGGGTTATGTGACCTAGGTGCTAGTGTGCGTGTTATTCCTTTCTCCTTATATCAAGAAATTAAAGATGAAATAGCACCTGCTGAAATAGAAGACATAGATGTTACTTAAACTTGCTAATAGAGATACTATATCACCAATTGGGATCCTTAGAGATGTTGAAGTCTTGTGTGCGAAAATAAAATACCCTACAGATTTTCTTGTTATTAGCACTCCACAAGATGACATTTGCCCCATTATTTTTGGTAGACCTTTCTTGAACACCGTCAATGCTAAAATAGATTGTGAGAAACAAACTGTCGGTGTTAGCTTTGGTGTGATGAATCTCATGAGTTTAATTTTTCCAAGTTTAGTAAACAACCTCATAAGAAAGATTTGCCTAGTAAGGATGAAATTATTGGTCTTGCTTCTATTGATGTGCCTCCTACTGATCCTTTGGAACAATATTTGCTAGACCATGAAAATGATTTGCATATGCGTGAAAGAAATGAAATAGATAGAATCTTTTTCGAACAAAAACCTCTACTTAAACACAATTTTCCCATTGAAACTCTAGGAGGTCCTCCTCCACCTAAAGGTGATCTTGTGTTTGAACTAAAACAATTACCAAACACTTTGCAATATGCTTATCTTGATGAAAAGAAGATATATCCTGTTATTATTAGTGCTAACCTTTCAGAACATGAAGAAGAAAGATTATTGAAAGTTCTAAGGAAGCACAGGGCTGCTATTGGATATACTCTTGATGATCTTAAGGGCATTAGTCCCACTCTATGTCAGCACAAGATTAATATGGAACCTGATGCCAAACCCGTTGTTGATCACCAACATCGTTTAAACCTGAAGATGAAAGAAGTGGTAAGAATGGAAATATTGAAACTTCTGGAAGCAGGTATAATCTATCCTATAGCTGATAGTAGATGGGTAAGTCCTGTTCATTGTGTCCCTAAGAAGGGAGGCATTACTGTTGTTCCTAATGATAAGAATGAGCTTATTCCACAAAGAATTGTTACAGGCTATGGAATGGTAATTGATTATAGAAAATTAAATAAAGCTACTAGGAAAGATCATTACCCTCTGCCTTTTATTGATCAAGTGTTAGAAAGATTATCTAAGCACACACATTTTTGCTTCCTTGATGGATACTCTGGCTTCTCACAAATACCTGTTTTACAATCTGATCAAGAAAAGACCATTTTTACTTGTCCTTTTGGAACATTTGCTTATAGACGTATCCCTTTCGGTTTATGTAATGCACTTGCTACCTTTCAAAGATGTATGACTCCTATATTCTCTGATTTTTGTGAAAAGATTGTTGAGGTTTTCGTGGATGACTTTTCTGTTTGTGGGAAGTCTTTTGATGATTGTTTAAGCAATCTTGATTGAGTCTTGCAGAGATGTGAACAAACAAATCTCGTCTTAAATTGGGAGAAGTGCCACTTTATGGTTAACGAAGGTATTGTCTTACGCCATAAAATTTCTGAAAGAGGCATTGAGGTGGACAAAGCCAAGGTTGATGCAATTCAGAAAATGCCATGTCCTAAGGATATCAAAGGTATAGGATAGTTTCCTTGGTCATGTTGGTTTCTATAGGAGGTTTATCAAAGACTTTCTAAAATTTCTAGGCCTCTTACTAATCTTTTGCAAAAGGATATTCCCTTTGTGTTTGATGATGATTGTATGGAAGCCTTTGAAACACTAAAGAAAGCTTTAATTACTGCACATGTTGTTCAACCACTTGATTGGAACTTGCCTTTTGAGATTATGTGTGATGCTAGTGATTATGTTGTTGGTGCTGTTCTAGGACAAAGAGTTGATAAGAAACTAAATGTTATTCATTATGCTAGTAAAGCTCTAGACAGTGCTCAACAAAACTATGCTACTACTGAAAAAGAATTCTTAGCAGTGGTGTTTGCTTGTGATAAATTCAGATCTTACATTGTTGATTCTAAAGTAATTGTTCACACCGATCATGCTGCTATAAAATATCTTATGGAAAAGAAAGATGCTAAACCTAGACTCATTAGGTGGGTTCTTTTGCTACAAGAATTTGATTTGCATATCACTAATAGGAAAGGAGCAGAGAACCCCGTAGATGATAACTTGTCTAGACTTGAAAATATTCTTGATGACCCACAACCTATTAATGATAGCTTCCCTGATGAACAACTAGCTGCAATAAATGTTTCTCATATATAGTACACCTTGGCATGCTGACTATGCTAATTATATTGTTTCTAAATACATACCACCTAGCTTCACATATCAACAAAAGAAAATTTCTTCTATGATTTAAGACATTACTTTTGGGATGACCCACATCTTTATAAAGGAGTAGATGGTATTATTAGACGTTGTGTACCTGAGCATGAACAGTAACAAATCCTACGGAAATGTCACTCTGAGGCTATGGAGGACATCACGCGGGAGACAGGACCGCTCATAAGGTATTGCAATCTGGTTTTTATTGGCCTACTCTCTTCAAGGATGCCCGTAAGTTCGTCTCATCATGTGATGAATGCTAAAGAATAGGTAATATCGATAAGTGTCAAGAAATGCCTATGAATTATTCACTTGCTGTTGAACCATTTGATGTTTGGGGATTTGACTTCATGGGACCTTTTCCTTCTTCTAATGGGTATACACATATTTTGGTTGTTGTTGATTATGTTACTAAATGGGTAGAAGCTATTCCAACCAGTAGTGATGATCACAACACCTCTATTACAATGCTTAAGGAAGTTATTTTCCCAAGGTTTAGAGTCCCTAGATATTTAATGACTGATGGTGGTTCACACTTTATTCATGGTGATTTTCGTAAAATGCTTGCTAAGTATGATGTTAACCATAGAATTGCGTCACCTTATCATCCTCAGTCTAGTGGTCAAGTTGAACTTAGCAATAGAGAAATAAAACTAATCTTACAAAAGACAGTCAATAGGTCCCGGAAGAATTGGTCTAAGAAATTAGATGATGCACTTTGGGCTTATAGAAAAGCTTATAAAAATCCTATGGGTATGTCTCCATATAAAATGGTTTATGGAAAAGCTTGTCATTTGCCTCTTGAGTTAGAACATAAAGCATTTTGGGCAATAAAAGAACTCAATTATGATTTTAAACTTGCTGGGGAAAAGAGGTTATTTGATATTAGCTCATTAGATGAATGGAGAACCCTGGCTTATGAAAATGCTAAGTTATTCAAAGAAAAAGTTAAAAGATGGCATGACAAAAGAATCCAAAAGTGTGAGTTCAAAGTAGGAGAATATGTTCTTTTGTACAACTCTCGTTTCAGATTCTTTGCAGGAAAACTCCTCTCCAATGAGAAGGACCCTATGTCATCGAGGAGGTCTATCGATCCGGAGCTATCGAAATAAATAATGCCGAAGGGACTAACCCGAAGGTTGTCAATGGGCAAGATAAAACACTATATCTCAGGTACGCCCATTAATGTTGAAAGCAATGTTATCCAAACTTTAACACCGAAAGAACACATAAAAGAGTCCTTCCGGAACACTCCAGAATCATGAAAATAAGGAGGTACGTGATACGGTAAGTAAATGGACTCCGAAAAATCCGCAAAAATATTTTTTGCCAGTTTTGGAATATTTAGAAAATTAGGAAAATAAGAAACTTCCAAGAAAGTGACCCTGGTGGGCACGATACACCAGGGCGCGCCCAGGTGGGTTGTGCCCACCTCGGGTACTTTCCGGACTCCGTCTTTCTACCATATATCCCCCAAGATTAAAAAATCTATATATACCTCCCGAACCTGTTAACCTCCGTATTGCGGAGAAATCTCCTGTTTTCTTTTCTCTCTGTTTTCCTGTCAGATCTGGAATATTGTCGTCCCAAGACTCGGAGGGTGAGAGCTATGCTGTGGATTATATCGCAAACCCAAAGGTCTATGGGGATGCGGAGTACTATGGCTGGACTTCGGAGGATGAAGAAGACCATGAGCATAAGAGGAAGGAGGAGACGAGCTCGGAAGAGGATGAAGTTCCATTGCCCCAACCTGGGGACATGCACGTTGAATTTAAGAAGTCGATTCTCCCCAATAAAGCAAAGAGGACTAAGATCCAGTTTATCCCTTTTCGTCTCTTGCAGGAAAATAAGCAAGATTTATGCAAAAGGGTGTTGGAGCTTGAGTGGGAGATCCATGAACTGAAAGATGAGAACTCCGTCCTCAAGCGTAAGCTGAGGAAGAAAGACAAGAAACCCACCACCTTCTTCATCACCACCAAAAGAAAACTGAGTATTGGTTATGGGCACTCCCCTTGGCTTTCGCCAAGCTTGGGGGAGGTGCCCCGGTATCGTATCATCCCCACTATCTTTTACCTTTACTTTCTTAGTTCGATCATTGGTTATATTTTGCTATTAGATGAATAAAAGTTTAGTTCGATCCTTTCTTTTTGTGAGTTTGCTTAGTGATCAATCCTTGTAATCTGTGCGAGATATAATAAAGTTTAGTTTGAGTTTTGCCTTCTTTACTTTCTTGTTGCAATAAAAGAAAGGAAATAAAAAGAAAAAGATCATATGCTAATCTTATGGTAAGTGATGACATTACATAAGGAAAAGTATAAGTAGAAAACTTTATTGTAGATTGACAAACATAGCATTGGTCAATGATGCAACACATGAAAGAATTAATAAGGGAAGAGAAGATTCACATATAAATATACTATCATGGAAATCTTTTATGATTGTGAGCACCCATCAAAATATTATATGCCAAAATTGTTGACGTTGGACAAGGAAAACAACCTAATGACTTAAGTTTGTTCATATTCACATAGAAGTCATATTGTCATAGATCCTTCAACATGTGGTGCTTGCCCTTATCTTTGCTAGCCAAAAACTCCGCACTAAATAGAGATACTACTTGTGCATCCAAAACCCTTAAACCCTATCTTATTTGAGAGTCCACCATACCTACCTATGGATTGAGTAAGATCCTTCAAGTAAGTTGTCATCGGTGCAAAAGGGGTAATAAAAATTGCTTATAAAAATGTGAGATCATTTAGTGTAAGGGAAAATTGAGCATTGTACGAACTTGTGATGGTGAAGAATAAAAGCGACAGACTGCATAATAAAGGTTGCCATCACAAGGGGCAATATAACGTGATGTTCTCTTGCACTAAGGGGTTGAGTATACAAACAAAAAATGCATGGCAACCTCTGCTTCCCTCTGCGAAGGGCCTATCTTTTACTTTCATGTATTTACTTCTATGCAAGAGTCAAAGTTTTTCTCTCTATTCCTTTTATTTTTCTCCTTTGGCAAGTATCATGTGGTGAGGAAAGATCTAGGCACATATGTCCAGTTGAATATGGGTGGCATAAGTTATTATTGTTGACATCACCCTTGAGGTGAGTGTGTTGGGAGGCAAAACTATAAGCCCCTATCTTTCTTTGTGTCCGGTTGAAACGTTTTGCTCATGTGTACGCGGTGAGTGTTAGCAATAATAGAAGACTAAATGATGGTTGAGTATGTGGACTTGCCTAAAGGCTCTAATACGTGACCCTTCCTGAAAAGATGATGAATTGTAGTTGCAAAGTTAACTGAGAACATAATTTGTTGGTTTCCAATAGAGTTTATGCTTTATACTTTGATGTTGTGATGAATTGTCACTTGTTCATGAGAAGTCTATGATAAAAGTGCTATGATAAAAGTTTTATATTAAAGTTTGTTGTTGTTATAATAAGTCACATGATGCTGCTATTTCTGTATTTTTGTTTTTATCAACACCTCTCTCTAAGCATGTGGACATGTTTTTTGATTTTGGTTTTCGCTTGAGGACAAGCGAGGTCTAAGCTTGGGGGAGTTGATACGTCCATTTTGCATCATGTTTTCCCTTATTTATGTTTTTTTATTGTATAATAATGCTTTTTGGAGTAATTCTAATGCCTTTTCTCTCATAATATGCAAGGTATGCACCAAGGGGAGAATTTTGGCAGCTGGAAATCTGGACCTGAAAAAGCTACGTCAAGCTACCTATTCTGCACAACTCCAAATGAGCTGAAACTCCCCGAGGAATTTTTATGGAATATTTAATGAATATTGGAGCAAATAAGTGCCAGAGGGGGGCCACCAGGTGGGCACAACCCACTTGGGCGCACCAGGAGGCCCAGGCGCGCCCTGGTGGGTGATGCCCTCCTCGGCCCACTTCCGGTGCCCATCTTCTGGTATACAAGTCATTTTGACATAGAAAAAATAAGGAGAGGACATTCGGCACGAAGCGCCGCCGCCTCGAGGTGGAACTTTGGCAGGAGCACTTTTGCCCTCCGGCGGAGCGATTCCGCCGGGGGAACTTCTCTCCCGGAGGGGGAAATCATCGTCATCATCATCACCAACAACTCTCCCATCTTGGGGAGGGCTATCTTCATCAACATCTTCACAGCACCAACTCCTCTCAAACCCTAGTTCATCTCTTGTGTTCAATCTTTGTATCAAAACTATAGATTGGTGCTTGTGGATGACTAGTAGTGTTGATTACATCTTGTAGTTGATTACTATATGGTTTATTTGGTGGAAGATTATATGTTCAGATCCATTATGCTATTTAATACCCCTCTAATCTTGAGCATGTTTATCATTTGTGAGTGTTACTTTCGTTCTTGAGGTCACGGGAGAAATCATGTTGCAAGTAATCATGTGAACTTGATATGTGTTTGATATTTTGATGGTATGTATGTTGCCATTCTCTTAGTGGTGTCATGTGAACGCCGACTACATGACACCTCACCATATATGGGCCTAAGGGAATGCATTGTGGAGTAGTTATTAGATGGTGGGTTGCGAGAGTGACAGAAGCTTAAACCCCAGTTTATGCACTATTCCGTAAGGGACCGATTGGATCCAAAAGTTTAATGTTATGGTTAGAATTTATTCTTAATACTTTTCTCATAGTTGTGGATGCTTGCGAGAGGGTTAATCATAAGTATGAGGTTTGTTCAAGTAAGAACAACACCTAAGCACCGGTCCACCCACATATCAAATTATCAAAGTACCGAACACGAATTAAGCCAACATGATGAAAGTGACTAGATGAAATTCCCGTGTACCCTCAAGAACACTTTGCTTATCATAAGAAACTGTTTTGGCCTGTCCTTTGCCTCAAAAGGATTGGGCTACCTTGCTGCACTTTTGTTACTACTATTGTTACTTGCTCATTACAGATTATCCTGCTATCAAACTACTGCGCTACTCACAATTTTAGCACTTGCAGATATTACCTTGCTGAAAACCACTTGTCATTTCCTTCTGCTCCTCGTTGGGTTCGACACTCTTATTTATCGAAAAGGGCTACAATTGACCCCATATACTTGTGGGTCATCAGGGTCAATGATGCATACATGAGTCCATGTAGATGTTGGCACTGGCACACACAGACGTGTGAACGTTCCTGCTGGGCCGATGGGGATGTCCGTTCGTTTGAGGGGGGAAGGTGTATGTGACACCACAGCTTAATATAAATGATATAGACTACTCATATCAACAAGGTGCACCTTCTTTTCTGGGAGCCCATCCAAAAGGAACCTCGAATTTAAGTATATTGAGCTTGACAATTTGAGGATGGGTGACCGTTTGGGAAGTTGATCCCAGGTGCGCACGAGTGAACACAAGGTGCGCAGGGAAGACTGGAGTTGATATGTTGGGCTAGTCTAGATCCAAGGCGCAACGACCAAGATCTGGTATGCCCACTGGTGGGTTTGGTGGGGACGTTGCATGCAGCACAAGGAATGGCAGTTCTCACTTTCTTCCGGGAGTGTAGAGTGTTGATTAGTGGCCACGCTGGTGCTTTCCGAGGTGGCGCTTGTCACTTTTTTCTATGAGTGTCAAACTCGGAGCTCGTCGAGATTTTAGCATGCAGGAGGGCGCTTCAGCTAGCAGAGGGAATGGATATGCAATAGATTCATGTGGAGCTGGATAGCAAGGCGGTCATCGGCAATAGGGCCATTGATTGAAGATATGAAGAAAGATGCTCTGGGCGCTTCAGGGGTTCAAAGTTTGCTGGCCTCGTCGGACATCAAATAATGTTTGCACATGTGTTAACTAAGCAAGGGGTTAGTAGTTAATTTTGTCAGGTGTGGGATAATGTCCCTCCAGAATGTATCTTGCACTTGTTGCTTCAAAGGTTTTTTATGACATTGAATAAATAGATGGCAGGGTTGGAACTCAAAAAACAAACCAAGTAATGCTAGAGTATGTTTTTTTAAATAAATTTGGTTGAAAGAACATCAAAATAACAAATATCAAATCATATGTTTGCAAAAGTAGATTATGTAATTTTTACACTCTTCTATGATTACAATAATTGCACTATTTAAACAAATCATGCACATGTTGTAAAATTATTAATAAACCTAACTTACAAGAAACGTTTTCCATACCCTAAAAGTTTATATAAGTATACCTAATAGTGATACTCTAGAAAGTGTAAACCACTATTAATATTTTTGGTAGATTATATGCTTTACAAATATCTATGATATTTAATGATACCAATATATGACCACACACACATGCAAATATATATTTATACACTATATAGTTAATGAACTTTTTGAAGTTCAGAGAGAAATTTTGTTATATCATGCAATTTAAATTTTGAAGAAACAAAATTTTAGTGGCATACATTAAAACTACAGAACAAACCGAGAACATTATAAGCATTATTCGACAAAAAATTTACGTTGTTAACTATGATAGATAACTAACAAAAAAACTAATTTAAACTATATATAGCTAGTTTAACTAAGTATAAAAGTTTATTATAAAATATATTACCGATAAAGTTTCTTATCAGCCATTGTACACACATTCTATATGGTTAAGCATATCCTTTTTAATAGCAAAGGAAAAATATATTTAAACTCTTTTTCTTGGCACTTTAGATAATTCATATGACCTTGCACACTCTCATACTAAACAACAATGCAAAAAAATTAACTCATTCGAAAATTTAATTCAATGAGATTGCCAACACAACTAGCTATCAAGACAATTATGGATTGCAACTATTTATGTACATATATACCACAGCCAGATGGCAATCGTGTAATTGGTCTTTCATTTTTGTTGTATCTTTCCTAAGGAAAGGTTTTGCTCACCATATCTCGGTCAAATCAGGTTAACATTGTTCGAAGCTATCATTACTCTACACACCAACCAGCTTATATGGCAATTTAGGAGGCTGGCAGACAAGTAGTAGGTAACATGATATATCGATAAAAACGAGACAACTAGCAAGCAAAGATAGTAGTGACAAGATAATGATCATCTTGCCTGAAATGTCCTCGGTGGGATCGAAACTCTGCTCATCGTAAACGTTTTAAATAGGATCAACATGATCCTCGTACTTGGTCTCGTCTCCCGGTACTACGCACAAGAAAGAGAACAAGCATTCAATAAACAAACAATAATGGCAAAATGCAATCACAATATGATGCATGCCAAGTTTCATATAAAATAACATAGCATCTTATTCTAGTCAATTTAAATGAATCCTTGATCCATGTGAAGCATGGATCAAGCAACACTTCATATGCAATATGTTGGTTTAGTGATCTAAACAGAAACCAGACAGCCTTTCGCCTAATTGATTCCATCGCACCACAACTTGAACATAGATGTACAAACGCAGAACACTATTAAAGAAGGAAAGTTTAGAAAAAATCAATGTACCATAACAAAACTTTAATTATTCTAAAAAGACCAATTTAAAGGAGAAGGCCAATTTGGCACCTGGGCTCAGCTGCACCCGCGCCGACGAAAAAAATCAAAACAAATACTAGAAATTTTTTAAAAACTCCAAAAGAAAATTGTGTGGTAGATAATTTGATGCGTGAGGTTCGCTGCAAAATTCAACTCATTTGGACATTTGAGCATCTCTCAGCAAAAAAGACAAAATCAGGGTCTGTAAAAAAGTCACAAAATGTTTTGACCCGATTTGTCTTTTTTGCCGAGAGCTGCTCAAATGTCCAAATGAGTTGAAAATTGCAGCGGTCCTCACGCAACAAATTATCTACTACACAAAAAAATTTGGCTTTTTTTAAAAAAAAATTAGTAATTGTTTTGAAATTTTTTTCTGCGCGGGAGCATCTGAGCCTGGGCTCAGATGCGGATTTTCGAATTTAAAGACATGACTCTAAAATAACTAAGAGCAATTAAATACCGTTTGGGAGAATTAGCAACCAAAGTGGAATATGGTAACTAAAAGTAATCACGATGAAAAAATTGTTCATACATGCAATTACTACAGCATTTAGCAAAGTTACTTTATGCAAAATATTACTGCATAATGGTTTGCTAATGAGCCGTTACATAAGATCCTTTTTTTAATCCAAGTAAAATATATTTCGATTTCTCTAAAACTAAACAATTTGTGGTTGTTATATTCATTCGACGAGCTTCTACAATTAAAGATTTTGTATGAGGTAAACGCCAGAAACCAAGAATGCAAACATGTCACATGAAAACACTTTACTAGTTGAAACGGAAATGCAGCGACAACACAAAATAAAGTTTTCATTGCTCACCACAATACTTCCAGTACAACATCCCAAAAAAAGGCATATAAATAAAACACTAGAACTCTTGAACAATACAGCTGCAAAATCTAGTAGCTTCTACAAGTAATTTAGAGAAAAAAGCTGGAAATAAACACAATTGTTTACTACTGAACCCCGAATTGGAAAAGATAGGTAGGTGAAAAGATTTTTTAAAGGAGAAGATAAAGAAACCTAGAATAAAAGATATAAAATAGGCGGAGTGTGGCAGCCTGAAACAAGCGAGTCACTTGCTAGAAAGATGCACTCGATTGAACAGACAATGTGAAGGCGAAAAAATTCCAGAGATGGCGGAGTACATGCACACTGGAACAGAGGATGGGATCTCAAACCTGATAGATAGAAGATCTAGGCTTCAAAGAGTGTTGTGATCATTCAACATATGCAGATATATGGTTTCATCTCTACTTCCAAATGTGCCACACTCACACCGCAGAGACCATAGGATTGTAACAGCCACAGCCACTGCTTAATTCTGAAGGAAACTGACAATACAGGAACCTTGTTTTCGGAGTCCATACCTTCCAATTTTCCTTTGTAAACTGACAATACAGGAAACTGTGTTCAGCCTTCATAATTAGTGGGAGAAAACAATCGTTGCTGCAGCTGAGTGCATTGATCACAATTCACACCATAGTCGCTTCCAAATTTTTCCATGGATGGACTGCACAGGGCCAGAACCATTGAAGCTTTTGTCTACCCAAAGAAATGAACAGCACGAGCAGATTATATGCTATCCGCACTGAACAAGCACAAGCCTGGACGATTGAAGGTGCTTACGGCATTTTTTTCAGAGAAAAGGGGGCTGGACTGTCGACGATGCTTAGAAAGCAAAAGATTGCCATGCTCTACCAACTAAAAGGTTTCCTGTAATTCTAAACGTACACCAATCAATAAGCCTTAACTGGTAGCAGTACGAGCAAGATTATAAGCGGCCCACACTGAATAAACACAAGCCTGGACGATTTGTGGCGCTCACTGGATTTTCAGAGAAAAAAATTTCTGGACGGTCGAGAACAAGAATCTGACATGCTCTACCTAGTAGAAGGTTTCTTGTACTTCTACTAACATCCGGAATGCGCACGGGATGTATGTGTACAAGAAGAGGAATATTAGGTGTACTCGTACATTATAAAACTAAGCTTTCTTTTCTTTTTGTAAACGTGTTGTTCGAGAGTTGCTACCAAAATTTTCTACTCCGAACAGAGGAGTATGTGTTGTTTATAGTTCGTCCCATGACTTTATAATCGTCCAATGGCCGGGTTGGTGTGAAAGGCAGAAAATATCATAGAAGAACACGGGGAAATGTTCCTCTGAATTTTTCACCTACCGGTTCGAATACCTGAGGCAGGCGCCGTCGCCATCTTTCTCCCAGACGGACCGTAACTGCAGGTTGATCCATCGATCGATCAGGCCAACAGGCACACTGTGGTGCAGGGATGCAGCCAATGGTGACCAAGGGGGCGGCACCCGTTTCCAGTCGAGATCGACCAGATGGCATGCATCACCGGCGTTTCCCGGAGCTCTGCTTCGCGTGGCACCGCAGCGCCGCCCTTCCTCTGCCCGAGGCAGCACCGGAAATATCAGCAACAAGTTTCATCAAATTGAAATTCGTTGCAAATAATCCCTCTCATGTATGTAAAGAAAGGGGAAACAGAGTAAACTGCAAGTAATAATAGTGCAATATACGCAGCGCACATGACAAAGATGATCAAGCACTTTCAGAAAAAGAAAGATCAAACTGCAAGTAGTAATAATAGTGCAATATTCGAGTTAATTTCTACATCAATTTTTTCGTGAAACGAAATTTCTTCACCTAGCTAATACTAACTGCCAATTATGTACAGGTTGTTTGTTCCATTTCTGCCGATTACCAGGGCCCAGGAAGATAAAAGATCTAAACTTGCAATTAGCACAGAATGAATGAATGAAAACTCGATTCAATTCATTCATACCTTGCGCGCTTCCTCGAGGTCGCTTCGTCGTCGTCGTCGTAGTACTCGCCAGCATCCTCCTCCTCCGTCGCCGATGATGCAGCATCGTCCACGCTGGCAACGGCCGCGGGCTCGACGCAGCCATCGCTCCCAACAGCAGGATCGTATAAGTAGTCGTACGAGACGAGATCGCCGAAGAAGTAGTCGTCGAGGACGAGATCCTTCCCTGGAGTCGCCGGCTCAGCGTAACCGTCGTCGAGATCACCCAAGAAGTAGTCCGCGGCGGCAAACTCCTCCGCTGCAGTCGACGGCTGGACGTAACCGCCGTCCGCAACAGCGAGATCGTCGAACAAGTGGTCGTTGGCGGCAAGCCCCTTGGCCGCGAACGGCCCGCCGGCCTCCGCGTCATCCTCGCTCTCCATGAGGAACCTCTCCAGGTCGCCCACGTAGGCCGACATCTCGCCATCGTCGCGATCCCCAGACGGCTCTAACGACAGAGGCGGCGCGCCGTCGTCCGTCACCACGGAGTCCGGCGAGCTCTCCCTCCCCCCTTCGCCACCGTCATCAGAACCTAAATCCAAACCCAAACCGCCATCCTTATCGGCCACGGCAGGCAGCAAGCACTCGCCGTCGCCGTGGCAGAATTCGGTGAGGTCCATGTCCAGCAGGTCGAACTCGAACCCGTCCATAAAACCCAAGTCGAAGTCGAGATCATCAACGTCACCCAACACGACGGCGTCCATGGCGCAAGTACGTACGCACGTCGACGAAGGTTCGATCGATGAGCCGGCGCGCGCCTGGAAGTTTTTGAAATCAGATTGTGAGGACGTCGACCAGGGGAGGGGGGTTTTATATGGGAGCGGGAGGGACGGAGGAGACGTGGCCCGAGTCGGTTCCTTACCGCGGAAGGTTCGGCCGGGCCGCGGGCGCCGTATCCGGGATGTTTCCTTCCGGCCGCTGCGGGAGGAACCGACGCACGCACGTCCCGATCGAGAGGGGAAAGCGTGACGTGGGGAATTGACTCTTCTCATCATGGCGGTTTGGATGTGGTGGACTCGTGAGCGGTGTGGATTGATTGAGTCTGGTGCGTCGACGGTGCCGATCGATCGAGATGCGTGCTTGCGTGTTTCTATGGAGGTTTCTGAGTACATACTTTTGAAAATCTAAAATTGTTAGGATTTTTCTTTTTTTGAGTAACGAGTGTGCACATACGTGGGGGGTGTAGAGTCGTGCACGGGAAACATGGGCCGGGAAGAGGGCGGTAGGGCTGCACACACCACTGGGCTGGCGAAAGGCCGCCGATACGGGCTGCTCAGCAGGCCGGAACAAGGTGCTCAGCCTGGAGGCCTGGACACAAAGGAAAAACACGTGAGACAACCCGATCGGTGTATCCCCTAAAAAAAGATTTTAAAAAAAAACTAAAAAAACGCTGATGCAACGTTGAACTGAGACGATTCAACGGGGCAGGTGGTGCTGGTGATGCGCCCGGCTTGCTGGCGGCACGGGATGCCCGAGCACGAGCTTCGGGCCGCGCCGTGACCCCAACTGCCACCTCGTACCGCACCGCAGATAGATCCACGCACGGATTCCTCCTCTCTCCGTCCCCGCACGCATGCATGAGCGCGTGGGCGTCACCGGCTCACCCCAGTGCACGGCGAGGCGTGCGGGCGTGCACCGGCGCTGAACCCGCACGGGTCGGTTCACACCAAAAGGCGAGGGGTTGCCAGGCCGCGTCGCAACGGCCGGCCGGACGGCTCGCGTCACCGGGCCGGCCTGCCGAGCCGACCCGACCCGACCCGGCCGATCGATTGCTACTTTGCTGGCCGGGCGCGCCCCGGTCGCCTGCTCCGTTCCAACCAACCGCAGTAGTAGGTACGCCGTATGCGCGCTTCCGTTCCAACGTTTCGATTCACTGGATACGTACGCGTGCTGCCGACTGCAGTGGTAGGTACTGCCGGAACTCGGACACTCATGTACGCACGCACAGGCGCGAACCCGTCGCCGACGCCCGTGTATCAGTATGCATGCACACTGCACGCTTGCACAGGGCAGGAGGCTTGTAGGGCTTTGGTCCAATCAGGGCAAGCCCACTTTCCACGAAACCCTAAAACCTCCTCTGGCGGCGGCGACTAGGGTTCGGGGGAGAAACTTGCGCTCGTCGATCTCAAGCCGGCGGAGCGCACCGATCTCCTGAGAGGATGGCTACATCCGGTCATGGCAAGAAAATAGTGGGGGATCAGGACCCGCTGCGCATGGACAGGGCTCGCTTGGAGGAGGCTCTAGGGAAGATGGGAATCACCGATGAGGAAGCTACTCCATTGGTCATTGATGATCGCGAGGAGGATGCGCCGGAGAAGTGGCTACTAGCTGGGAAGGTACTGCACCGCAACGTGTTCCACATCCATACCATCACTAATGCACTTCGGCCGGCGTGGGGGAATCCGCGGGGACTTCAATTCAGATCCATGGGAGAGAATTTGTTCGTTGCTGAGTTTGAATCAAAGCGAGATAGGGATCGTATCTGGGATGGATCACCATGGCATATCAGTAAGAATGCGGTCATCTTGGCTGATTTCAAGGATTGGATGAGACCCGATGAGGTTAACTTTGATAGGCTGCATCTATGGGCTAGGGTTTTGAACCTACCATACAATCTTCGGGATGACTCATGGGGAAAGGTAATTGCAAAGCAGATTGACCAACAAGCTACTCACGCACAGTTTGATCACATGGGTGGTTTTTTTAGGGCGCGAGTATCAGTTGATGTGAATAAGCCGCTGAGGCGGTGGATTGTCATTGAATCGGCAAAGAGACAGAAGCAGGACCCTTATGATATTCAGTATGAAAACGTGCCTCGTTTTTGTTTCTCCTGTGGCCGGCTTGGACATTCTGATCCGTTTTGCCCAGCTCTGGGGCATCGAGATGAAAAAGGGGAGCTACCTTTTGGTCCGAAGTTGAGGACACCTGACGATCGCAAGAAGACTGCCTCGGGGGATGCTGCAGGCAAGGAGCAGCAGTCGGGCCCGAGCAGTAAGAGGGAGTCAAAGAACTCCAGTAATGTTCCGATGGGGGGCGTTGAGGTGAACTCTCCTATTAAAAAGAAGAACCAGCTTAAAAGAAAGGAGGCACCGCAGCAGGTCTATCGTCGTGTCGAACCTGTACCACAGCTTCTGCTGACAGCAGCCGAGGAGTCGCCTGCAGCTGATCCGGCTTGCTCAAAGGGGAGTAATTTGGACGATGACTCTGAGATGGAGAAAGGGTATGACAGGTTTCCAAAAAAGAAGAAGCCAACTCCTGAGAATTCGGTAGAGGCTGCAGGTCAGCCCTGCCCGTCCCAATGAATTGCATAAGCTGGAACTGTCGGGGGCTTGGGAACCCATCGACAGTTCGCGAGCTTCGCAAGATAGTGAAGCAGGAAGGACCCTCCCTTCTGTTTGTAATGGAAACTAAGATAAAAGGGATCAAAGTTGAGAATTTGAAGAGCCTACTTGGCTTTTCTGGATGTTTTGCTGTTGATAGCAACAGCCTTAGTGGTGGCATTGGTTTGTTCTGGACAGATAACGTAACAGTTGATTTGATGAACTATAGCCGTGCGCACATTGATGTGAGTGTCAAGTCAAGTGAGCAGCAGCAACCTTGGCGCTTCACAGGTATTTATGGAGAACCTAGAGTGGAAAATAGACATCACAGCTGGGAGTTTTTGCGTACTCTGCATAGTATTCCACACTCTGGTTGGCTCTGTATGGGAGATTTCAACGAAACTATGTATGCTGATGAACACTTCAGCATCCATCCAAGGCCGGAGTGGCAAATGCGAGGGTTTCGGGAGGTCTTGGATTACTGTTCCTTTCAAGACCTTGGCTGGAGAGGTGTTCCTTTTACGTGGGACAATAGGCAGCAAGGTAGTTCCAATGTAAAAGCACGAATCGATCGTGCTGTAGCTAATGCAGATTTTCTATCCTTGTTTGCATATTCTACTGTGAAACATATCAGTTTGATAGCTTCAGATCATTGCTATGTTCTTGCTGAGTTGAGATGTGTTCAGGAGCGTGGGGATTGGCTCGGCCGGCGCCCGTTCCGGTATGAAAATGTTTGGCACTCTCATAGTGACTATGATGCTTTGGTCAAAAATATTTGGCAGTCAAAGGCGGGTCACGCAGGTTTGGAGGGCGTAGTGCATGCACTAACGTCAGTCCAGGAGAAGTTGGGATCATGGGGTGATCGGGAGTTTGGTAACATTACCAAAAGGGTGCGAAAGCTACAAAAAAACTGGAACGCCTCCGAGCAGCCTCGATTGGACGAGGACCGAATGCGGAGGAGTTGTCAGTGGCGGCGTAGCTTCAGGAAACCTTACGGTAAGAGGAGGTTTGGTTGAAGCAACGATGAAGAGTAAATTGGCTGCGCAAAGGAGACCGAAACACTAAATATTATCAAGCCCAAGCGGCGAAGCGCAGCCGAACTAACAGAATTTCTTCCCTTGAGCGAGCGGATGGAACAATATGTGATGACCCGGGTGAAGTGCAACATGAAATCATGGGTTTTTATCAAGACCTATATCAATCTCAGGGTTTTAACGATATGTCTGCGCTCCTGCAGTTCGTACCCTCTCGAGTCAATGATGCTATGAATGCTATGCTCGAGAAGGATTTCACAGCTGAGGAGGTACGAGTGGCACTTTTCCAGATGGCGCCGTCTAAGGCGCCCGGAGTGGATGGTTTTACTGTTGGCTTCTTTCAGCGGCATTGGGATATTCTAGGGGCAGATGTCACAACGGTTGTCTTAGATTTTCTGAATGGGGGTGAACTGCCTTTGGGCCTAAATGATACAGCTATTACTCTCATTCCCAAGGTACGTAACCCTCAAAAAAATTCTCAATTCCGACCAATTTCTTTGTGCCCGGTCTTGTACAAAATTGCTGCCAAGGCAATTACAAATAGACTCCGTGGCTTCATGGACGAGATAATTGGGGAGGAACAAAGTGCTTTTGTGCCTGGACGTTTGATTACAGACAACGTTCTAGTAGCTTATGAAAGTGTGCATGCGATGAGGAAAAAGAAGCGATGCAAACAAGCCTCATGTGCCGTTAAGCTTGACATGTTGAAAGCCTACGACCGCGTTGAGTGTCACTACTTGGAGGCTATGCTAACTAGGCTGGGATTTGGCGAGAAGTTTGTACGCCTCATTATGAAGTGCGTCACCTCTGTCCGGTTTGCGGTAAAGGTGAACGGGTCGCTCTTGCCGTACTTCACGCCATCCAGAGGCCTACACCAGGGTGATCCTGCCTCCCCCTTCCTCTTCTTGATATGTGCAGAAGGCCTAACCTCTTTGATGAATTATTATGGTGGTGCATATGTTGATAAGGGGATCAGGGTGAGCATCCACTCCCCTTGGGTAAATCATTTGCTTTTTGCAGACGGGGTCTAATATTCATGAATGCCAAGGTGGAAAGTGCAAATAGATTGAATGATATTCTCGGGATTTACGCTGCATGTTCTGGTCAGGCAGTCAACCGGGAGAAAAGTGCTGTTTATTTTAGTCCCAATGCTTCTCAAGAGTTGAAACGGGACATAAAAGATACACTTGGAATCTTTGTGGAAGCTTTCACTGAACGATATTTGGGTCTACCGACAGCGGTTGGAAAGATTACGAGCGGATGTTTTGCCCATATTGTTGAGAGGGGCCGAAACAAAATGCAAGGATGGTCTGAGAAAAATTTGGCATGTGCTGGTAGGGAGACTCTGCTCAAATCAGTGGTTCAAGCCATACCCACTTTTAGCATGTCTTGTTTTCTTTTGACCAAGAAGGCTTGTTCACAACTTACATCCCCGATGGCAAAGTATTGGTGGAGTAGCTCCATTGATCGAAGGTCTTTGCATTGGGTGTCTTGGGAAAATCTTACTGTGCCAAAGATGCAAGGAGGAATGGGGTTCCGGGATTTCGAGAGTTTTAACCTAGCCTTGCTTGGTAAGCATGGGTGGCGGCTTTTAACTCATCCTAACTCTATGCTCCAGAGTGTTGAAGGGAAAATACTTTCATGATCGTGACTTCATGGAAGCTCAGGCGACTCGCTCGTCGTCAGCGACGTGGAATGCGATCATAGCTGGCAGAAAGGCGCTGGAATGTGGCCTGATCAAGCGAGTGGTGAATGGTGAGTCTATTTCCACCTGGACGGATAGATGGATCCCGAGCACGAGCACTCGTATACCTACTGGTCGGATTGGGACTGACCCTATACCTCGGGTCTCTGAACTGTTCGATCATGAGACGGGGGCGTGGGATGTTGATCTAATTCGAAGGAACTTCCTACCTTCAGATGCAGCGGCTATCTTGAATATACCATTGAGAGCTACTGGGGGAGAGGATTATTTTGCTTGGGACTTGGAGAGGTCTGGTGTTTATTCTGTTAAATCGGCTTATCGTGCTCTAGTGACTCATAACGAGCAATCTGCTCCAGAGGAAGGAACGGTAACGGATCCATCATCGTCGGATAAACACATGTGGACTGCTTTGTGGAAGCTCAAGGTAATTCCCAGAGTACGAGTTTTTTGGTGGCGTGTGCTGCGGGGAATTCTCCCAGACTATGCTACCCTTCATCACCGTCATATCCGTACGACGGCGATATGTGATCTTTGCAAGGTTGCGATGGAAGACTTGCACCATGCGTTGATAGGCTGCACGCATGCGCGACTGTTCTGGGATGCTGCTCATGACTTCATGGGTGTCACTTTGCCGCTGCTGAATTCGAACACTTGGGCAAGGGACGTGCTAATGGATGATCAGATCTTGGATCAAGACAGAGGAAAAATCATAACAGTTATGCATGCGATTTGGTCGGCAAGGAATCGGTGGACCCACGATCATGTTTCTTATGATCCAGTTCATGCGATCAAGACAGTCTGTAATGATTTACTTTTGCTTGAGTTCCCAAAGCCTATGCGAGGTGTCACGGGTCTTCAATGGCGCCCTCCTGATGTGGGCTGGATTAAGATCAATACGGACGGAGCAACAAACATTGAAGCTTCATGTGCGGGAGGTGGAGGTGTGGCAAGGTCTCATCTGTCGTTCAAGGGAGCTTGGAGTAAACCGTTCCCGGGAGTATCAGATCCTTTCGTTGCTGAAGCTTTGGCACTACGGGAAGGAGTTATCTTCGCACAACTACGTGGGTTCTCACATGTAGTGATGGAGGTGGATTGTTTAGAGGTTGTCAACCCCTGGTCTTCGCGCGATAGTTCAAGAGCAATTGTCGCGCCTATCTTAGATGAAATTCGGGAGAAGTCGTCATCTTTTATTTCTTTTACTATTAGGCATGTATCCAGAGAGGCAAATACTCTGGCGGATCAGTGTGCCAAGAAGGCTTGCGCCTTATTGGCTTCGGAGTGCTGGCTTGAGGACTGCCCTCCTTTCCTTGTTAACAGCTTAAGGGCTGATTGTAACTACATGCTACTTCATCAATAAAGCTCCCAAATATTCTGGCAAAAAAAAGAACTCGGACACTCATGCATTTCTCACTCGTTACAACATGATGAAATGTCAGTGCAGAAGTCTGCAAGTACGAAGAATTGGCATCGGACCCCAGATGCCAGCTGCTTGGCAGCCAGTGGGGTTTTCTAAATTTCGCCTAAAAGTATGGCATGTTCTTTTTCTTTTTCTCAAACACCTGTTCTTTGTTGAAGCAGCAAATAGTTTACTAACTTAGCCAGGCACGTTTATGCACCAAATCTACTAAGTTACTAACTTAGCCAGCCACGTTTATGTCCGCTCAAAAGTTAATTTCACGGGTGGAAAACGATGCGGCGAAGCGCCCGTTAGCCTTTAGTAAATGCCTAACTACCCCGCACTTCCCCCCTCCTAACCAGGAGCTAGCTCCTAACCAGCAGCTAACCCCAAACGGATTTGGGTGGGTGGGGGGGGGGGGGGGGGGGTTGGTGTGTGTTGCTTCCGTTTGTAAGTCGGGGCTCGGGAGAGGGTTGTTGGGTGTGAACTCCGGTTGCTCGGGAGACGGAGCAGGCGGCTCGCCTGGTGCGCGGCCTCGGGGTTGGCGTGTGTGTTTTTTTGCGTTTGTGGGTCGGAGCTGACGGCTCGCCTGGTGCACGGTCTCAGGGCCATTGTGGATGTCGGAGCGGCGGCTTTGGATATAGTTGTAGGAAGTTGGCTCCGGTGAGCTAGCGACTCATCGGGGGCGCGGCCTTGGGGTCGGGATGTGCATTGCTTATGTATCTGTTTTCGACCGGTCTCTCTTATTAATTGGTCAATTTTCTTCTTTTTAATGGAAAAGCGGAGCTCCTGCTGCTGGTGAGGGGAAAAAACACCAGCGGCTGCTGCCTAAGCTTGTGCCGCAAACTTGTCGCATCACGCCTCGCAACTGGAGACGACGCGCGCGCCATCACCATAATTTAGTCCATTACCTCGAGCATTGATGCAGTTATCTAAGCGCCACTTGCTTGGCACCCTGTCATGGCAACTGACAGCTACACCAAACGACTGACAGGGACGCCGATTAGCAAATGGGCTCGACCAAGGAAAACCAGTGGAAACAGAGTACTCCCCTACGTCGCGCGCGTGCTCCCGCGTGAGTATGAAAGGTGCGAAAGCTGCCTGTGTTTAGAAATCAGAAGGACTTTGCTAGTTGATCGGTTCACTAACGTAAGATTAACATTAGATTTCCTTATTTCATGATAAATGTTTATTATTCATGCTAAAATTATATTAATTGGAAACATAATACATGTGTGAATACATAGACAAACAGAGTGTCACTAGTATGCCTCTACTTGACTAGCTCGTTGATCAAAGATGGTTATGTTTCCTAACCATCGACATGAGTTCTCATTTGATAAACGGGATCACATCATTAGAAGAATGATGTGATTGACTTGACCCATTCCTTTAGCTTAGCACTTGATCGTTTTAGTTTACTGCTATTGCTTTCTTCATGACTTATACATGTTTCTATGACTATGACACTACTAGAAAAAGGCTTACTAATGGCGCACCAGTTTTGCCTACTAATGGCGCACTACTGGTGCGCCACTAGCACCACGCCACTAGAATATGTTAGTAATGGCGCACCACAGGTGCGCCATTAGTATCCCAAAGGTGCGCCATTAGTAACATTTTTTTAAAAAATTCGTTTTTTCTTAATCTCAGGTCACTATTTCACATATGAGATATCCAACACATATATATACAACAAGCATCCATATAATAATCATATCCAACACACAAGTTTCATCATATATACATTGCCAACACATAGTTCCATCGTTACATATTACAAAAGTTTCACATTGTTCATCCAACACCGTTATCCATCCAACACCATATTACAAAAGTTTCACATAGTTCAGTTCTCATTGTTCTTCTCCTTCTCCTTCCTCAGCCTGATGCGCCAAGAGCGGCGAGGCGGTGGAGGCAGCTGTGGGATGTAGTCTTCTACCACAATTGGCGTGGTCATGTCGCCCAGCTGTGGGATCGCCGGCGCCACCACCGGTGCGTGGTCATTGTCAGGCACCACCACCATCGCGAGGCCACCTTCAGGCAGGACGGGCACGACCATCGCTAGGTCATCCTCAGCCACCACCATCTCTTGCCCATGGTCAGCCACCACCATCTCTTGCCCATGGTCAGCCACCACCATCTCTTGCCCTTGGTCAGCCACCACCAGCGCAAGGTCATCCTCAGCCTGATGCCCATCGTCATCCTGCAGCTCCTCATCCCCACTCTGCTCCTCTTCTCCCCTATTCCAGTCCGGATCATCCTTCTTGCTGTCTTTGCTGCTGCCAGAATCGCTGCTGCTTTCGCTAAAGCCAGAATCGCTGCTGCTTTGGCTGTAGCCAGTGTCGCTGCTGCTGCTCCCATTGCCTGTCCAAATGCAACAATGGCCGTTAACAATCGATGTGAGACAAAGCCAAATGTAGAGGAATAAGAAGAGGCAGAACACACTGGCATCTTCGTCGTCAGCGTAGCGCATGCGACACATATTCGTGTTGAAAACCTTCACGATGAGCATTGTGGCGTCATCGTCGTACCTGAAGAGAAGAAAGTACCCTGTCCGCAGGTCGTAGGCACTGTAGAACTTCTCCCAGCCACGACACAGGTACATGTGGCCCTCCTCGATCACCAACTCCACGTCCCACAGCCTGCGAACCCCGCCGCCGGCCTGTCGGAGCTTCACATTATGTGGCAGATCTTCACCCAGCATGTTCATAAAAGTGTAAGGCAGCCTCTGCAATTTGGGACAAGGAGTGATGTAGCAAACAACAGAGTTATCATAATGAGATGGGTGAAGGGGAGATCTCTCGTTTTATATACCTGCCTCGTGGCTGATACTGAAGTCTCAAGTATGACACTGAAGAACTCGAAAGCATCCAACTCGTACTCCGGTGAGGCAGATCGGCGATGGCTGCTTCCCCCCATCTCTGATAAGCAGCAGAAGAGACCAATTAGTACCCTTACAACATCACATTGCAAATAGATGAATTTTGTAGGTATGCATGGATTTAAGATTATTTGTTCAAAGCCAATTTGTCAATGATTAATATGATATCTCAATTTCCACCAAATAATACATCTGTTATACACCACATTTTCTTTTCCTTTGGAAAAGAAAAAAGCACACTGCATTCAAGTGAATGTATCTTTTATTGCAAAGCCACAACTTAGCAATAGATTCAAAGTTAACGATTGGCACCTAGAAAAGCATTTCAACATCTTCACAGATTTTACTAGCTACAATACATTCAAAAAATAAATGATATACAGTTTGTATCTCTTTGCAATGAACACACTCTAGGGGTTTTGCCATCCCCCTTTTCCTTAGATTGTCACAAGTCATGATTTTGTTCTGGGAGAACATCCAAATGAAACCTTATACCCTAGGGGGCAATTTAATACTCCATACTACAGGAAGATACAAAGGTTGCCATGTCAATACAACAACTCTTAGAAGTGAAGAACAGGTTCTCCAAAATGAGTAGAAAGGGAGCATGCTGACATCTATACAAGCCAATAATGATTTACTACTCAATGGAACAGGGTAAGATAAACACCAGTCAATAAATTTACTACATCAAAAGGAGTAAAACTCAACAATGCAGCACTATCTCTGAACCTAACCTTTGTTTAGTATGGGTATGACAAATCAATGAGTTGGTCATCACAATGTCAAATGCCATTGGAAGACAAGAAATCAGGTCATCACATAACAACAATTGGATGGCCTCGTGAACAACCAAGACATCCTTGAATGGCTGCCAAGATACTACTAGCAGGCTCAAAAGTCAAGTAAATGAAGATTGACCTTCTGAAGGTCTAAGTATGGCTGTGCTGTCAGGTTACTACTAGCTAGCAGCAACATGGAAGTAGACTTGATGATAACTATTGCACAAATATGTAAGAAAGGAGCAAGTGCATCTACTTATTGGAACAAGCCTGACAGTGGGAAAGCTATAAACTTATAATGACCGCGTTCAGATAAAAGATTGCAACCAAGCAAATCTGGAAAATGTATTATCAACTATAAAATATGGGTTGCAAACCAAAC
The DNA here is from genome assembly GCF_002575655.3 of Aegilops tauschii subsp. strangulata. Lineage (NCBI taxonomy): Eukaryota > Viridiplantae > Streptophyta > Magnoliopsida > Poales > Poaceae > Aegilops > Aegilops tauschii. Next base: position 644,773,039 of record NC_053036.3, on the reverse strand, counting down.
AACTAAGCATACTTTGTCAGATGATAACTATTGCAAACCAAACAAGTAAGCAGAGCACATGTATATACCTGTATCACTGTCTTGGAGCCAACAAACGCCTCAATTTTTCTCCAACCGCGATCGAACCTGTTACGCAGAAACACAAACAGAGAGATACATGTAACTAACGAGGACAGACAGACAAGGTAACAAGAACTCCACAGCTCAATTAAGCCTATACATGTAACTAACGAGGACCATGTCATTATCATGGCAGTCCACTATATATTTTTATGACAAAATACATCATTATCAGGGCACATTATGGCCATTTTCTTACATGATGCCAAGCTAATGACTGACATCTGTTCTTGGCAAATGATGAGTCTCTGGTGCCCCTTGCAAATTGTTGATGCCACATTGTACTTGTACCCCATATGTTTAACCCCAAACACAAAAACATCACCACAAGGACTGAGATAAAAACTAATACTATCATGTACTTGAAGAAACCTAGGGGGGTGAGGGGCATCACCTCGAATCACCTAGAGGACGCCGGCGGGGAGAGAAACCTAGGGGGAAGGAGGGGAGGAGAGAGGAGGAATCACCTAGAGGACGCCGGCGTCGAGGAGCCTGCGGGCGGCGATCCGGAGGAAGGGGCCCGTGATGTCGTCAGCGTCCTTGGCCGCCTTCTTGACCTTCCGAGCAGAAGAAGGCACGGGTCGTGAGAGGAGGAGGAGGAGAAGCTAGGGGGATGGGGGAAGGGAGGGAGGGGACGTACGTGCTGGGGCGGGGCGGCGAAGGAGCGGCGGGGGCGGGGGCGGCGGCGCGAGGGAGCTGCAGTGGTGGGGGCGGCGGGGGTGGAGTCCGGCGGGGGTCGGGGCGGCGGCGTCGAGGCAGCGCAAGACCACAGCGGCGGACGACGTGCAGGCGCGGCGGACGGAGGGGGCGGAGCAAGGGGGCGGAGCAAGGGGGCGGCGGCGTACGGTTGGGGTCGAGTGGGGGATCTGGCGAGGGAGGGAGGGAGGCCACAGTGCGAGGGGAACAAGTACGTCGATTCTAATGGCGCACCTCCCCATGGTGCGCCATAAGTACGTCGATTGTAATGGCGCACCTCCCCCTGGTGCGCCATTAGAATTTTGTTTTACTTACTAGCCCGACTGGTCAGGTTATATTCCACCTAACCCTATCTCCATCAGAACACGCCCACTAGCCTGACTGGTCAGCACGCAGCACACACACTAGAAGGTCCTGGGTTTGATTCCCAGGCTCCCCAATTTTTGTTTTTATGCATTTAAAATGCTGTTTGGTATTTATTTGTGTTTAAATATGTTCAAACTTGTTTAAATCATAACAGTAATATTTTTTATAAAAACAGTAATGATTTTTTTAAAAATATCATCAAATTTGTTATTTGAAAATATAATCAAATTTGCTTTTTTTGCAAATTTAGTTGCATTCATTTGTGACGGTGGAGCGGGCCAGGGAGGGTGCGGGGGAGAGGGTGCGGGGGATCGTCGGCGACGGCCGGTGGAGCGGGGGAGGGTGCGGTGGGTCGTCGGCGACGGTGGAGTGGGGGAGGGTGCGGGCCGGGGGTCGGCGGCGGCGGCCGGTGGAGCGGGGGAGGGAAATATTATTTCTCTCCGAAACCACCTGCCCCGCGAGATATCCGAAACCGAGATAGTCGTGCACCGTCGTGAGCAGTGCGGCTCTCATAGGGAAATATTCTTTCTCTGCGGCGTCCCACGTATCAACCAACTGCCCCAGGTGCGCCATTAGTAGTTTTGCAAAAAAGTAAAAAATAAAAAAAATATTGTAGTGGCGCACTATGTTTCTGGTGCGCCATTACTAGTTACAACTAGTAATGGCGCACTATGTCCTGGTGCGCCATTAGTATGTCTGGCAAAATAAAAAAATAAATTGTTACTAATGGCGCACCGTATGTCTGGTGCGCCATTAGTGTATTTCACACTAATGGCGCACCAGCACATGGTGCGCTGGTGCGCCACTGCTACATAGCAATGGCGCACCACATGCCTGGTGCGTCATTAGTGGCCATTCCATCTATAGCCCTTTTCCTAGTAGTGTGAGATTATGCAACTCCTGATTACCAGAGAAACACTTTGTGTGCTACCAAACGTCACAACGTAACTAGGTGATTATAAAGGTTCTCTACAGGTGTATCCGATGGTACTTGTTGAGTTGGCATAGATCGAGATTAGGATTTGTCACTCCGATTGTCGGAGAGGTATCTCTGGGCCCTCTCGGTAATGCACATCACTATAAGCCTTGCAAGCAATGTGACTAATGAGTTAGTTACAGGATGATGCATTACGGGACGAGTAAAGAGACTTGCCGGTAACGAGATTGAGCTAGGTATTGAGATACCGACGATCGAATCTCGCGCAAGTAACATATCGATGACAAAGGGAACAACGTATGTTGTTATGCGGTTTGAACGATAAAGATCTTCGTAGAATATGTGGGAGCCAATATGAGCATCCAGGTTCCTCTATTGGTTATTGACCGAAGATGTGTCTTGGTCATGTCTACATAGTTCTAGAACCCGTAGGGTCTGCACGCTTAAAGTTCGGTGACAATCGGTATTATGAGTTTTTATGTTTTGATGTACCAAGGTAGTTCGGAGTCCCAGATATAATCACGGACATGACGAGGAGTCTCGAAATGGTCGAGACGTAAAGATCGATATATTGGACGACTATGTTTGGACACCAGAAGTGTTTTTGGAGGTTTCGGACATTTACCGGAGTACCGGGGGTTACCGGAACCCCCCAGGGAGTATATTGGGCCTAATGGGCCCTAGTGGGAGAAGAGGAGGGGCAGCCAGGGCAGCCGCGTGCCCCTCCCCCTCTAGTCCGAATTGGACAAGGAGGGGGGCGGCGCCCCCCTTTCCTTCTCTCCTTCTCTCCCTTCCTTCTCCTCTGCAACTCATGGGGCGCGCCCTAGGAGGCCGGCCCCCTCCTCCACTCCTTTATATACGGGGAGGGGGGCACCCCTTGGAGACACAACAATTGATCATTGATCTCTTAGCCGTGTGCGGTGCCCCCCTCCACCATAATCCACCTCGGTAATATCGTAGCGGTGCCTAGGCGAAGCCCTGTGTCGGTAGCATCATCATCACCGTCATCACGCCGCCGTGCTGACGATACTCTCCAGCGAAGCTCTACTGGATCATGAGTTCGCGGGACGTCTCCGAGCTGAACGTGTGCAGAACACGGAGGTGCCGTACGTTCGGTACAGAGGATCGGTCGATCGTGAAGACGTACGACTACATCAACCGCGTTGTCATAACGCTTCCGCTTTCGGTCTACGAGGGTACGTGGACACTCTCCCCTCTCGTTGCTATGCATCGCCATGATCTTGCGTGTGCGTAGGAATTTTTTTGAAATTACTACGTTCCCCAACACCCTCCCCTCCTCTCTCACGAACCCTAGCGCCGCACACCCTACGTAGCTGCCGCATCCCTCCCCGCTCTCCACTCGACCCCAACTCCGGGGCTCTCCTCTCCCTTCAGCGCCGCCACTCCACCATCTCTCGCGACCCTCACCTTCCTTCCTCTCCAAAGGAAGGGATCGGAAGGGAAGGGGAGGGGAGGCCCCAGATCGAGCGGAGCGACGCCCAAATCCGCAGCTGCACCGGCACGGGCGCGTCGTCGTCCAACTGGTCCTCAAGGAAGGCCATGGATGTATGGAACGATCCATTGATGGGGGCGGAACCCTAGCCCCACACCCACCCACGGATGACGACGGCGGCAGCTTTCGCTCTGTGGGGTGGGGAGCGAAGCTTCCTGATGCGGTGGCCCTCGATGGCCGCGACGGGCTGCAGCAACTAGACTTCAAAGGTACGCACGCACACCCTCCATCTTCCTCCCCTCCCCTCTTCTTTTTCTTCTTATGGATTGGTTCACTACAAGAAACCTGTTAATCTGTGACGGATTTGTGGTGACGTTCTGGTAAACTGTCATGAAAACCGTCACATATTAGCAAGTGGTGAATGAGCCTCAAAACAGTACTACCTTTATGACGGACATCGAGGGACCGTCATGGAAATTGTCATGGATCGACTAACTAGGCCTAGCCTTTTACTTCTTGGTCCATGATTGGACCGTCACGGATGGCTCCAGCTGGTGTGTCGTGCGTGCCCATAGTTTGACCCACATGTCAGTTCGATGCAATCAATGTGTATGTAGAAGAAAAACAAAGCGAAACTATGAAAGAGCGCATGCCAAGGAAAATTTGAAGTCACCAGTGCGGGGGCCGAAATTGGCGAGCCACCCCATTTAACTACAGAGTCCGCACTAGCCTAACCCTAGTTACCTTTCTCCCATCTCCCATGCCAACCATAGCCGCCGCCACTTCACCTTCCTCCTCTCACCGCTCCATGTCGGCGCCGGCGGCGCCAGCCCTGAACCACCCCATGCCGGGCCCCTCCACATATATCCTGCCCCAGACCCCTCCCCGTCTACCCCACTCTACGCCCCTCCACATTTAAATCGGCCCCTCGAGCCATTGCAACCCAGTCATACCCCTCGATCTGAGGCGGCAGCGGTGGCCGTGGGACCAACTGTCGGATTTGTACGTCCCTGACGTCGCTGGCGGCGTAGATTGATCCAGCTCCATCTGGCGGCGAGCTAAGGTGAGGTACCGGAGGTGGCAACACCGTCATGGATCCAGAGTACATCGGCGGCCAATGTGGCTCGTTCTAATTGTCCATCAGCCACGCCACCGTCAGTCCCCTCATCGTCGCAGTCATCATCTCCATTCGTGGTGCGCATCCTCCTCTACGCATCGCCGTTCACAATCTCCGGCCGGAAAGACCCAGTACGTACCTCTGCACCGGTCCCGTACCCTACAGCCCCCCTCTGTTCGTCTCCGGTAATGCACGGGTTTTTCGCAGCAAGTTCATGCCACCAAATAAGTTTCCGATCACATATTTGGGGATACCGAAACATTATCGGAGACTCACAAATGCTAAATGGAAACATGGCGAGGAGAGACTGGAAAAAAGACTTAGTAGTTGGAAAGGTAAACTGATGTCTCTGGGTGGAAGATTGGTCCTCATAAATTCAGTACTTAGTAATATGGTACTATATATGATTTCCTTCTTCCAGTTGCCGAAAGGAGTTTTACATAGATTGGATTATTTCCGATCAAGATTCTTTTGGCAAGGAGATAGAGAGAGAAAGAAATATCGACTGGCCAAATGGAGTGTGGTTTGCCGTCCCAAAGACCAAGGTGGGTTGGGTATTCATGACATTGAGGTTAGGAATAGGGCCCTCCTCGGAAAATGGTTATTTAAATTTCTGACGGAAGAAGGTGTATGGCAAACCCTCCTAAGGAGGAAATATGTGGGCTCCAAGGCGGTATCCCAAGTATACTGGAAGCCTGGGGATTCCCACTTTTGGGCGGGTCTAATGGCTACGAAGAAATATTTCTTCTGCTATATGGATCCTTCTCAATTAAGGACGGCTCGGAAATTAGATTCTGGGAGGACAGATGGCTAGGAAATGCCACACTCCGGGAACAATATCCGGCTCTATACAACATTGTGCGCCACAAGGGTGATACTATCGCCACGGTAATGGAATTATTTCTGCCAAATGTGACGTTCAGAAGAGATTTAATTGGACCTAGACTCCAACCGTGGAACATCCTACTCCAACGGTTGTCCATGGTGCACCTATCACATGGGTCTGATGTATTTTGATGGAACCTTCGTGGGAATGGAAAATTCTCAGTGGATTCCATGTATAGAGCGTTAATCCAGTCTGATGTGCCAGTTGATAATAATAAGACCTGGAAGATGAAGATACCTCTTAAGAATAAAATCTTTGCATGGTATCTCCGTCTCGGAGTCATTCTTACTAAAGATAACCTTATTAAGAGGAATTGGCATGGAAGTCCGCAATGTGTCTTTTGTCACCATGATGAGACAATAAAACATTTATTCTTCCAATGCAAATTGGCTCGTTCTATATGGTTAGTCATTCAAATAGTTTCTGGCTTGTATCCTCCTTGTAGTGTTGCTAATGTATTTGGCAACTAGTTACATGGGATTGATCATAGGTTTAGAACTTTTCTAAGGGTGTGAGCGCTTGCCGTTATTTGGTCGCTTTGGCTATGTAGAAATGATAAGGTTTTTAACGATAAAAGTACTTCCCTGGTGCAGGTTGTCTACAGATGTACCGGGACTCTTCGTTTATGGTCCTCTCTACAACGCGTGGAGAATCGAGACCTGTTTACGGAGGTGTGTACATGATTGGAGGCTACGGCGAGGGATACTTTTACCCAGCATGGGTGGCAGCATGATCTTAGGATTGACCACCCTCCCCTTTAGGCGTTATACGGACTCTTCATGTTTTTGTATTTCTCCTTTTTATTTTTCATTTGTGTGGGAAGACATTTTTTGGCTGTGTGCATCTTAGTAATGCAGAGGCCGGGTGTAATGCTTAAATCTCTTAAGTAATAAAGCGCCCCTTTTCGAAAAAAAATAAGCTTCTCCATTCCATCAAGAATGGAGCAAACCTATGGATGACCGCAGGGGCGAAATATTTGTTTTTTTCTTATGCAAACTCTTATTCAACTCTCTCTTAATTAATTGATGAGGTAAAACTTTTGCCCTCGTTATAAAAGAACAAACAAATCAGCGTTGATCACCCCACTGATGGAGTCACAACTGACATGTGAGTACGTAGTGCCTGTCAGAGAAGACTCCTACCGTCTACTCATCTACTCCCTCTAGTGACCTAGAAGATCTTACATTTGTTTATAGGAGTACATCTCAATTAGTACTCTTAACGACTAGTACACCTTGATGCAACTTTCCTCTCTCTGTCTTTTTCTCGTTGATTGTTCCTCCACATGATACAAATCCTTCTTTTTTTTTGCGACTGTCCACATGATACAAATCCTGACGTGGACATCTTAAGCTAGCGCTCCAATTAACTACCAAGTCTCCGTCAAAGTCACTGAATGGACTTGCTGTGGGCCCTAGCATTCCGCGTGGAAGGACTACCTACCTAGCTACTCCCTCCATTCAGAATTACTTGTCGTAGAAATGGATGTATACATTTTTTAGTTCTAGATACATCCATTTCTGCGACAAGTAATTCGAAACGAAGGGAGTACGTCGCAGGCACGTGATTTCAGAATCTTCTTCCTCCTAGCCAACCAGTTATTTATGCGCAATTTCAGAATTCAGAATCTTCTTCCGCCTGAATGTCATGCTTAGGTGGTTGGGGCCAAAATCACTGTTTTGACCTCGTCATGATTTGTTAGCACAAAATACACTCTCCTGAAAATTATTTCACGGTCTAATCCTTTTGGTAACGCCATAGCTCGTAGCATTTCTGCCCCACATAGATACCCCCGAAGTTACGCACTTGTCAGTTGCTGACGTGGCAGGGCATGAAACGCCACAAGTGTTGGCGTTTCCACTGCTCACTATGACGCCAAAATACCTGGCGTTTGTGTAAGCTTACTCACACGCAGCGCATGCCGACTCCTTCTAGTGCCGGCTTGTCTCTCCCTTGTTTATTTTATTTCTTCTATTCCTCCAGCCCCACAACATGCAGCATGTGCATACTTTTTGATCCATTCCCAGAGCTAGGAGAAATTGCATCCTTTGCACTGGTAGCCTCACATATGCGCAGCCTTCTTTTGCATCAATCTATGTAGCTTCGTCACTTCTTTGCACTATAGAAATAAATAGCCACCATCCTCATCTAGCCTTCGACTAACATGTCTCCTCTCCTTATGTAAAATGAAGATGTCCCATCTCCCTGATCTTCTTCCCCACACATGCCGCCGCTACAACGCGCGGCAAGTACACACGCACAACTAAATAGATTTCTTAGCGGAAGACACGCACATGCATATACAGATTGTTATGTGCTTTTGACCATAGATAATTACGAGTGTATGATAGGGGTTGAGGCGGCCATCGTCGAATACATTTACTCGAAGGCCCATCCATGACGCAAATACATTTACTAAACCTCGAATGCAATATCATCTCGCGAACCTTTGCCTCGCGATTCGTGAAGTAGTCGAGTCTCGCATGGGGGCACAATAAATTTTAAGTTTCAATCATTGAAGCTTTTGAGTTTTTATCTGAAACTTATGATTTTCTGACTCGCTCTTACCAAATTTCGTAGATAAATTTTGAATACATTTTTATCTCGTTTGTAGGCACAAAACTCGTGATTTTATCAGTCGCTCTTACTAAGTTTCAACAGTCGAAACTTAACATTTATCTTCAGAATTCATTAAAACGTATTTGAAATGAATCTTATTTGAAAGTCCTCGTCACGAGAAACATAAATATGAAAACCGAACTTAATTTGGACTGTTCATCCAAAAATTATAGAAGTTTGAAAATCGGAAGAAAAAAAATAAAAGCATGTGCGGGGGACTCGGTCGGAGAGCGCCGTCGCAAAACGAGCCTTGACCTCCACAACGTACCGCCGCTCGCCGAGTCTTGCCACCGGATGCCCAGATGCGCATCTAACCGTGACACTGTCGGCCGCCACCAGGTCCTGTTGTCCATAAAGCAACGGGCCCAGAGAGATGAGCCCGCCGCCGCCGTCGGACACACGGGCTTCGCCCGGCAGCGTTTCCGGCGGCAGCGGGCGGGGCAGAGAGGAAGGGCGAAAACAGCTAGGTTTTGAGGAGTCGCCCTCTCGTCCATCTCCACTAAGAATCATATGTCCACTAAGATATGGTCCTCTCCCTTATATCTTACATTAGATTACTAAATCGTTGGCAACTTAGCATTAGGGCTGCAAAAAAAGCTTGAGGCTCATGAGCCACGAGAGATCAACTCGTTTTTTAACTCGACACGAGATGAACTTGAAAATAAGAGCTGAGTTTAAACACTTTATATAGCTCGACCGAGAAACGAGCCGATCTTGAGCCAATACTAACTCGCTTGATTTTAGCTCGATAGCTCGACATAATATCATTATGTTAAGTGCTCATGCCATATATTAAATGGAAATAAGGTAATTTATTACCATATATGTTGTTCATGAATTTTCGCCATTTTATTTACTTGCATAGATGGAAGCTTAATTAAGCGCAGCGAAGATTTAGGCTTTATTATGGTCTTTGGCTAATATTTTTTTGCCAACTATATGTTTATTTTGATACGAGACTTTCGGTTGCGAGAGAATAAGTCAAACTACCTCAAAGAGTTGGAATAATATTTTTTTAGTGCTTTCTTCTATCGTGTTGAGCCTTATCTAGTTGGAATAATCACCATAGATTTATATTTTTTACCATCTCATTTAGCTCGAAACTAGCTCAAGATCGACTCGGAGTCGTTACAAGCTGAGCATCAGTCATATTATACTACTCGGCCTTGAGCTTCACTCAGTTTAATCTCGCTCGACTTTTTAATATGAGTTGAGCTGAGCCAACTCCAACTTGCTCGAACTCGACTCGTTTGCAACCCTACTTGGCATAAATAAGAGATGGTTGATGTCATTTCACTCATGCTCGAAGATCCTGCGTCCAAGATGGTTCGTGTAGCTTATCTTCGAATTAACATTAGGTCGCAGTTGCCACGTTACTTAATTGGACCCTACATGCCAGTAGACATGGATCCAGTGACCTGGCCAACACAATATTTATGCCTCCAAGCAGCAAGCAATATTTTATTTCCAATCTTATTTCTAGCTCCACCAGCAGCCCACCTCTATATATAGGGGCACGCAGGCCAAGCAACCTCCATGCCAACCAAGAGCTTCTCAAACGAAGTTTAGAGAAAGCTACCTCAAAAGAGAAAAGTTCGGAGAGAGCAAGAGAAACAAAAAAGAGAAGAAATAAGTTAGCCAGAGAGATTGAGAGTCCACCGCGCGAGCATGGCGGTGGAGTACACCGCAGCGTTTTTTGGCGCTGTTGTGCCATCTCTTGGGAAGCTGCTCAAGTACGAGTTGTACCTGGAGAAGACCGTGAAGGGTGGGTTTACAAGCCTTCAGGCGGAGCTGAAGGGCATGAAAATTTTCCTTGAGGACGTCTCCAGCCTGGCGCCGGACCTCGAGCTTGACAGGCATATGAAGCTCCTGGCTGACGAGGTCAGGGAGCTATCGCGTGACATCGACACAAGTCTCCACTCCTTCATGGCGCGCATCGATTCGAGCAAGGGCAAGCATCCTCATGTCCCGATCGAGCAGTATGTTAACCATGAGGTAGACAAGTACATCAAAGAAACGCGAATCAAGGTCAAGGAGGTGCGTGACCGCCATGGCACGTATCCTAGCAAGAGTTCCCTAGAAAGTTCTTCCACTCGGCAAGTTGACCCTCGTATCCTTGCCATGTACAAGAAGGAATCTAGCCCTGTTGGCATAGCCGGGGCAATAGCCAATCTAACCGACAAGCTGTCAAAGAGTGATCGTGTCTCCATTGTCGGGATGGCGGGCATGGGCAAGACCACCCTTGCTCGAGCAATTTACGATGACATGATCGAGGGGTTTAATTGCAAGGCTTTTGTCCCCATCGGTCAGAGAGTTGTCCCAGAGAAGGTTCTGAGGAACATCTTCTATGGACTTCGAATAGAGATTTATGGTGAGGGGCTAAACCATCAACAGCTTGCTGACCAGCTGCAAGATTCCCTGAAGAATAAGAGGTGCGTGCACACACACAAACAAAATATCATGAGGACCTCTAGTTTTCGCCATATACCTTTCTTACATAAAAATCAGCTATGTAAAATATATTGGACAATTTTTTGTATATAACTCACTTTAAGGTCGTAGTATATAAAAATTACAAATGAACTATATTATAAAAGATAAAGAGGTATAATCGGTTCATCTGAGTGTTACGATCAATTATTTTTTGAGATTTGTTATAATTAATTATTGCTATCAATGCTTGCTAGTCATGTGAGATGATCACCGTTTTCTTCCATCTCTGTAATGGAGTAACATACTAAGAGAATAAATAGTCTACACATGATATTATCTGCATATAGAAATTATAAACTCATAATTGCACATATGCTTTCAACATGTAGAAACAGTGACTTATAAATTCACGAGAAAGATTATGTCCCATCAATGAAGTTTATATATTAGGTGGTTTCTTATTTGTCTGAATTTTTAAGAGTTGATATATCCATTGTGGTGGCGGGCTATGTACATGTGGACATTCTCTAGTATTAATTAATAATTTGAGTTCTATATTATGCATGCCTTTCATATATATGAAAGTGATACGGTAGACTCATTGCAAAACGAACTTATAAATTCACTGCAATGCCACTTTTTTATTATTTTTTTGAAAGGGAGGATTGCCCCCCGCGCGGCCTCGGCATCAAAGTGATGCATACAGCCATATTATTAATTAAAGTAGCCACAAAATATGTAATTCGATACAAGTTCGCAAATCGAGCTGAAATAAATAAAAATTGTCACAATATAGGCAAAAATAGGACAAGATGACTATACACCTATCCTATTGTTGGACCGTCATCCAAACCAGTTGTAAGTATCTCGTGCTACCATCCCCAACGATTGCACCCATAAGCCATATGTTACTTGACTTCCGCACGGTTGAGTAATGACCACCTAAAGATCCAGCCAGTTGCCCGGTAGATGACGTGCAAAAAATGTGTGATGTTTTGTCTGTTAAAACCACGACTGCGATGCCACTTACAATGTCATGTTAAGAATAAGCATTAATACAGACTCCGCTAGACAAACATTTTACAAACAAATAGTGTATTGAGTTATTGCTTTAGACTACCCACAGTGGGAGTAACATAGGTAGTAACATCACACATATCTAAATAAAGTAGATGATGTGGCAAGCAATAAATGAAGAAAGAGAGAAAAGTAGTAACATAGCTACTCCCTCCGTCTAGGTGTGGAAGTCATCTTACGTTATGCACCGCGACCAAGGCGGAGAGGAAAACGAAAAAACTTAATGTCTTTTTGCTAATTAATAGCATTGCATGCAATGAACTAACCACTGCATGTCATATTTGTTAGTCTCAAGTCACTGAAAGCATGCACGGCCCACATCTCTTATTGGTTGATATGCCACAGAACAAGAAACGAGGAGGGAGTTAATGTATCGTGCCTAAGGGTTTTGGGATTATTTGATTTTCGTAAGGTGACTTACACACCTAGACAGAGGGAGTAGTTACTAGTAGTATGAGTAACATCACACATGTTAAGGCAAGATGTGTCTATAGCCTCATAAATGAAGTGTTGCATGTTACCACACATATGTTACTTCCCACTATAGAGATAGTAACATAGACTAGTAACATGGGCATGTTACTAGTCTATGTTACTACCCATTGTGGCTAGTCTTATTGTTAACTTACTGGTAACTCCTACATCTCGGTATTCCTATGTTTAATTCCTACCGTTTGTTTTGAGTTCAGTCAAGCAGATTGTTTTTTCGTGATCATTCATTTCAATGCTTTTGCCTTCTGGTGTGAATAGGTTCTTAATTGTCATTGATGATCTATGGGATGAGGAAACGTGGGCCTTGATTAATTATGCTTGCGTGGGTACAGCTGGAAGTAAAATCATCACCACAAGTCGTAACCGCAAAATTCTCAAAGGAGTTGCTGATGACAGCGTTTACAACATAAAACCACTTTCCACAGACGACTCAAAAAAGTTACTCTGTACCAAAATATTTGGTACTGAAGATAAAATCCACGATACTGATTTTGAAAAACTGCCCAGTAATTTATTTAATAAATGTGGAGGTGTGCCAATAGCTATCACTTTGGTAGGTAGCTTGCTCGCTAAAACTGAAAGCAAGGAGTGGCATAGGGTGTATAAGTCCATTGGTTTCGATGAGCACAAGGAGGACAAGGTTTTCGAGAACGTGAGGAAGGTGATGCACTATAGCTATACTGATCTGCCCAGTCATCTAAGGGGATGTTTTTTGTACCTAAGCCTGTTCCCAGAAGGGCACTGGATCGAGAAGAATTTGCTGATATGGAGGTGGGTGGCAGAAGGCCTTGTTCCTGATGGATCATTTGAGACTGGGGAGAAGTATTTAAACAATCTAATAGACAGGAGTATGATCCAGTTGGCGGTGAGCCCTCGTGACCTCGGCCAAGGTGGTTATCTTGTCCACAGTTTGATGGTTGAACTCATCCGCAACCTCTCAAGCAGCGAGAAAGAGAACTTCTCCACCGTGTTAGGCATGAGGCAGGAGAGCACATTTGCAACCGGACCCATTCATAGATTAGCCATCCACGGAACAATCGTGGGTCAAAATCAAAACACTAGCCTGGAAGTAGGGGACGTGTTGTCATTTTATGCCAGCACGTGTTCCAGTAGTAGCTTTCCCCCACTCTCAGAGTTTGCACACTTGCGTGTAATAGATCTAGAGGGCCGTGATTTAATCGTTGGAGATTGCAAACTGAAGCACCTCGGTAAATTAAAAGGGCTGAAGTATGTCAGGCTTGCTGGCACACCCGTAGCTGAGCTACCGAAGAAGATAAGACACCTCAAGCTCCTACAGACACTTGACGTGACGGAGACTGGCGTCACAGAATTGCCGTCATTTGTCGAAGAGCTAACGAAGCTGAGGTGCCTGCGTGCTGGCAAGGGCACGAGGCTGATGGGTCGGATAGGAGTTCTGGCGTCCCTGGAAGAGCTGTGGCTGCACTCGGCGGACAAGTCCCCGGACTTCGCTGCCGGGCTCCGAAAGCTGACGAACCTAAGGGTGCTGATAATCCACTTCGATGAGATGGATGAGGGCATGCAGAAGGTTCTGGTAGAATCCCTGTGCCGTCTGGAGAAGCTCCAGGTCCTGCAGATCTGGTTCGACACAAAGGGAAAGGCACGCCTCGGAGGCTGGGAAGGCAGCGTGCCAAACCCGGAGCTCCACCAGCTGCTGCTGTTCGGGGTTATCCTATCCAGGCAGACACCGTGGATCCACCACTTGGGTGCCCGGAAACTCTCCAAGCTACTGCTGCAGGTGGAGACCCTGACGGCGCAACACTTAGATATCCTCGGGCAGATGCCGTCGCTCCGCTCGCTCTACCTCCACAGCGAGGAGGACACGTACCGGCTATCATACACCGCCAACAAGAATGAGTTCCAGGTGTTGCAATACGTCAACACGAACATAGAGCTGATATGCGGGGACGGGGGGCTGCCAATGATCCAGGAGCTGGAGGTTGGCGGCATCAGGGCAGGAAGGGACGTTGGCCTGTGGGGGAACATGCCTCTACTCGAGAGGGCCACCTACCACCTCGACTGCCACGGCTGCCTCCCCCTCCGGGTGCAGAAGGCAGAGGAAAAGCTAAAGCAGGCTAGCCAAGCCCACCCCAACCGCCCCAACATTTCCATAAGGAGATGGAACAACGTATGTTCTTGCAACTTGCATCGCTCATGTCTCTCCTTTCACATAAACTGAGGCCCCGTCTAATATGCTTGCTTTGTGCGTTTTCGGCTCAGGTTATAACGGAGATGTGGCACGTAATGGAACTAATAGAAGGGACTTCCGTGAAGCTTGTGAGGCCCCCGCCCTCGCAAGAAAATATGTTTGACAACCCTGAATTTGTAAAGCGAATGTCGGAAGATTTTGGTCGGGCTACCTGGCAGCTCGGGCTTCCTGTCAGAGCACCACCGGTTCTCACAGTGAGTGGCGGTACAGATGCCCCAGAATCTCCATCTCAGGTAATAAATATGGTAGGTCAATTATTTATTTTTTAAAGATTTACCGTCGTATGGAAAAAACTACTTTGCTGGGTTTTAGTCGCCGATCTGAACCCGCTGAATTCTGGAAGATGACAAATTTGAAATAACGGGATTGCTAAATCTCAGTCGATTGAGACTATTCATAGGATCTTACGTGAAGATCCGTGCAAAAAAATCAGTTTAGTTTTTTCTTTCTTCCTTTTGATATGTTATATATCACTTGACTGAGGCTTGGTTAAATCTCAGTCCACCAAAATCTAGCCACACCCTTGAAATAAAACTGATATGTTATATATCACTTGACTGAGGCTTGGTTAAATCTCAGTCGACCGAGATCTAGCCACACCCTTGAAATAAAACTACACTGGTCGATGCAGATGCAGCAAGTGATGTGGAAATGTATGACACCAATGTCATCGTTCAGTTCAGTAATAGTCTAATTCTGTCTCTAACATCTGCATACTTGCGCTGATTGGTTTTAACCGCGCATGCAGGGACCAGCTCTTTTCGTGAACTTGTTTAATAAGCTCCTGCGTGACCAGGGTTTGTCCGGTGCTCCTTCCGCCTCTTCTAGTACGTTGGTTTTCCATTCTTCTTAAAATTTTGCCATTATGAGAATCATGCTATTTGCGTTGTATGCGCTTTCTTCCAATCTCGATTTCTCCAGCTGACACTTGTCTAATCCTCCGCTATATAACGTGCAGACGCAGACGCCAATTTGGCAGAAAGCTCCAGTGCAGGCTGTGCAGCTGTCAGTACCATTGAGGTCTGTCACTAACAAATTAACCTTCATGCATCATCATCAGTAGAGTTAAGATCTATACTAGCCAGTAGCCGTGCGTGTGTTGTTATTTCAGTTCAGCCTGCATCTCAGTTGTTGTCCATGCATATATATGCACGATCAGGTCGACGTCCACAGCGTGCTCTGCAAATGTTCAGAGGTGCCCGCCAAATCCTAATCCGTTAACAGTGGTAACACATAAACACCACATCATGTTTGGTTTGACTGGACTATAAATAGATAACACGGCACCAGTTCCCAGCCCTATATGAATTTGGTTACACCCAAAATCCTACGGGCCAGAAGCATGGTAAATCGAAAGTTTTTTACATAGAATTATTTTGTCGCGAGGATGACAATTTTTCTAACAAGCATGACAAATCCTTGCAGAAAACTGAACATGGCAAGGATTTGCCGCACTTGTTGAAAGAAATTGCCGTCCTGACGACAACATAATTTGCCATCAAAACGTTCGTTCGATTCGTATATGTCATATTACGTTGTCGGGTGGATGGCAAGTTCCTTTAGCAAGCATGGTGAATCCTGACAAAACAGAAAAAACTCAACATTGCAGGGATTTGCCATGCTTGCTAAATAAGCTTGCCATCCTCTTAAAAATGTGTGGTTCGATTTGTAGCGAAATCCAAATCCTGTGTCATTGGAAACCTTATCTTGGCGCATGGTGTTTTCTTCCACGACGGGGTCTCCTCCGCGTAAAGCTCCGTTGGCTCCCCCGAACACAGCGCACCTTACACAGCATCTTGCAACAGTTCCGCATGCCGTCGCCTGAACAGATCAGGCCACTGTTCACAGCTAAGCCGGCGCCCCCAGGACCAGCTTTGCATCTGCCCAACGGTCAGAGCCCGCTCAGGTGAGGATCGCCACAACTGGTAGCCGGCACTCAAGGCCAACATCGCCGCCTCACCTACCAGAGCCGGCAGAGGCGAGGAGCGCCACCACTGCGTCTTTGGGATTTCTTATGTCTTTTTGTTTTTGAGGTACCGGTGCCATCATTGCCTCGATCGGCAGTGCAACGGTCTGCACCAATGATAGCGAGCACGGGCTTCAGCGCCATGTCCACCTGGCCGCGTGCTTTGTGCCCCCTCCTCGGTGTTCCCCCCGCAACCTCTGCTCTGTGACATGCATGGTGACTTTGACTCTACTGTCAGGCAGGCGAAGAAGAATTACGCCGAGTGCCCGCACGGGCCAGTCCTGATGTTCCCGGTACCGTCAAACTCCACACGAGAGACGACGCCGCACTCCTAACGTTACATTTTGCAACCAAACAAGTTTCGGTTTCGTTCCATTATGTTTACAGTAACGAAGTAATTAGGTTCGTTGCGTGTAAGTTTGCGTTGCTTATCATGAACCAAACACCTTCATTCTTAATTAATCTTTTGTTGTCCATGCATGCATGTATGCATTGCACACTCAGCCTGACGGCACCGGCAGTTTGCTCTCCGCTGTGCTCTCCTGGCTCAAGAGCCCAGATGGAGCCGCTAAAATGTCGGAGGTAGCCGATAAGCTTGGAATGGATCCCGTCGCTTATAAGAGAATATGGAAGAAGTGTGTGCTGAACCCCGAGTTGATTACAATCATGGAGAACTTGGTGGACTTGAATGACGTTTCTGAATACATGCGGCTCCATGAGCAGCTGATGGACCAAGAAATCCTAGATTATTTCTCCGGGCACGACATCGACGAGCCATCCTCCCCCACTGGATATCCTGGTAGAGGACACGCCGACAACTTGCTCTCCTGGTTCATCAGCTTGTATGGAGCCGCTCGTGCGTCGGCACTTGTGTCGGAGGGAGCCGCTAAGTTTGAAATGGATCCCGCTGCTTTTGAGATAAAGTTGAAGAAGTACGTGCTGAACCCCGAGTTGAGTGCAGCCATGGAAAGCGCGGTGCGGAACAATGACCGTTCTGAATTCGAGCAGCTCTTGGCACAGGTGATGGAGCCATCCTCCAGGCCGCCGCCTAAGGTACCATTATCAATTCTGCATCTGTAGTGTTTGATCCGTCCGTGCTAGCCGGGCGTCGTACTTCCACAGCCTGCATCTTAATCTTTTGTTGTCCATGCATGTATGCGCACTCAGCTTGGCATCGACGACGCTTTTCTCCTCCTGCGTAACACCCCGGAGGGAGCTGCTGCTATATCAGAGGGAGCTGCTGAGTTTGGAACAGAACCCGCTGCTTTTGAGAGAATATTGAAGAAGTGCATGCGGAACCCCGAGTTGATTGCAGACATGCACAGCGCGGTGCAGGACGATGACGGCTCTTGGATGGAGGCGCTGATGGAGCAGCTGTTGGAGCCAGAAACCGAGCAATACTACATGGACGGGCCATCCTCCACGCCTGGATATGCTGATGATGGACGGGCCGATGCTAGCAGTACTAGTGAGCCGCTGCCAGAGAGTAGTGGCCAAGATGGTGAGAAGGTCTCCAGGATGCTGAGGCAAGTGTTGCCGACCGTGGAGCAGGTCCTTGCTGCTCGTGCGAGCAGTAGGCAGCCTAGCGCAGCTCAGGAGGTGAGCCATCTCACATGTTTAGCATATACATGAGATCGCCACTAACCGTGGCTCTGCTACTTACCCTTCAATCTCTAACTACTAGTAACTGTGTGCATCATCTGTAGCGTTTGATCTGTACTAGCCGTGCCTTGTTACTTCAGACTCCATCTTAGTTGTTGTCCATGCATGTATGCACGCTCAGGTCGACGCCCGCAGCGTGCTCAACCATGGAGAACCGACCGATGCCAGCGGCAAGCTGTCTGGTTTATCCAGCGACCCAGCCTTGGCCGCTCAATCTGATATGATGGAAGCCTTAGCAAGCAGCACTGCTAGCGAGGCGCAGACTACACAAGATGGTGAGAACTCCTCAACGATATTCAACTTGAATGAATGGCTCGCGGCCTTGGAGAAGGCATCTGCTGCTGGTGAGAGCAACAAACAGCCTTGCTCAGCTCAGGTAAACCATCTTACTCTTTTATTTTCTGATAAAAGGCTTTTCTCATTAACTCATAATGTAGCATCAAGGTGATACAAATACAGTGAGCACACCCGGCCTCTGCACGAATAGGGGATACACACAGTGAACATCAACACACACACACACAATGCAAAGGATCATGACAACATTGAACAGTGTCATACAAGACCGAAACTATGTCTTGAAAGAGAAAAATGAAAAAAGAGCAACGATGATCCACGCCGAGCAGGTGTTGACCCAACAAAGGTGATGCAAGCGCACATGATCCAGACGTGGACACCGCTACGCAAACTAAAAACCATGCACACACCAAGCAAACAGCCCAGCGACCAAGAGCCATCAGCGAAACCTAGAACATGCGTATGACGCAGGTGTGCCGCAGGTGGCCGATCAACTAGCCAGAGATGACGTTATCGTGAAAATCCCACACTGGGAGCACTCCGGTGATCCCACTCCTCCATTGTATCTTATATGTTCAACATATATATAGGAGCACATAACTATTAACCGTGGTTGTTCTACTTACTTTTCAATCTCTAACCGTATCTGTATGCTCTAACCGTATCCGCATGCATCTTCGGTAGCGTTTGACCTGTACTAGTAGCTCGTTGTTACTTGAGAGTTCAGACTGCATCTTAGTTGTTGTCCATGCATGTATGCACGATCAGGTCAACACAGACAGCATGCTCAGCCTTGGAGGGTCGTCCGATGCTGGTGGCATGCTCTCTGGTTTATCCAGCGACCCGTCCTTGGCAGCTCAACATGATACAACGGACGACATAGCAAGTAGAGCTGCTGGTGTGGCACAGAGTAGACAAGATGGTGAGAACTCCTCGGCGATATTCAACTTGAATGAACTGCTCACCTTTGAGGACTCTAATGATGGTCCAAGCAGTAGACAGCCTAGCTCAGCTCAGGTTAGTCATTTATCTTATATAAGATCACATCGCCATTAATTATGGTTCTTCTATTTAATCTTCTCTAATGGTATGCATCGTCGTGGTCATGACGTGTACCAACACTAACTTCTCACGCATATGCCACTCCACCAGCGGAAACAATACCGGGGAGGAAGATGGCGGCGGCGTGTAAACGGCCTCCAAACTCTTCCACGCGTGCCCTGAAGGTCTGTACATCATCTCATAGTCCATTTCGATTCAGAGAATCTGGATCAGCCTTTTGTAACGGCATCACACTGTTTGCACTGATTTTTTTTTTTGACAGGAGGCAATACACCCAGACCACGCGGGGATAAGCGGAGCAGCGTTGGGCAAGTGCCACGCACGACAACATTGCGCGCAAACGCAGTGCGTGCATTCCAAACAAGTCGGCGAGTGTGCGCCCACAAGCACCCCTGGGCATGCATCCTGGACAAGACAACGAGCACGCATTGCTGCACGACCTTGAGCATATATGAAACCTAGGCAAGATGGCGAGTACACACCATGTGGCCCCGGACATGAACCCACATGCAAGATGGAAATTTTGCACCCCGGTGTGCGGCCCCGCGCGTGAGCCTTGAGTAAGATGGTGAGCGTACACCTTCGTGCAATCTCAAGCAAGATGGCGAGTGCGCACCTACGTGTGGCCCCAGCATAAAGCTCAGGCAAAAAGACACACGTCGTGCAGGGTCAGTACATACAGGGGAGCCAGAAGATGAGCGGCCGGCATGTAAGGCATACATGGGAGAGAAGAAGCAGCTACACTACAGTACTGTAGAGAAGAAAAACAAAAGCTACTAACAGCTTGATGGCTTGGTTGAATCATTTTCTTATTAAAAACATATTTATTTGCAATTTTATAATTGCATCTCATCTACCCTGTCATATCGATATAATCTATTTGAAAAAGTTTACGCAACACCGATATATGGTAGGAACACACATCTACTAAGATGCATGTAGTTAAAGAGTGCCGTATGGTATATGGTTGTTGTGATCCAGTACATACCGTAAATCTCGTTCTGTGATTTAGTGGCCATCCCCGGGATTCCCTCCCTTCTTTCTTCTGGTAGTCCTCCCAAATACTATTATTACTTAAGAATCCAACAAGCTGTCCTTTTGATTCTTGCTTGTTTGGTCCACACACACAGGGAAAAACAAGTCAAATTTATATACATGGCATGTATCAACGCGAGAAAGATTTCTCTATGTCAATTCAAAACAAAACAAACGGACGACTGAATCCTATAAACGAAATTCTTTTGAGAAGAGCTTGCGCCTATGCTTCAATAAAAACCACCTATGTGGAACGGATGCTTCTACTTGGTCATCATAGATCAGCAAATCCATTTGAGAGTTGTCTTTCTTTGATACCAACTCCTCCAAGGCGGGTACTTTGATCTGATAACGTCTACTACGTATTTGATCCGAACCACTGAAGGATTTCAAGGGCAATGCCCCTTGCTCTTCCCACTGAAACAAGAAAAAAAGGATTTGCAGTCCAGCAAGAAAACGGATGCGCTAACGCGCAACGGCTAGTTGCTCAATCCGTTGCTTGTTTTGCACTAACTAGCTGAGCTACCAGAACCACTTGCCTAAAGTCTCTTTTTCTTCATCTATGAGCATCCTACCTGCATTCGAGGAGCTTGCTCAAGAACCAAGAGCCGGCCAGGGACTGGACGGCCCTCGTTCGGGAAGGTCTTCTTCGCTATAGACGCCACCAAGAACAAGAAAGGGGCGCTCCGCTCCTAGCCACTAAGCAACTATTCTGTCCGACGGCGAACAACAAGAGTTTGAAGATCACCCAACCCACGAAAAGGTCAGAACTCTAGATCTAGCCTCACTTTCTATAGCAATTTATCGACATGTTGTTTCAAATGTCCTTGAAAAGGCCTACACACATACCCTGCCACTCGATGTGTAGTAGGTTTGTTCAGTAGAGATGGGTAGAGCGCACAAGTATTGGAAGGAAAGTTTCACCCTTCTTAAAAGAGAAAAAGTCTGTATTGAACTATGATTTGAATTCCTTTCTTATTAGTTTCCAAGTGCAAAATGTTCATTGCCTTGATCAGAGCCTTTAAGCCTTTTAGAAGCGAGCATTTCCGCAGCTTCTATTTTTCCTAAAGCTAATGAACCGAATGGAAGAGAAAAACTTGGAATAAATAATAAAGAAGGAACCAACAAGAAAATAAAGAATTGTTCCAACCTCGGCTCGGGGTCTGTCTGGAAATGGAAAATAGTTCTCTCTCTCATCTGGTCTCGCCACAGTGACAAGAAAAACAAGTGAATAATTGGAATAGAACGCAATCGTCAACCAAAATCGGGTAGGATGTATTATAAAAGAAAGCCTTGACTCACTCGCAAGTGAGGACCTCACCCCTCCTTCCTCATTTATTGAGAATGGAAAAAGACAATGTTCATTGCTTCCTCAAAACAAGAGTTCCACGGGCGGCTGCTCCTGAACGAGCTGCTCATGCTCAAACTGATCAACATAAAGTGGAAGTGTAGTAGAGATATTACTCGCAGTATGAGAAGGAAGAGAAGATCTAACCTCTCTACTTGACACCTCTGAACCAACTTCATTCCTAGCTAAAACAGGAAAGCTGAAAGTACTCAAGCTTGAAACTCCTTGCTAACAGCCCTACCGATAAAAGGAATAATGCTTCAAGGACTATATGACTAGCTCTTATACGAGTTCCTGGTAAACCACTACTTGCGTAAAGTACTCCGCTCGCTCCCCTGCTTGTTCAAAGTATTCCACTCGCTAGGATCTTAGTAAATAAGCTTGCTCCTTACCTTTCCTTCCTAGCTTTGAGAGCAATACTACCTGTAATAACACAATGAACTTATCCTACTTAGGGAACAGGCTGGCATAAAGGGCAAAAGAGAAAGAGTTACACCCGGTCTAAAACCAGGTGGTGTTACTTTCCTGCTTCCACCTGAACCTGCTTGCAGGCCTTATAGAAAAGTCTTGTATAAGATAACTAGCTTGACAACAGGAATTCTCTAACTTACTTGTAGATAATGAACTTGCTGAAGGAGTTTAAGATAGTTTTCCGTTAATGGGGAGAGAGAGAAAGAGTCCTCGCTTTCATAATCGGTAATCAGAGTCCAGGCTTCCTGCACCCATATTTTACGACAACCTATGAACCGACTAACTCAACAGCTGGCCTTAGAGAAACTGTCCTAACTTATCCAAGTAGTCCTAATAAGGTTCAAGGTTGACAGTGTTTGGTAGCAACTTACAAGATGGAGCACCTCACTAGGACACTAGAAGATGCCCCACGCATTCCAGCGGGCCATCATGCCCTTTTATAAGCAACTTTGAACATGCACGCTGCAAGTGGAAGAAAACAAGTGTGAGAATCTTAAAGATTTGGGCGAATTTTGGTTAATATTCACAGCTAAAAATGCTAAAGAAAGAATTTGTTGTTTTCAAATACAAGATTATTAAAAAGGTTTAGCACAAACATGGTATACCCCACCCTCAATACTTAATTCAAGGATCTATTTACAGAACCCTTGAAACAATTACTTATAGAAGCACTGAAACAAGGGTGTGGTTGACCTACACCTAGGCACACTACAACCTGATGAATAGTAAATTTGAAGAAAAAAAAATAGCTAACAAATCTGAAACTGTGTGGCTTCGATTATGCCCAAATGTCATAGGTGCTTGCAAAATTTGGTGGCCAAATGACATCCAAGGAGCTTCATACAGAAAATAACAAAATTGGTGTCTGAGCACCATTGAGCATTTGTTTTTGTTTTTGTATGGAGCTCATCGGATGTTATTTGGCCAGCAAATTTTGCAAGCACCTACAACATTTGCTCATAATCATGATCATCAATGCTGTTATTTTCTGTACGGAGCTCCTTCGATGTGATTTGGCCACCAAATTTTGCAAGCACCTACGACATTTGGGCATAATCGAAGCCACTAAGTTTCGGAACTGTTTAATTTATTTTGCTAGTAGAGACAGCGATAATAAACTAAAGTAGATGTATACCTACTGAGAAGGCACGTCAAAAGAGATCCCTTCGAGCTTCGGCGCACCGCCGTCGAGTAGATGAAACACTAAACTAGTCAAACTCTTTCAGTTCCGACTTTGCGAACTATGAAATAGCTTGATGGACCAATTGACTCCGGTACCATTGACTGGAGCACTAAAATTATACAGGCCGTTATGTACATACTCCTATCTGCATCCTGCTTGGACTTCCATCAAACACCTTATGGGCATAAGTAGCTCTGCAGAGACAACATGAGAAGAGAAAAGGAGTTAGCTCTAGCGAACCACGGGAGCCCTAGGGTGAAGAATCAAAGCAAAAAAAGCGAAGTCAAATGTGCGGTCACAAATTCCAGATCAAGTGGGAAATCCATCCAAGAATCCTTACCTTCGGAAGCAGTAGAATTAAACCGAATCGGGCATTAGGGAATGAGGAGAAACCATGGCTAATCATGGAATGGTGTGTATGTTGAGCTCTCTGATGGGAACGCTGAGGGCAGAGGCCAGAGAAGGGCAACCTGCGATCTGGAACGAGGGGGGAAAGGAGGGGTGAGGGTAGGAGGGCGGAGGCGTCAGGCATGGCTGGTTGATTGTTGGGGGTACTGTGCGTGACGGGCTGGAGCATGGAGCTGGGACGAAGCCGGAGGTGCGGCCGCCGGACTCCGGCGAGAGTTTGTTTAGAGCATCTTCAGCCGCGCCCCCAACAGGCCCTTCAGGCAACTTTTTCGGCGCCGGCGCCGAAAAAACGCCCCAGTTGCGCCCTCAGGACGCCGAAATCCGCTGGCTCGGCCCGTTTTTGGACCCGGCGATCGCAGGCCGAACCCGGCGCACTGGGGGGCGCTCGGGGGCTCCGGCGCAAGGGAAAAGCACGGCTGGCCCACACCGTCAGGCGAAAAGTCAAGTCTTTCTTCCAGATTCGCCTCCCACCCCCGCGCGCTCGGCCGCCAACCGGCTGATCCCGGCGCCGCCCGCCACCGCTAGATAGCTCATCCCCGCCAGAAAAAGAGCAGAGGTTTCGCCGAGGCAGCCTCTCCACCACCGGCTCGGCGATTTTTCCGGCGTCTCCGGCCGCGGAGGGGCGGTGTAGCGGCGGGTACGCTCCACTGCATGGCGACAAAACATTTCGGCGCCGTTATCGGATGAGCCGAAAGCTTTTCCTCGAGATTGTGAATTCCATCCGGGAGTTCGACAGCTACTTCAAATGCAAGAAGGATTGCACCGGCAAACTTGGATTCACCTCAATCCAGAAGTGCGCGACAGCGATGAGGATGCATGCATACGGAGGTCCCGTTGATTCACTCGACGACTATGGGCGCATGGCCGAGTCCACCACCATTGAGTGTTTCTACAAGTTTTGTCGGGCAGTGGTGGCAGTGTTTGGACCGCAATACTTGCGAACACCCAATGCGGAAGACACTGTTTGGATCCTAGTACAGAATGCAGCAAGAGGATTTCCTGGGATGCTTGGAAGCATCGACTGCATGCATTGGAAATGGAAGAACTGCCCATTTGCTTGGCAGGGGATGTACAAAGGCGCCAAAGTTGGTTGCAGCGTGGTACTTGAGGCGGTGGCAACACAGGACCTCTGGATTTGGCACTCCTTCTTTGGTATGCCAGGAACTCACAATGACATCAACGTGCTGCAGTTCTCCCCTGCCTTTGCGAAGCTTGTTGAAGGTCGTTCTCCTCCGATGAACTTCGAGGTCAATGTGCGGCAGTACAACAAGGGGTACTACCTAGCTGATGGCATCTATCCGAGATGGTCTACATTTGTGAAGACTATCTCAAACGTTGTGCTAGGAGGCAAGAAGTCCCACTTTGCCAAGGTACAGGAGGCTTGCAGGAAGGATGTTGAGCGGGCATTTGGTGTGCTCCAATCTCGATTTGCTATTGTCTGGTACCCTGCTCAGACCTGGTCGAAAGATCAAATGTGGGAGATCATGACTTGCTGTGTCATTTTGCACAACATGATCATCGAGAGCGAGCAGGAAGAGCCAGTGTTTGACACTGAACCATACTACAGGCAGGGTCCTCTAGCCGAAGTTGATCACCAGCTACCGGCAACCTGGACTGCCTACCTTAGTATGCGTCAGGAGATCCGAGACCCACAGGTGCATCATCAACTGCAGCAGGATCTGGTGGAGCAGCAATGGAGAATCAAGGGCGACGCATAGCTCGACGTGTGATGAGTTTTTATTTGTTGAAGTTTATAATTTGTATTGAACTATTTGTTGTTGCACTATTTTATTGAATTATTTGATTTTTTGTGATGAACTATGTGAAAAAAAATATTTATATTGAGAATTCAATGCCGAACCACGCCGAATATGGGTCGTTTCTCGCCGATATCGGGCCATTTTTCTATTTATCTAGGCCGAAATATGGCCGCAAATGGGCCGATATCGGCGCCTGGGGGCGGCGGCTGGATGCCCAACCGCCCCCATCGTCAATTCTACCGCCGGCTCGCCCCCAGGCGGCGATTTTTATGCCTCCTGGGGGGCCAACGGCTGGAGATGCTCTTAGACTTTAGATGCCGGCGAGAGCTTTGGAGAAAGAGTGACCGGCGACTCTTAAAATTTCTTTCATTTCTTTTTGCTTCTTCTCCCTTCTCTCTCTTTGCATTTCCACTTTTTTATTTGATCTATTATTATATTGTCGAATTTGAGTTTCATTTCATGTGAGTCAAACTTGAGCTCTCCTGCTAACTTAGAGCATCTACAACCGGACCTCTCAAACCCGTCTCAAACGCCCGGTCACTGCCCGATCATAATTTTTTGACCCAGACGGGCCTCTCAAACGGTCCTCAAACGTCCGGGCTGACCGGCACCCCCATATCCAGCCCAGATATGGGCGGATATGGGGGCGTCCGGGAGCTCCCGGGCAGGCCCGCCACATTGGCCTGACGAAGGGGCCCCCACACGAAAACGCCCGAAAACCTGGTGATCCGACGGATGCCGCGTCCGTCGCCGCGGTGTGAACGTCGTGTGGCGCCGCTCTGGCTCGCCGCGGTGTGAGCGTCGTGTGGCGCCGCTCTGGCTCGCCGCCCAAGACCAAATCCGGCTATTTAACCCGGTCGGCGTCCCGCAACCCTAACTCACCCCCTCCCCCTCTCCGCGCCGCCAGTCCGAGCCCATTCACTTCCTCCCTCTCCCGCTCCGGCGCTCTGTCCACGCACCGACACTCCGCCATGGTCTGGAGCAAGATCACCTACTATGCCATGCTGACGCCGGAGTGCCGCTACGAGATCCAGCAGCAGATCTGGGCGAGGGAAGCCGCGCACACCGCCCGCATTGCTGCCGGGCTGCCTCCGGACTCGCCAGAGCCGGAGAAGGAGCCGGGGGAGGAGGAGGAGGGAGAAGAGATGGCTCTGATGGAGGTGGAGGAGGCAAAGGAGGCGGAGGCAGAGGCGGACTAGCAGGTGCCGCCCTTCAACATGGAGCAGGCGGAGGAGGAGTTTATCGTCGCCCAGTCCGGCGAGATGGCGGAGCAGCAGGCCATCATGGAGTCCATCCAGGATGAGGCCTATGTGGAGGCCAATCGGACGTTCCTCTAGCGGGAGCAGGCGGAGTCCGACGCACTCTTCGCCGAGCTCGACGCGGAGATAGAGGCAAAGGAGGCCAGAGCAGAGCAGCCGGAGGAGCCGGAGCTGCAGCTGCCGCCCATGTTGCCGGAGCCGGACACGAAGATCGTCGTGATCTCCGACGAGGAGTAGCTAGGCTCAACGTAGTACGGTAGGTTCTATTTCCTTTTGCATGTCTTTGCATGGATATCTATACCTACTAATAAAGCAAGGTGTGTTTCGTCAATTTTTTCATCCGTTCATCACCGGAAAAAAAATCTATCTGAGGTGGTACTAAATTATTATGCATTCGTCTGCTAGAGAAAAGGGCCATTCCAGAATTTCGTACGTGGGCCGCGCGTTGTGGCCCAGCGAAGCCAGCCCACTTACTTTTCTGCCCACGCAGCTGGGAAAATTCTATTTCCCGCATAGGGCGACAAATAGTCGGACCTTCGCACGGGACAACCAATAATGAGCTGGTCCATTTTTTTGTTTATGTGTTTTACTTCTATTTCTATTCTTCTTCCTCTATCTCTTTTTCCCTTCCAACTTTATTTTTTTATAGAATTTATTTCATAAATTCAAAAATTCTCAAAAATGTTCAAAATTTCCGAAAAATACAAATTTTGGAAAAATTTCAGAATTCCAAAATTTTGTTGCCATTTTGAAAAACATTCCGAATTTGAATTTCTTTCTCATTTTTCAAAAAAAATATTGTTTTCCAAAATTGGTCGAGATTTCTAAAAAGAAAATGGCATTTTAAAAAATGCTCCAAATTTGAAAAATATTCTTGGTTTAGTTAAATTTCACAATTGAAAATAATGTTCATGTATAAAAGATAAACATTTTCGAAAAATGTTATGAATTTTTGACACATGTTCCCGTTTTAGAAAAATATTCACAAATTCAAGTAATGTCCATGTTTTTTATAAAAAATGTTGGTGTTTTTAAAAATTGTTTGTGAATGTTAAAAGATGTTCCTGTTTTAAATTTTGTTCGTGTTTTTCTGAAAGTGTACATAATTTTCAAAAACCTATTCAGGATTTTAAAAATGGTTCATGTTTCATGCAATATTCAGAAACTTCATACCTTAAATATCCTCGATTGAAAGGAAAAGTAGATTGAATAATTCATGGGCCTTCTCTGGCGTATGATGACGTAACAAAACTCTTAAATGCCCTCGATCAATGAGCGGAAAAATAGCGGATTCATTACTTCACACCCAGCGAAACCGAGAAGCTAAATGTTCCTTTTTTCACGTGCACGCAGGGTTATGCTTGCACATATAATTCTCACTAATTTTAAATACATATTATTTTTTTCTCCCGTTGCACCACGCGGGCATATGTGCAATAAGAATCAAGTATGAGATATCCAGATGCAACAAGTCAAATTTGAGATATGCCCGGTCACTACCCGCGCGCGCACCCGGGTCCCGGGCGCGTCCGCGGACGTTTGAGGGGCCGGATTTTCCATCACTATGTGGCTGTAGATGCTCTTATACTCTCAGCCAAAAACTTACGGTCGAAAACAACGAGGCCAGGGAAAAACAAATAAACAGCGGCGCATCAGGGCGCTGTAATTCTGTCATCTCCTATATCTCGCGCGGCGATGCTTCGAGGGATCTTCACTCTTTATCTCCTTCCAATGAACTCCTATGCACATCGGCTGTAACACCCACGATGCGGCTATATCTCCCACGTGTCGAGGCACGACTTAGAGGCATAACCGCATTGTGGTTTTGTCGCAAGAAGTGTCATCTTCACACAATCCCATGTAATGAACAAGAATGGGATAAAGAGTTGGCTTACAATCGCCACTTCACACAATACATAAATAAATCATACATCAATCAGAGTACACACATAGGTCCGACTATGGAACCAAAAGAAAAGAAGACAACCCCAAATGCTAGATCCCCGATCGTCCCAACTGGGCTCCACTACTGATCATCAGAAAACGAAACATAGTAACGACCAAGTTCCTCGTCGAACTCCCACTTGAGTTCGGTAGCATCACGTGCACTGGTATCCTCGGCACCTGCAACTGTTTTGGTAGAATCTGTGAGTCACGAGGACTCAGCAATCTCACACCCGCGAGATCAAGACTATTTCAGCTTATGGGTAGGAGAAGGTAGTGAGGTGGAGCTGCAGCAAGCACTAAGCATAGATGGTGGCTAACATACGCAAATAAGAGCGAGAAGAGGAGCAACGGAACGGTCGTCAACTAGTAATGATCAACAAGTGATCCTGAACTCCTACTTACGTCAAACATAACCCAAAAGCCGTGTTCTCTTCCTGGACTCCGCCGAAAAGAGACCATCACGGCTACACACACGGTTGATGCGTTTTAATTAAGTCAAGTGTCAAGTTCTCTACAACCGGATATTAACAAATTCCCATCTGCCACATAACCGCGGGCACGGCTCTCGAAAGTTAATACCCAGCAGGGCTGTCCCAACTTAGCCCATTATAAGCTCTCACGGTCAACGAAGGATATTCCTTCTCCCAGGAAGACCCGATCAGTCTCGGAATCCCGGTTTACAAGACATTTCGACAATGGTAAAACAAGACCAGCAAAGCCGCCCGAATGTGCCGACAAATCCTGATAGGAGCTGCACATATCTCGTTCTCAGGGCACACCGGATTGTCCAAACTTCCGGTAGGCAAGCCCAGAGTTGCCCCTAGTGGCCACCGGCGGCTGACAGGTTGGGCCAACACTCAGAGGAGCACTGGCCCGGGGGTTTAAAATAAAGATGACCCTTGAGTCTGCAGAACCCAAGGGAAAAGGCTTAGGTGGCAAATGTTAAAACCAAGGTTGGGCCTTGCGGGAGGAGTTTTTATTCAAAGCGAACTGTCAAGATGGTCCCATAAATCACCCAACCGCGTAAGGAACGCAAAATCAAGGAACATAACACCGGTATGATGGAAACTAGGGCGGCAAGAGTGGAACAAAACACCAGGCATAAGGCCGAGCCTTCCACCCTTTACCAACTATATAGATGCATTAATTAAATAAGAGATATTGTGATATCCCAAAAATATACATGTTCCAACAAGGAACAAACTTCATCTTCACCTGCAACTAGCAACGCTATAAGAGGGGCTGAGCAAAAGCGATAACATAGCCAAACAACGGTTTGCTAGGAAAGGTGGGTTAGAGGCTTGACATGGCAATATGGGAGGCATGATATAGCAAGTGGTAGGTAGCGCGGCATAGCAATAGAGCGAACAACTAGCAAGCAAAGATAGAAGTGATTTCGAGGGTACGGTCATCTTGCCTGAGATCCCGCAAGGAAGAAGAAACGAGTCCATGAAGAAGACAAACAGACATAGTCGAACGAATCCTCACAACTCCGGAACGAAACCGAAGCTAACGAGAGAAGCAACCCGGAAAGAAACAAACAACATAGTAAACAATCATCACATAAACATGGCATGATGCACAATCAAGTATGATGCATTTCCGATTTAATGAGCATGGCATGGCAAAGTGCAACAAACAACACTACAAATTAAGTGGAGCTCAATATGCACCGAGTTGCATATTGACGAAACACCACATACCATTATTTAGTTCTCTCTCGGTTATGTACCCAACAATACTAAATGTTGTTTAACATGGCAAGAGGTGAGGCATAAGAAAACTACCTATCTAGGCAAGTTTAAATGAGGCCGGAACAACAAACAACAATTCCGGAAAATCCCCATATGCATATTTCGAATTTGCTACTGTGCTGCCATAAACACAATTTTAATGTTTTTAAACAGCAAAATAAAGTGCACCATGTTAAACTAGGCATTTTTCTACCCCATTTACATATAAAGTTTATTAAATTCGGAGCTACGGTTAATTAGTTATGAAATAAATCATTTTAGCATGGCATTTAGCAAAATAAATGCAATCAGCATTTTAAACATTTTAAACAAGGATGTAAGCAGCATATTATGAAACTAGATGAAATTCTGAGCATTTTTCATATATAATGTTTTTACAAACGATGCATGGTTATTAAGTTATTATATGCATGACAAAGAGGGTTTTTTTGCAAAACAGTAAATCCTGGGAAAATAGTTAAAATCGCAGAACCTAAAAAAAACCTATGCGGGCCGAATCTGGCTAGCGGGGCTGCTCACCCATGGGCCAAGCCCAGCTGGAGAGGAGGAGGGCCATGCGGCGTAGATCTGGGCGTCAGGCGTGCTTGTGGCCGACGCGGGCACGTGCGCCAGCGGCCTGGGTCACGCAAGCGCTCTCCTTGCTCGCCCGAAGCAGAGAGGCAGGGGACGAAGCAGGGGAGCTCGGGAACGGCAGCGGAGGTAGCAGGGGAGCGGCGGTGGCGAACTTGACGGGGAGGTGGCTTCCGGCGACACGTGGATGGCGGGGACGTGATGATCCGGCCCAGCGCGGCCGGCCGGATCTGGCAGTCTTCGGTGTCGAACGTAGCAGGCCAGCGGCGGGAGCCAATGGAGCTCGTGCTCCGGCGAGCTACTGCTCGTTGCCGTCTAGACGGAGACGGGGCTTGGCGCGGAAGACGCGGACGACGAGGAGGAGGCAGGGCCTCGGGTGCTTGCGAGCGGAAGGCGAGCTCCGGCTCGAACTAGACGAGGGACTTGGCAGAGCGGGCGTGGAAGAAAGAGCTCAGGCTCCGGCTTGCTTCTCGGGGGTCGCCGGACGAAGCAGGACAATGGAGGCGGCGCCATGGAGCTTGGTGAGCTCCTGCTCGTTCCTGTGAACGAGAGAGAGATGGCCACCGTGAGAGAGAGAGGGGGGAAAACACAGGAGGGGGAGGGGAGGTCGCGGGGTCGCCTGGTAGTCTAGGTCGACGGAGGGCGAGGTCGCCAGCAGCAGGTCGAGCTCCTGCTTGAGGAAGGAGGCGCGCGAGGTGGTGCTTCGGCACGGGAGTTCGAGGCGGCGGGGTCGACGTGCTCGGGAACGAGGGCGCCATGGGAGGAGCACGAGAGGAGCTCGGGGTAGGAGGCGCGCTGGAGCAAGGGCTGGAGGGCTCCTGGTGCTCCGGTGGCTTGTGGTGACAGGGGAATCGGGCGAGCGGTGCTGGTTGGATGGATCGAAGGAGGAGGCTTGCGGGCTGATTGGAAGAAGAATGGGGATGGATCCCGAGGGAGTTTTGGAGGAGTGGCGGCGCCGAGAGGGATCGATGGGACATGTCCCTAGATTTTAGCGTTGGTCTTTATATAGCAAGTGGATTTTTGGGTAGAGGTCTAATTGGACCCTCTGATTTAGATCGGGCGGTCGAGAAAAATAGGCTAGGGAAGCCCAAATAAGAAGCCAGAGATATTTTGTAGATGTTAGGGGATGATCCGGACCCATTGGTCATGACAGAGCGGGTCGGGTTCGGGACAACTTCCGGGCGCGCGCGAGGGGGTCAGTGCACTCTGCAGAGAGGGTCAAATGGTCGGACAACAAAAGAACGGTTGGACTGAGAAAGGTCAACGGGGGCGAGGAGGGACGCGGCAACTACGAACGGATGCAAACTTTATGAAAACATGCAGATGCAATGCTCATGATGACATGATGAAATGCAACAAACAAATAAAACACACGACGGTCACGCAAAACATGGCAGGCGTCTGGAGCGTCGGTCTTGGGGCGTCACAACACTCCACCACTACAAGAGGATCTCGTCCCGAGATCTAGGATGGCACCAGAGAGAAAAGCGGAAGAGGAAGAGGTAAAACAAAGTTGCTTCTTTGACAAAAAAGTGAAACCAAAGAACCTTGAGAGATTGAACGAACGAAAAGAGAGAATACAATGGAGATGAACGAGATTGAAAACACTCTGTTATCAAAGAGGAACAAGGAACATTGCGAGAACCTTTGTAGGTTGAAGAATATGAAACAAGAGCTGAACAGATCAAAAGGAATATGAAAACACACCGGTAGAAAAGAGAAACAAGGAACAAGAATGACATAATTTGGACAACACTCCGATAGAAAATAGAAGGAATTAACATGAACTTGAGAAGATGGGATGATACTTGATGAAATCAACAACACACTGCCTCCGGAACTATTGAAAAAGAGAAGGAAAACTTGATAAGATGAAAAGAAATTGAGGAGATGAGACAACACTCCGGTTAAATGGATAAGCAAGGAAAGAAGATGATCTTGACAAAACAAGAAGATGGGTCGAAGAGAGCAATATCACAATGCCTCCGGTAGAAATGAAAGAATGCAATTAAAAGAACGGAGAAGAAAACAACATGTTCTACCTTAAGTGAATTTGAGAGAGCATCCACAAAAGAAGGATAGAACGGAGTTGTTGAAAAATCAACAAAGAAAGGATATGATCTTCGTGGGCTCATGGAGACATCTCAAAACTTGAGGTGAAATTCTGCCACTAACGAAAACAATTGCTTGCTTGAGATCAACGAAGAGATGAAAACTTCTCTCGCCGAGAGGATAGGAGAAAACTTGGATCATTGATAGACACCACAGTTAGCAACATTCCTTCGAGAAGGCTTTAAGTGAAATCTATACCAAGATAACTCCAACAAAGAGATTATTATGGGTTGAAACAACTCATGGACGAAGAAAATATGATGGGTTTAAATATCTCATTCTTGACAACTTGTGAATCATGAAACATGAAGAAAAATATCAAGAATGACATACACCTCAAAAGATAAGAGAGAAAGAATTGCACTTCGGAATGCAAGATGAAGAATGCTTGAACTCCTCAAAACAAAACATGTGTTGAACACCATGTTTATTTTGGAGTAAGCTTGACGGATCATAACTTCGAGAGAAATCTTGAAGAACAATTGAAGAATGAAAAGAATCTTTGATGAACCACCATGTAGAGCCTCCATGAAGAACTCCGGTAATGGAAGGATGATAAAAAGAAAGAGAAGTTAAAAACACAAGGTGAAGCCTTGCAATGATTTAGATGGAGCCTCGCGACGATATAATGCGGAAAAACTTGGAACTCCCGAAAAGAAAAGATGAAGCATCTCGAACCGAGAATGTGATATGATGACAACTCTGGAAAGAAGAAACTAGATCACCAGGATGAAACAATAAAAAGAATTATGTTATGCGTATCCTTCACCAATATAAATTGATGACAAGCAACGGATTTGGCATACTACTTATTCTCGTAGAAAGGATTAAGAGAGATATAGCGCAAACTTGAGAAAATTCTTCAACGATCCGCCGGTAGGATTGGAAAGAATGAATGAATTGATATGATAACAAAGGAAGAGAACTCTTGAACGAACCACCGTAAGAATTGAAAATGAATGAAGAAAAGATAAAGAAACACCGGGAAGAATTAGAAAACGAATGAAGATACTTGAGGGGATTTAGATACATGAGAACGAAGAGATCGTGAACTGATTAGAGGATATTTGAACGATGCACCGATAAGAATATGGAGATGAACGAAGAGACATCAATTTAGAATAATTGGAGAATGAGGCTGAAAACTTAGAACGAAGAAATCTTCTGAAATGATGGCCTTTGATGATCAAGAAACGAAAACAACTCATGAAAAGCTCTGGATGGGTATGAAAAGAATTTTCACAATCGAAAAACAATTATGAGAGGATGGCATAAGCTAGAACTATGAATCTTCAAGAGAATGGAGCAAGATTTAAGAGAAACTCTTCTTCGGTCTTCAAATGTTGAGAGTGACGATGAGAAACACCACCATGAATTTTTGAGGCACTCCGGAATGACAATTAGAAAGATTGAACCAACAATGAAAAGAATTTGAAAGATCTTGGAGAAATACATTTGACTGATGATACTTCATTCTTACATCAACATTGAAAAGAATTTTAGAAGCTCCGGGAAAATTAGAAGAGTCAGGTAAGATCCTGGGAAAAGACCTGTGGGTTAGGGCCCACTCAAAAGAAACACCGATGGAATGATTTAAAAGAAAGATTGCGCCGGTCGAATTAAATGGCTCAAAAGAGATAACAACCTCGAGATAGCTTGAACGGATTGGGAATGGAAACACGAATCTCCTGAGATATCTTCAACACTCCGGAACACATGGAAAGCGAGAGGTGAATGATTAAGAGATGCACCGGCATGGGATAACATTTGAAACGAGGAAAGGGATATGATCAACAACGAAAGCTTGAGTTAAATCCACCGGAAAAGAATACAAGAATGAAGAATGATGAACCTGAAGCTTCGTGAGCATCTTCATGAGAAATCTGTTGGGTAACGTAGCAGAAATTCAAAATTTTGTACGCATTACCAAGATCAATCTATGGAGTAATCTAGCAAGGAGGGGAAGGGGAGTGCATCTACATACCATTGTAGATCGCGATGCGGAAGCGTTGCAAGAACGCGGATGAGGGAGTCGTACTCGTAGCGATTCAGATCGCGGTTGATTCCGATCTAAGCACCGAAGAACGGTGCCTCCGCGTTCAACACACGTGCAGCCCGGTGATGTCTCCCACGCCTTGATCCAGCAAGGAGAGAGGGAGAGGTTGGGAAGACTCCATCCAGCAGCAGCACAACGTCATGGTGGTGATGGAGGAGCGTGGCAATCCCGCAGGGCTTCGCCAAGCACCGCGGGAGAGGAGGAGGAGGGAGAGGGGTAGGGCTGCGCCGAAAGAGAGACGTTCTCCTGTGTCTTGGGCAGCCCAAACCTCAACTATATATAGGGGGGGATGGGGCTGCGCCCCCTCTAGGGTTCCCACCCCAAGAGGAGGCGGCCAGCCCTAGATCCCATCCAAGGGGGGCGGCCAAGGGGAGGAGAGGGGGGGGGGGCGCCACTAGGGTGGGCCTCAAGGCCCATCTGGACCTAGGGTTTGCCCCCTCCCACTCTCCCATGCGCTTGGGCCTTGGTGGGGGGGTGCACCAGCCCACCTGGGGCTGGTCCCCTCCCACACTTGGCCCACGCAGCCTTCTGGGGCTGGTGGCCCCACTTGGTGGACCCCCGGGACCCTCCCGGTGGTCCCGGTACATTACCGATATTACCCGAAACTTTTCTGGTGACCAAAACAGGACTTCCCATATATAAATCTTTACCTCCGGACCATTCCGGAACTCCTCGTGACGTCCGGGATCTCATCCGGGACTCCGAACAACATTTGGTAACCACGTATATCTTTTCCCTATAACCCTAGCGTCATCGAACCTTAAGTGTGTAGACCCTACGGGTTCGGGAACCATGTAGACATGACCGAGACGTTCTCCGGTCAATAACCAACAGCGGGATCTGGATACCCATGTTGGCTCCCACATGTTCCACGATGATCTCATCGGATGAACCACGATGTCGGGGATTCAATCAATCCCGTATTCAATTCCCTTTGTCTATCGATATGTTACTTGCCCGAGATTCGATCGTCGGTATCCCGATACCTTGTTCAATCTCGTTACCGGCAAGTCTCTTTACTCGTTCCGTAACTCACATCATCCCGTGATCAACTCCTTGGTCACATTGTGCACATTATGATGATGTCCTACCGAGTGGGCCCAGAGATACCTCTCCGTTTACACGGAGTGACAAATCCCAGTCTCGATTCGTGCCAACCCAACAGACACTTTCGGAGATACCTGTAGTGCACCTTTATAGTCACCCAGTTACGTTGTGACGTTTGGTACACCCAAAGCATTCCTACGGTATCCGGGAGTTGCACAATCTCATGGTCTAAGGAAATGATACTTGACATTAGAAAAGCTCTGAGCAAACGAACTACACGATCTTGTGCTAGGCTTAGGATTGGGTCTTGTCCATCACATCATTCTCCTAATGATGTGATCCCGTTATCAACGACATCCAATGTCCATGGTCAGGAAACCGTAACCATCTATTGATCAACGAGCTAGTCAACTAGAGGCTTACTAGGGACATGGTGTTGTCTATGTATCCACACATGTACCTGAGTTTCCTATCAATACAATTCTAGCATGGATAATAAACGATTATCATGAACAAGGAAATATAATAATAACCTATTTATTATTGCCTCTAGGGCATATTTCCAACAGTCTCCCACTTGCACTAGAGTCAATAATCTAGTCCACATCACCATGTAATTAACACTCATAGGTCACATCACCATGTGACCAACATCCAAAGAGTTTACTAGAGTCAACAATCTAGTTCACATCACTATGTGATTAACACTAAATGAGTTCTGGTTTGATCATGTTATGCTTGTGAGAGAGGTTATTAGTCAACGGGTCTGAACCTTTCAGATTCGTGTGTGCTTTACGAATTTCTATGTCATCTTGTGGATGCTACCACGCGCTATTTGGAGCCATTTCAAATAATTGCTCTACTATACGAATCCGGTTTACTACTCAGAGTCATCCGGATTAGTGTCAAAGTTCGCATCGACGTAACCCTTTACGACGAACTCCTTTTCACCTCCATAATCGAGAAAATTCCTTAGTCCACTAGATACTAAGGATAAGTTCGACCGTTGTCATGTGATCCATTCCCGGATCACTATTGTACCCCTTGACCAACTCATGGCAAGGCACACTTCATGTGCGGTACACAGCATAGCATACTGTAGAGCCTACGTCTAAAGCATAGGGGACGACCTTCGTCCTTTCTCTCTCTTCTGCTGTGGTCAGGTCTTGAGTCTCACTCAATACTCACACCTTGTAACACAGCCAAGAACTCCTTCTTTGCTGATCTATTTTGAACTCTTTCAAAATCATGTCAAGGTGTGCGTTCTTTGAAAGTATCATCGGGCATCTTGATCTATCTCTATAGATCTTGATGCCCAATAAGCAGCTTTATCCAGGTCTTCGTTTGAAAAACTCCTTTCAAACAACCCTTTATGCTTTCCAGAAATTTTACATCATTTCGGATCAACAATATGTCATTCACATATACTTATCAGAAATGTTGTAGCGCTCCCACCCACTTTATTGTAAATACAAGTTTCTAACAAACTTTGTATAAACCCAAAAACTTTGGTCACTCCATCAAAGCGTATATTCTGACTCCGAGATGCTTGCTCTAGTCCTTGGAAGGATCGCTGGAGCTAGCATACCTTTTTGCATCCTTAGGATCGACAAAACCTTTCTGATTGTATCACATACAACCTTTCCTTACGAAAACTGGTAAGGAAACTTGTTTTGACATCCATCTGCCAGATTTCATAAATGCAGCTAATGCTAACATGATTCCGACGGACTTAAGCATCGCTACGGATGGGAAAAACTCATCGTAGTCAACTCCTTGAACTTGTGGAAATACTCTTTGCCACAAGTCGAGCTTCATAGACGGTAACATTACCGTCCATGTTCGTCTTCTTCTTAATTTATCTCGGATTTTATGGCCTCGAGCCATTCGTCGGAATATGGGCCCGCCATCACTTCTCCATAGCTCGTAGGTTCAGTATTGTCCAACAACATGATATCTCAGACAGGATCACGTACCACTCTGAAGTAGCACGCATCCTCGTCGTCCTACGAGGTTTGGTAGTGACTTGATCCGAAGTTTCATGATCACTATCATAAGCTTCCACTTCAATTGGTGTAGGTGCCACAGGAACAACTTCCTGTGCCCTGCTACACACTAGTTGAAGTGACGGTTCAATAACCTTAACAAGTCTCCACCATCCTCCCACTCAGTTCTTTCGAGAGAAACTTTTCCTCGAGAAAGGACTCGTTTCCAGAAACAATTACTTTTGCTTCCAGATCTGAAATAGGAGGTATACCCAACTGTTTTGGGTTTTCTATGAAGATGTATTTATCCGCTTTGGGTTCGAGCTTATCAGCTTGAAACTTTTTCACATAAGCATCGCAGCCCCAAACTTTTAAGAAACGACAACTTAGGTTTCTCTAAACGGTGTCGTCTCAACGGAATTGCATGGTGCCCCTTTTAAAGTGAATGCGGTTGTCTCTAATGCCTAACCCATAAACAATAGTGGTAATTCGATAAGAGACATCATGGTATGCACCATATCCAATAGGGTGCAGCTATGATGTCCGGACACACCATCACATTATGGTGTTCCAGGCGGTATTAATTGTGAAACACTTTCCACAATGTCTCAATTGTGTGCCAAACTCGTAACTCAGATACTCATCTCTATGATCATATCACAGACATTTTATCCTCTTGTCATGACGATCTTCAACTTCACTCTGAAATTACTTGAACCTTTCAATAATTCAGACTTGTGTTTCATCAAGTAAATACACTCAGCATCTACTCAAATCATCTGTGAAGTAAGAACATAACGATATCCACTGCATGCCTCAGCACTCATTGGACTGCATACATCAAAATGTATTACTTCCAATAAGTTGCTCTCTTGTTCCATCTTACTGAAAACGAGGCCTTTCAGTCATCTTGCCCACGTGGTATGATTTGCATGTCTCAAGTGATTCAAAATCAAGTGAGTCCAAACGATCCATCTGCATGGAGTTTCTTCATGCATATATACCAATAGGCATGGTTCGCATGTCTCAATCTTTTCAAAAACGAGTGAGTCCAAAGATCCATCTACATGGAGCTTCTTCATGCGTTTTATACCAATATGACTCAAGTGGCAGTGCCACAAGTATGTGGTACTATCATTACTATCTTATATCTTTTGGCATGAACATGTGTATCACTACGATCGAGATTCATTTTAGGTGCAAGACCATTGAAGGTATTATTCAAATAAACAGAGTAACCATTATTCTCCTTAAATGAATAACCGTATTGCGATAAACATAATCCAATCATGCTTAACGCAAACACCAAATCTCGATGGTAGAGGGAGCATGCGATGCTTGATCACATCAACCTTGGAAACACTTCCAACACATATCGTCATCTCACCTTTAGCTAGTCTCCATTTATTCCGCAGCTTTTATTTCGTGTTACTAACACTTAGCAACCGAACTGGTATCTAATACACTGGTGCTGCTAGGAGTACTAGTAAAGTACACATTCATATAATGTATATCCAATATACTTCTCTCGACCTTGCCTGCCTTCTCATCTACCAAATATCTAGGGTAGTACTGCTTCAGTGACCGTTCCTCTCATTACAGAAGCA
Organism: Aegilops tauschii subsp. strangulata; assembly: GCF_002575655.3. Taxonomy (NCBI): domain Eukaryota; kingdom Viridiplantae; phylum Streptophyta; class Magnoliopsida; order Poales; family Poaceae; genus Aegilops; species Aegilops tauschii. The sequence goes on along the minus strand of NC_053036.3, from coordinate 644,733,087 downwards.
CTTAGTCTCGGGTTTGGGTTCAACCTTGGGATTCTCCACTAGAGCAGCAAATGACTTGCTGTTTCATGAAGTATCCCTTTTGCCCTTGCCCTTCTTAAACTAGTGGTTTTACTAACCATCAACAATTGATGCTCCTTCTTGATTTCTACTTTCGCGGTGTCAAACATCGCGAATAGCTCAAGGATCATCATATCTATCCCTGATATGTTATAGTTCATCACGAAGCTCTAATAGCTTGGTGGTAGTGACTATGGAGAACCATCACTATCTCATCTGGAAGATTAACTCCCACTCGATTCAAGCGATTGTGGCACTCAGACAATCTGAGCACATGCTCAACGATTGAGCTTTTCTCCCTTAGTCTGCAGGCTTAAGAAACTTGTCAGAGGTCTCATACCTCTTGACGTGGGCACTAGTCTGAAATCCCAATTTCAGTCTTCGGAACATCTCATATGTTCTGTGACGTTTCAAAAAACCGTCTTTGGTGCCACAATTCTAAACCGTTAGCATTACTCACTGAACTATCACGTAGTCATGAAAACGTGTATGTCAGATGTTTCGTAACATCTACAGACGACGCTGAGGTTCAGCACACCGAGCGGTGCATTTAGGACATAAGCCTTCTGTGCAGCAATGAGGACACTCCTCAGTTTACGGACCCAGTCTGCATAATTGCTATTATCAACTTTCAACTAAATTTTCTCTAGGAACATATCTTAAACAGTAGAACTAAAGCGTATGACATAATTTGCAAAGACCTTTTGACTATGTTCATGATAATGAAGTTCATCTGATCATTGAACTCCCACTCAGATAGACATCCCTCCAGTCATCTAAGTGATACATGATCCGAGTCAAACTAGGCCGTGTCCGATCATCACGTGAGACGGACTAGTCATCATCGGTGAACATCTCCATGTTGATCGTATCTACTATACGACTCATGTTCGACCTTTCGGTCTCTTGTGTTCCGAGGCCATGTTTGTACATGCTAGGCTCGTCAGGTCAACCTAAGTGTTTCGCATGTGTTCCGAGGCCATGTCTGTACATGCTAGGCTCGTCAACACCCGTTGTATTCGAACGTTAGAATCTATCACACCCGATCATCACGTGGTGCTTCGAAACAACGAACCTTCGCAACGGTGCACAGTTAGGGGGAACACGTCTCTTGAAATTTTAGTGAGGGATCATCTTACTTACTACCGTCGTTCTAAGCAAATAAGATGTAAACATGATAAACATCACATGCAATCAAATAGTGACATGATATGGCCAATATCATTTTGCTCCTTTGATCTCCATCTTCGGGGCACCATGATCATCTTTGTCACCGGCATGACACCATGATCTCCATCATCATGATCTCCATCATTGTGTCTTCATGAAGTTGTCACGCCAACGATTACTTCTACTTCTATGGCTAACGCGCTTAGCAATAAAGTAAAGTAATTTACATGGCGTTATTCAATGACACGCAGGTCATACAAAAATAAAGACAACTCCTATGGCTCCTGCCGGTTGTCATACTCATCGACATGCAAGTCGTGATTCCTATTACAAGAATATGATCAATCTCATACATCACATATATCATTCATCACATCTTTTGGCCATATCACATCACATAGCACATGCTGCAAAAACAAGTTAGACGTCCTCTAATTGTTGTTGCAAGTTTTTACATGGCTTGTATAGGTTTCTAGCAAGAACGTTTCTTACCTACGTAAAACCACAACGTGATATGCCAATTTCTATTTACCCTTCATAAGGACCCTTTTCATCGAATCCATTCCGACTAAAGTGGGAGAGACAGACACCCGCTAGCCACCTTATGCAACTAGTGCATGTCAGTCGGTGGAACCTGTCTCACGTAAGCGTACGTGTAAGGTCGGTCCGGGCCGCTTCATCCCACAATGCCGCCGAAACAAGATAAGACTAGTAGCGGCAAGAAGAATTGACAACATCGACGCCCACAACTACTTTGTGTTCTACTCGTGCATAGAAACTACGCATAGACCTAGCTCATGATGCCACTGTTTGGTAACGTAGCAGAAATTCAAAATTTTCTACGCATCACCAAGATCAATCTATGGAGTAATCTAGCAACGAGGGGAAGGGGAGTGCATCTACATACCATTGTAGATCGCGATGCGGAAGCGTTGCAAGAACGCGGATGAGGGAGTCGTACTCGTAGCGATTCAGATCGCGGTTGATTCCGATCTAAGCACCGAAGAACGGTGCCTCCGCGTTCAACACACGTGCAGCCCGGTGACGTCTCCCACGCCTTGATCCAGCAAGGAGAGAGGGAGAGGTTGGGAAGACTCCATCCAGCAGCAGCACAACGGCATGGTGGTGATGGAGGAGCGTGGCAATCCCGCAGGGCTTCGCCAAGCACCGCGGGAGAGGAGGAGGAGGGAGAGGGGTAGGGCTGCGCCGAAAGAGAGACGTTCTCCTGTGTCTTGGGCAGCCCAAACCTCAACTATATATAGGGGGGGATGTGGCTGCGCCCCCTCTAGGGTTCCCACCCCAAGAGGAGGCGGCCAGCCCTAGATCCCATCCAAGGGGGGCGGCCAAGGGGAGGAGAGGGGGGCGCTACTAGGGTGGGCCTCAAGGCCCATCTGGACCTAGGGTTTGCCCCCTCCCACTCTCCCATGCGCTTGGGCCTTGGTGGGGGGGCGCACCAGCCCACCTGGGGCTGGTCCCCTCCCACACTTGGCCCACGCAGCCTTCTGGGGCTGGTGGCCCCACTTGGTGGACCCCCGGGACCCTCCTGGTGGTCCCGGTACATTACCGATATTACCCGAAACTTTTCCGGTGACCAAAACAGGACTTCCCATATATAAATCTTTACCTCTGGACCATTCCGGAACTCCTCGTGACGTCCGGGATCTCATCCGGGACTCCGAACAACATTTGGTAACCACGTATATCTTTTCCCTATAACCCTAGCGTCATCGAACCTTAAGTGTGTAGACCCTACGGGTTCGGGAACCATGTAGACATGACCGAGACGTTCTCCGGTCAATAACCAACAGCGGGATCTGGATACCCATGTTGGCTCCCACATGTTCCACGATGATCTCATCGGATGAACCACGATGTCGGGGATTCAATCAATCCTGTATTCAATTCCCTTTGTCTATCGATATGTTACTTGCCCGAGATTCGATCGTCGGTATCCCGATACCTTGTTCAATCTCGTTACCGGCAAGTCTCTTTACTCGTTCCGTAACTCACATCATCCCGTGATCAAATCCTTGGTCACATTGTGCACATTATGATGATGTCCTACCGAGTGGGCCCAGAGATACCTCTCCGTTTACACGGAGTGACAAATCCCAGTCTCGATTCGTGCCAACCCAACAGACACTTTCGGAGATACCTGTAGTGCACCTTTATAGTCACCCAGTTACGTTGTGACGTTTGGTACACCCAAAGCATTCCTACGGTATCCGGGAGTTGCACAATCTCATGGTCTAAGGAAATGATACTTGACATTAGAAAAGCTCTGAGCAAACGAACTACACGATCTTGTGCTAGGCTTAGGATTGGGTCTTGTCCATCACATCATTCTCCTAATGATGTGATCCCGTTATCAACGACATCCAATGTCCATGGTCAGGAAACCGTAACCATCTATTGATCAACGAGCTAGTCAACTAGAGGCTTACTAGGGACATGGTGTTGTCTATGTATCCACACATGTATCTGAGTTTCCTATCAATACAATTCTAGCATGGATAATAAACGATTATCATGAACAAGGAAATATAATAATAACCTATTTATTATTGCCTCTAGGGCATATTTCCAACAAAATCACTGGGTAAGAACATGGAGCTAAAGAATGAAGAGACTTCACATCCATAAGATGGATACTTGATTAAGAAATCTGAGTGTTTGAAGAAAAAAGGGTGGGAGGGCGGGAAAAACAAAGGCAACTTGGGACGGATGAAACGAACACCATTGAGAAAAATCTTAGAATTGATCTTGCAAATGTTGAAAATGATCGGATCCACTTGAAGAGAAGCACGCCGGTTGAAAAAAGAATTGGCATGACCATTCGGCATGAATAGAAGGATACTCGAGTAGCGACTTCAGACTCCGTGAACAAAATGGCCGAAGGGCGGGAAAGAAAAATAAATGGGGATGGGAAAACAACAACGTTGAGAAGATGAGAGTTGATCTTACAAGGATGAAAACACCGGTTGAAAAGGTTCACAAGACAATCTCGACGATAAAAAAGGATTAGTATTCCCATAGAAATATGAGAACACCGCTTAGAATGAGGTATGGAATCCACACTTGACTTGAAAGCAACTCGAATACCACAAAACAAAACAAAAACAAAGGATTTGCTCGCAAAATAAGCCGGAAACAAACATATGATAGATCCCATATCGTATCATGTGTGTGTTGGAAAGATATCCTACGAGATACTTGAATTACCACTTATAAACTCCCGAAACTTTCTGGTTATGCAATCAGGTGTTGGGGATACAGGGGACGCAATATATCTCACCCAAACTAACAATCCCTAGATCCAGCTGTATCCATCCGTCAACACATAACCAAGAAAACTCCGGAAATCGTGTACCTCAACCTTCGAAAAGCATCCGTTATACGAGTTATGGCAATACTCCCGAACTCCCGCCCCAGTACTGGGTGGCGTCGAGGTGATCTCACCAACAACTGCATAAAAGAGATTTTCGATGTCGGCGAAACTCAGGTATTCCAGAACTGCAACGATAAAATTGTGACGACAACACCTCGGAGCTCAACTCCCCGGGACACTGCCACAACCCCTAAATGTCAGGAGGCACCAAGAACAATGTTCTCGTCACAAAACCATCGGAACGATTCCAAGATACCCGCGTGATCCTAAAAAAAATTTAGTGAAATTTGAGGAGAGGAAAGTCAAAACATCTACGTCAGGAGACCTCACCAGAGCGACGAAGGGACTGAGGAGTAAAAAGAATCCTACTCTCCGATATATATATAATCCTAAGACTCAAAACATTTTTGTTCTAGACTCAACAACGCCAACGATTCGATCAAGCAGGGGGCTCCTAAGTCGGGGATGGCTCTGATTACCAACTTGTAACACCCACGATGCGGCTATATCTCCCACGTGTCGAGGCACGACTTAGAGGCATAACCGCATTGTGGTTTTGTCGCAAGAAGTGTCATCTTCACACAATCCCATGTAATGAACAAGAATGGGATAAAGAGTTGGCTTACAATCGCCACTTCACACAATACATAAATAAATCATACATCAATCAGAGTACACACATAGGTCCGACTACGGAACCAAAAGAAAAGAAGACAACCACAAATGCTAGATCCCTGATCGTCCCAACTGGGCTCCACTACTGATCATCAGGAAACGAAACATAGTAACGACCAAGTTCCTCGTCGAACTCCCACTTGAGTTCGGTAGCATCACCTGCACTGGTATCCTCGGCACCTGCAACTGTTTTGGTAGAATCTGTGAGTCACGAGGACTCAGCAATCTCACACCCGCGAGATCAAGACTATTTAAGCTTATGGGTAGGAGAAGGTAGTGAGGTGGAGCTGCAGCAAGCACTAAGCATAGATGGTGGCTAACATACGCAAATAAGAGCGAGAAGAGGAGCAACGGAACGGTCGTCAACTAGTAATGATCAAGAAGTGATCCTGAACTCCTACTTACGTCAAACATAACCCCAAAAGCCGTGTTCTCTTCCCGGACTCCGCCAAAAAGAGACCATCACGGCTACACACGCGGTTGATGCGTTTTAATTAAGTCAAGTGTCAAGTTCTCTACAACTGGATATTAAGAAATCCCCATCTGCCACATAACTGCGGGCACGGCTCTCGAAAGTTTATACCCTGCAGGGGTGTCCCAACTTAGCCCATTATAAGCTCTCATGGTCAACGAAGGATATTCCTTCTCCCGGGAAGACCCGATCAGTCTCGGAATCCCGGTTTACAAGACATTTCGACAATGGTAAAACAAGACCAGCAAAGCCACCCAAATGTGCCGACAAATCCTGATAGGAGCTGCACATATCTCGTTCTCAGGGCACACTGGATTGTCCAAACTTCTGGTAGGCGAGCCCAGAGTTGCCCCTGGTGGCCACCGGCGGCTGACAGGTTGGGCCAACACTCAGAGGAGCACTAGCCCGGGGGTTTAAAATAAAGATGACCCTTGAGTCTGCAGAACCCAAGGGAAAAAGGCTTAGGTGGCAAATGTTAAAACCAAGGTTGGGCCTTGCTGGAGGAGTTTTTATTCAAAGCGAACTGTCAAGGGGGTCCCATAAATCACCCAACCGCGTAAGGAACGCAAAATCAAGGAACATAACACCGGTATGACGGAAACTAGGGCGGCAAGAGTGGAACAAAACACCAGGCATAAGGCTGAGCCTTCCACCCTTTACCAAGTATATAGATGCATTAATTAAATAAGAGATATTGTGATATCCCAAAAATATCCATGTTCCAACAAGGAACAAACTTCATCTTCACCTGCAACTAGCAACGCTATAAGAGGGGCTGAGCAAAAGCGGTAACATAGCCAAACAACGGTTTGCTAGGAAAGGTGGGTTAGAGGCTTGACATGGCAATATGGGAGGCATGATATAGCAAGTGGTAGGTAGCGCGGCATAGCAATGGAGCGAACAACTAGCAAGCAAAGATAGAAGTGATTTCGAGGGTATGGTCATCTTGCCTGAGATCCCGCAAGGAAGAAGAAACGAGTCCATGAAGAAGACAAACAGACATAGTCGAACGAATCCTCACAACTCCGGAACGAAACCGAAGCTAACGAGAGAAGCAACTCGGAAAGAAACAAACAACATAGTAAACAATCATCACATAAACATGGCATGATGCACAATCAAGTATGATGCATGTCCGATTTAATGAGCATGGCATGGCAAAGTGCAACAAACAACACTACAAATTAAGTGGAGCTCAATATGCAACGAGTTGCATATTGACTAAACACCACATACAATTATTTAGTTCTCTCTCGGTTATGTACCCAACAATATTAAATGTTGATTAACATGGCAAGAGGTGAGGCATAAGAAAACTACCTATCTAGGCAAGTTTAAATGAGGCCGGAACAACAAACAACAATTCCGGAAAATCCCCATATGCATATTTTGAATTTGCTACTGTTCTGCCCTAAACACAATTATAATGTTGTTAAACAGCAAAATAAAGTGCACCATGTTAAACTAGGCATTTTTCTACCCCATTTACATATAAAGTTTATTAAATTCGGAGCTACGGTTAATTAGTTATGAAATAAATCATTTTAGCATGGCATTTAGCAAAATAAATGCAAGCTGCATTTTAAACATTTTAAACAAGGATGTAAGCAGCATATTATGAAACTAGATGAAATTCTGAGCATTTTTCATATATAATGTTTTTACAAATGATGCATGGTTATTAAGTTATTATATGCATGACAAAGAGGGTTTTTCTGCAAAACAGTAAATCCTGGGAAAATAGTTAAAATCGCAGAACCTAAAAAAACCTATGCGGGCCGAATCTGGCTAGCCCAATAGGAGCACAGGGGAGGGCTGGGGCTGCTCACCCATGGGCCAAGCCCAGCTGGAGAGGAGGAGGCCCAAGCGGCGCAGATCTGGGCCTCAGGCGTGCTTGTGGCCCACGCGGGCACGTGCGCCAGCGGCCTGGGTCACGCAAGCGTTCTCCTTGCTCGCCCGAAGCAGAGAGGCAGGGGACGAAGCAGGGGAGCTCGGGAACGGCAGCGGAGGTAGCAGGGGAGCGGCGGTGGCGAACTTGACGGGGAGGTGGCTTCCGGCGGCACGTGGATGGCGGGGACGTGAGGATCTGGCCCAACGCGGCCGGATCTGGCAGTCTCCGGTGTCGAACGTAGCAGGCCAGCGGCGGGAGCCGATGGAGCTCGTGCTCCGGCGAGCTACTGCTCGTTGCCGTCTAGACGGAGACAGGGCTTGGCGCGGAAGACGCGGACGACGAGGAGGAGGCAGGGTCTCGGGTGCTTGCGAGCGGAAGGCGAGCTCCGGCTCGAACCAGACGAGGGACTTGGCAGAGCGGGCGTGGAAGAAAGAGCTCAGGCTCCGGCTTGCTTCTCGGGGGTCGCCGGACGAAGCAGGACAACGCAGGCGGCGCCATGGAGCTTGGCGAGCTCCTGCTCGTTCCTGTGAAGGAGAGAGAGATGGCCACCGTGAGAGAGAGAGGGGGGAAAACACAGGAGGGGGAGGAGAGGTCGCGGGGTCGCCTGGTAGTCTAGGTCGACGGAGGGCGAGGTCGCCAACAGCAGGTCGAGCTCCTGCTTGAGGAAGGAGGCGCGCGAGGTGGTGCTTCGGCACGGGAGTTCGAGGCGGCGGGGTCGACATGCTCGGGAACGAGGGCGCCATGGGAGGAGCACGAGAGGAGCTCGGGGTAGGAGGCGCGCTGGAGCAAGGGCTGGAGGGCTCCTGGTGCTCCGGTGGCTTGTGGTGACAGGGGAATCGGGCGAGCGGTGCTGGTTGGATGGATCGAAGGAGGAGGCTTGCGGGCTGATTGGAAGAAGAATGGGGATGGATCCCGAGGGAGTTTTGGAGGAGTGGCGGCGCCGAGAGGGATCGATGGGACATGTCCCTAGATTTTAGCGTTGGTCTTTATATAGCAAGTGGATTTTTGGGTAGAGGTCTAATTGGACCCTCTGATTTAGATCGGGCGGTCGAGAAAAATAGGCTAGGGAAGCCCAAATAAGAAGTCAGAGATATTTTGTAGATGTTAGGGGATGATCCGGACCCAGTGGTCATGACAGAGCGGGTCGGGTTCGGGACAACTTCCGGGCGCGCGTGAGGGGGTCAGTGCACTGTGCAGAGAGGGTCAAATGGTCAGACAACAAAAGAACGGTTGGACTGAGAAAGGTCAACGGAGGCGAGGAGGGACGCGGCAACTACGAACGGATGCAAACTTTATGAAAACTTGCAGATGCAATGCTTATGATGACATGATGAAATGCAACAAACAAATAAAACACACGACGGTCACGCAAAACATGGCAGGCGTCTGGAGCGTCGGTCTTGGGGCGTCACATCGGCCTCGTGAGCTTTCTCAAAAATCTCTACCTTGCCGCCTTTTGGTGCGTCTGGTGTTGTCGCCCTTCATTTACACTCCACCATGGCCAACGTCCACCCTCTCTTCTCTATGAAGAGTTTTTCATAAGTAACACTCTAAAATCATGTTATTTCTCATCGCTTGTTCTCCCCACTCTCTTGGGCAATTACCACCCTTCTGGTGGAGAATCTGCACGTGCTTTATACATGTTCAATGAGCCAGAGTCTCTCCCGTCCCCATTTGCAGTCGGGATTGGGCAATGACCATCCTCCAGTGTGAGGCTTCGGGGTTGTCAATGACGCAATGCCTTGATGATGATTACACACGGTCCTTGCCGATGGTTTCAGTGTTGTCTTTATGGGAGCTCCCATGTGGTATCTTTCGGAGTTTGCCACCCTTTTGTGCTATTGTTGCCTTGTTTTTTGCTTATGACATAACCTGGGCTGAATCACTCAACTCTCTAGCTATAGAGGTTATTATTTGTGTTGTGTTATTATTATGTATTTCTTTTTTGTGTGTTCTTGCTTCGCCAAGATGTATAATGCCTTGGGTTGTTAAGGTTATTTATGTTGTGTCATTATTATGTATTTTGTTTCCCTTATAAACTAAACCAAAAGAATCGGAATTCCAATGGAAATTAAACTTGAACTAAAACTCCCCTTCCATTCAAAATCTTCGGAAAACTGTTTACCTACATTGCTTGGGATGTCCAAAGGTACTAATCTGGTTGGGTGATGCTTGCTCTTTTAATCGCCTTGCAATTCATGATCTTCTCTTTCCCCCTCCTCCATAGTGCTAGGCCTCCTAGGGCATCGCCATGGTGCACACGCCTGGAGTTCTATGGAGAAAACTATAGCGGATGAGAGAGACCCCCTGGTTTTTGGAAGGGTCGTTTTAGCTCTCGAGAGCATGTGCTCCAGAATGAACAGTAAATAAAGCATGTGAAAGCATGTGCTCCGAATTTGATTTTCCCTGGTTTTCCTACGGTGGCTGCTCCTATGTATGCCAGCTCCTGCTAGTTGGTTCTAGTGGCGGTTTGGTTAAAGTGAAGTCTGAAGCTATTTGCCTGCTACAATACATCGTAATATAACAGACTATTTCCATGGATGAAAATAAAATCGAAAGGAAGTTAGACCAAAAACAAAATAATCGTAGCGCTTATCTTGAAAAAAAATTACGTTGCACAGTTGGTGTTCTTTGCTTTGGTGATAACTAGCAAATATGTCTGTGCGTTGCAACGGGAGATAAAATAGTATGCATTTAAAGTCAATGAGAATTATATGTGCAAGCAAAATTCTGTGTGCACATGAAAAAAGAACATTTAGCTTCTCAGTTTCGCCACGTGTGAACGAATAAATCCGCTATTTTTCCATTCATTGATCGAGGGTGTTTAAGAGTTTTGTTACGTTATCATACGCCAGAGAAGACTCATGAGTTATTCAATCAACTCTTTTTCATTCCTTTCCATCAAGGGGATTTTAAGGTGCCAAGTTTCTAAATATTCTATGAAACATGAACAATTTTTTAAATCCTGAACAGTTTTTTGAAAATTATATACACTATCGAGAAAACGCGAACAAAATATGAAACGGAATATCTTTTAAAATTGACAAACATTTTCTGAAAACACAAACTTTTTTATAAAACATGAACTTTATTTGAATTTGTGAACATTTTTTTAAAATGGGACCATGTGTTGAAAATTCATAAGATTTTTAGAAAATATGTATCTTTTATACACGAACATTATTTTAATTTTGAAAATTTCACTAAAGCATGAATTTTAAATCATATTTTCTTTTTAGAAATCCTGAATAATTCAAAAAACAATAATTTTCTTTAAAAAAATGGGCAACGTTTTGCACATTCCGAATATTTTTCAAGATAGCTACAAACTTTTTGAATTCTGAACATTTTCCAAAATTCGTTTTTTATTTTGAACTTTTTTGATAATTTTTAATTTACGAAATAAATTATAAAAGAAAATAACTTGGAAGAGAAAAAAGAGGTAGGGAAAGGAGAATAAAAAGAGAAGTAAAACACAGGAAAAAATAACATGGGCCAGCCCATTATTGGTTGTCCTATGCGAAACTCTGACTATTTGTCGCCCTTGCGGAAAACAAAAGTTTCCCAGCTGCGTGGGCAGAGAAATAAGTGGGCTGGCTTCGCTGGGCCACAGCGCGCGGCCCACGTATGAAAATTCTTTTTCTAGCAGACAAACGCGTAAGAATTTAGTACCACCTTGGATAGAAAAAATTAATTTTCGATGGTGAATGGATGAAATTTTTTTACGAAACGCACCTTGGTTTATTAATAGATAGATAGATAGATGTAGAACATTGCATACTGGACAGAACTGGACCAATGGAATTTTGTTTAAAATATGTTTCTCATGACATATATCATAAACCTCCTGACCTCGAGCACACACACGCCACTCACTGCCCAAGGTTATCCAAAATGCTATACCAATAGAGTTCCTACAAAAATCATACGCACCCCTTCCAATCATACTAAACCTCCCCCTAAATACTATGATGTGCTGAGTATTGTTGTTAATTTTTTGACTAATTTAATCCAAAAATATATCACTAGCATAGCACTGACAGAATTAACAACATGCTGATATTGGATCACGAAAGCACATACTACGCTAACAGTAGATACATCTACGCATAACGCTAGTATGGCTAAGACGGTAATATAAAGGAGTGGGATAAGCGAGTTATACCCTCCAGCGGCGGCAGCCGCAGCATCCTCAGCGGCCTTCTTGTCGGCTTCAACTTTCTCGGCGGCGGCACGTTCAGCGTTGGTGGACATGATGGTGATGACGAAGACGACGTGGACGTAGAGGATCGGAGGCGAGCGGTCGCTTCCCAAAATCTATTCGCCCTCTCCCCACTAGTAGAAAACGGATCTTTAAAACCGGTTGCAGAACCGGCATTAAAGGGAGAAAGAAAAAAAAAGGAAACAAGTAAAAAAGCGTGGTCCCCGGGGATAGGTACTTCGTCCGGCGCGGTATCATTGCTGAGCGATCGCTCGCTATCTGGAAATGGAGTGTTAGTTTCAAATAGAGATTGTGTGGGTGTGAAGTGTACTGAAGATCGAGGTTTTTCTTCTTACTAACTTTGTCAAAGAGGCTAAAAAAACAATAAATGACCAACGAAACTTCGAGTGAGTAGGATAAGGAGGAGTAGTCGGAGGATCTGAGAAGGGAATTAGAGAAAAAAGAGCAGCAGCTCAGTAATAACACCTAGGCTTTTGAATTAACTCTGCGATTTGGAAGACGGAGGAAATGAAAGTAGAAGAAGTTATCGAAACTCGGAACCACATGTTCAATCTTTTTTTAGCGGTTTCCCCAGAGATCTTTATCATTAACGCAACCTTCATTTTGCTCATTCATGGAGTTGTATTTAGTACCTCTAAGAAAGATGATTATCCACCGTTAGTTAGTAATGTGGGTTGGCTTGGATTACTTAGTGTTGCGCGCCTAGGAGGGCAGCGCGCTTGGGATGCGGAGGAGCTATTATCGCCCAGCTCCCTAACCTAATGCGGCCGGACCGCAGGGAACCTTAGCATGGGGGGACGTCCTAATCCTTTTGCCGCCGCAAGACCGGCTAATCGTACGCAGCAGGAGCAAGGGAACTCCCCTGGTTCAGGAAGGCACATGAGTCCGAACGCTATTATGAATGTGCGACCGACACTACACTACGTAGGTACCTGTGCATGCAGGTGAGGCGTCGGTCGGTCCTAGAAACGGCGGCAGCTAGCGAGGAGTTAACGACCGGACGTGCTGCAACCTAGGGATCACCAGGCAGCTCTTTCGCTCTATAGGGATATCGGGGGGGCATAGCACAATTCTTCTTGGAGGAGGGTTTTGGTTTGCCCAGGTGACTGATCCTGCCATAATATACTCCCGCCAATTCTATTGCACCGGCAACCGAAGTCGAACATACATACGACGATCTTCATGCGTGAAGGGACGGGAGGAAAGAAAGGGCGGTAGATGATAATGCGAAAGGGCGCCGCGTCTGGCTTGATAGTAAAGCCAAAGAAAGACGCCCCAAGACAAGATACAACTGTTGGGAAGGGGACATGATCAATAGAACCTGGCTGGATCCGGGCCGGGATAGTGGCGCCCATTCCTAACCAGTTCTGAAAAGGTTCGCTCATGCTGGAGGTACTAACCACTTAGTGATCGGTCCGCTAGTTCACGCAAATCCGAAGAAGTTATCACGGACGAGCCACATGCAGGGAAACTTGCACGTGTGGTTCTGGCCGGGCTTTCCTTCGGTATCTAATAACCTTGCTTCTGCTCGCCGCTGGCGCACCTCTCCTAACTATTGCCCATTTATTCTGGAATAATTTTTTTAGGAGGGACAATTTTACATATTTCTGCCAAATCCTTCTATTATTAAGTACGGCTGGTACCATTTCGATGTGTTTCGATTTTTTCGAAAAAGAGAGGTTTGATGCTTCTGAATTCATTGTATTAATTCCACTTCCTACTCGCAGTATGCTCTTAATGATCCCGGCTCATGATTTAATTGCCATGTATTTAGCTATTGAGCTTCAAAGTTTATGTTTTTATGTGATCGCAGCATCAAAAAGAAAGTCTGAATTTTCCACGGAAGCCGGCTCAAAATATTTGATCTTAGGTGCATTTCCCTCTGGAATATTATTGTTCGGGTGCGACCGGACTACTACCGATCAATTTTTTGGAACTTATTTATAGACTTGTAGAGACCCTCTACGTAGTTGTAATTCTAGGGCAATCGATCCACTTTCCCCATAGCCCTAAGGCTGTGTCTCGATCTCCTACGCGCGAAAGATAAGATACGGGAGACGGGGTCCTATGGTATGGGTCTTCGACCCTTGGTCTAATTCCACGACGGAGAGTCGGCGTGGCGTAAAGTGAAGATTGGGGGGAATAGAGCGAAATCCCCGTCTGGGGTATTCCGAAGGTGTAACCTAGGCAACGAAAAAGGGGCCCGATACTTCAACTAAAGGAGCGACCTGTTGGTTCACCAAACCCCGACCCAGTGTCACACGTTCTCCAGGTCCGAAGGGATCCAGTGCCCAACTACCGACTCCTCCCGGAATTGCGTTATCGGAGCCGAGCCAGGAATAGCCGTTAGTGGACACCTACCACTTTTCACCGGTTAGAGAGGCCCTCTTTAATACATTAAGAAAATATGTTCACAGGGGCCAGAAAGACTCGGTCATAGGAACTTAGACCACCTACGCGCTGGTAAACGAAAACCACCTCGACCGGATCTACCGAACGAAGAAGGCCGCCCCGTCGAAAGAATTAACACGCCAAAAGGGCCACCAGCTTTCCCCCAAAAAGGGGAGATCCGCTGCTTACTGCTCACGGAAACATCCGACCTTATGGTCAAGTCGTCCGCCTATCTTTCTGATTTCATTCGTTTTCCGATCGCATAAAAAGTCATGAGATCAAAAAAGAAATGTGAGAATGTAGTTACAGATGTAAAAAAAGTCAATATCTCGTTCTCTTGGTCCATAGATGGGGCGTCCTATCCGATGGATGAATGAGGAGCCTCTGTCGAGTAGTGAAATGATAGGATTCTTCTTTTCGGTTAAACCGAAACACAAGTCGGCGATTCAAGCCAGGAGTGCGGGCACCTTAAGAGCGGTCAAAGCTAGAAGCTATATCATGACTGCTGGAACGAAAGACCCGATGAGTATTTTCGTACCACCTTCCAATCTTCTTAGTCAATTGTGTACTTTTCCACTAGGCGAGACATAAGTTATCGGAATCCGGGGCCTGTTTTTCCCTATTTCCCAAGGGGAATGTCAAATTGTGTGGTTTCACAGTCTTATGAGACAGAAAGTTTTGGAAAATGGAGCTGCCGTTTTCACTACTTTGGTCCCTAGCGATATTGTTGCTTAAACTAACATGGAAAGTGGGTTCAATCACTTTAAAGTGCCCTCTCAAGTGTCATCTCATAATGGTAATCTCCTTATGGTATAGTAATTTGGCTTAGAATAAGAAACCTATCTCTTCCCCCTAATGGCTTTTCACTACCCCTTGCGGGAATGCGTATCGTTGCTGCATCGCCACCGTATTCCTGACTTGCTTTTCCGAACTGCTTGTTTTCTCGGGGCTGCAGTCCAGTTGCTTAGTGGTTTGCTTCTCGGTCTACCCAATCAAGGTTAGACCTCGCTCTATCAACCATTGCTTTAAATAGTATCATGTTATTTCATCTTTCATTGATACCATCATTACAATCGAGGGCCTACAATCCATGGAAATCCCTATTCCGATCACTGGGAAAGAAGAGCAAGTAAGTAATGAATGAATGAATGAATTTAGATGGTATATAAACATCTCCCCATGAAGGGAAGGTGCTATAGTATCTAACTAAGAAAAAAAGTAGGTTGTGAAATGATAGGAAATATGCCATGCAGAAAATCAAGGAAATATTTCCTGGATTTTCGGATGACCCGGCTTATCTTTGCAGTTATCCTTATTTAGCAGAATCTAGTGAGTGTTCCATTAAAAGGAAAGAGAGCTATTCGTTGTAGGATTGATCCAGACAACCCAACCTAAGTCACCTATTGCGCCTAACCTAAGTATAGTGCCAGTGGTCGGCGAGGAGAAGTTCATTCCTGTAGAGAAGAGAGGGGATCCTATTTCCTTTCCCCCTTTCCCAGTATGGCAACCTTATCTTCCAGCATGAAAGTTGGTATCAGAATGAAACAATCCAATCCATACTTGTGGAGTGCTCAG
Source organism: Aegilops tauschii subsp. strangulata (assembly GCF_002575655.3). Lineage (NCBI taxonomy): Eukaryota > Viridiplantae > Streptophyta > Magnoliopsida > Poales > Poaceae > Aegilops > Aegilops tauschii. Next base: position 644,717,246 of record NC_053036.3, on the reverse strand, counting down.
TTCAGTTCCTGATTTATCTCAAGCCTAAACCGGAAAAGGAAACCTATTACCCGGGGTCCCCCCTTTCGGCTATCTCATCTGCTGTTCCTCGACTCTCAGGAAGGTAAGATCATCAATCAATAGTAGGCTGCTGCTCTGTGCAGTTAAAGATGGGATCCAACCTGTTCTGTTTGCTTATTTCCTATAATCTGTGCTCGATTCCATATTTCTGTATCCTTCGATTCCCGGGACAGATCTGATCTCCTTTATACTTACCTCAAACAATGAGCGAAGTCGAGATGTTGATGAGAAAGGGGCTTTTCTCAAGGCCAAAGAGTGCTCTTTGAAGGCTACTATGCATCCTTACGAATACAAGAGTGGTTTTTTTTGTTTTGGGTATAGCAGGACTTGAACCTGCGACCATTAGGTTAAAAGCCCAATGCTCTACCAACTGAGCTATACACCCGATTTTACAAGAAGGCTTGGTGCGGAAAAGAAAAGAGGGCGGCCTGGCCCCTTTTCTTCTTATCATATCACAAGGGCGCGGCTCTGTATGGTATAGTACTGTGGAGCAAGTCTGGGAGTCCTTTCCACTCATTGAGGATTCTATCTAAAAAAGAAGGTCAACGGGGGAGACTACTTTGAAGTCCGGGCTGAACAAACTACTTCTCCTGCTACCAAAACAGAGAAATAAGGAAATAAGATGGATTCGTCTAATAAAATACCCAATGCCTGTAGTTGAAGAATTGTTGGATGAGTTATCTTGTGCTGTTTGGTTTACTAAGCTGGATCTGAGAGCTGGTTACCTTTCAGTGTTGTTTATTGTTCACAGCTGGATTGAGCTCAGTTGAGAGTGTCATGCTCTGTCAATATCTGTTGCAGGAGTTGTCATTCTCTGTTACTAGAGTTGTCAATCTCAGATGCAGGAGTTGTCAGTTGCAGCCATTCTCGCTGTGTCAAGCTTGTGACTTGCGTTGTATCAGGTTGGTAACAGCTTGTATCTCGATAGGACTGAATGTAGCCAGGAGTTGTCTTAGGTTAGTCTAATGTGCCAAAACGTTAGTCAAACCACCTAGGTTGTGTTTGTTCTGGAGAGTTCAGCTAGTCCGAGTGATCTGGGTTATCCTACGTTTTATCCCTGTTTCGATCTTTTTTTCGACTATAGGGGTTTTGTAGCAGCCCAGCAGCATCCGTGTGACAGAGACTAAAGACCCCCCCCCCCCTTTTAGTACCGGTTCGGCACGAACCGCCACTAAAGGCCCACCACGTGGCGTGAGCTCGCGCCGTGGTATGGGGGACCTTTAGTACCGGTTGGTGTTACCAACCGGTATTAAAGGTATTTTTTCTTTGAATTGTTTTTTTGAAAATTTTGGAATTTTTTTTGATTTTTTCAATTTTCTGAATTATTTGATGATTTAGTCTCTAATCACCTCTCTTAACTGCTCAAGTGTGGATCACTCATTCCAAATCATCTAACTTCCCGGCCGGTCACCCATCCTCTCACTCCCCCATCCTGAGCACGCTTAACTTCGGAGTTCTATTCCCCCTACTTTCCAAGTCTACACTTGTTGTTTTCCTGACAAATGTAAGCTGTCAATCCTATTAACCCTCAGCAGTTTAGCTTGAGCACTAGGTCACACGTTTCACCGTTTGAGTTTGAAACTATTATTCTAAAAAACAGTAATTATTTAGTAACACTAATATTTCTTGAATAAGTTTGACCATAGTTTGACCACAGTTTGACCATAGTTTGACCAGATTTGACCAAAATTAAAAAAATTGAAATAATTATTTAGTAACACTAATATTCTTGAATAATTATGTAGTAACATTAGTACTTCTTGAATAAGTAGTTTGACCATAGTTTGACCAGATTTAACCAAAATTAAAAAAACTGAAATTTGAGCATATCTTTTTTTCCTTTTAGAATTTGAGGATTCTAAAAAATGCAAACAGGCCGTAGGCTGTCAAAATCGGATGCGGAATTTCGTGCTGAATTTTTTGATATATTATACGTTTTTTCCGACATCGTATGCAAAAGTTATAGCCGTTTTACATTTTCCCTACACTTTTTGTAAAACATGTCCAAATTTAAGTTTTCAAATTTTCCTAAATAGTAGATGTAGTAATATAACTACCTCTCGAAGGATTTTATTTTTTGAAGTTTTTATCATTTTCTTTTGATTTTTTCAAAACTGAAATGGCGATACACATGGGGGGTAGAGTTTGAAAATTGCGCTATAGTCCCGGTTTGTGTCTGCAACCAGGACTATAGGTCAGACCCCTTTAGTCCCGGTTCATGGCACGAACCGGTACTTAAGGTTAGCCCTTTAGTACCGGTTTGTGCCACGAACCGGTATTAAAGGTGATCGTGGGGCCCCGGCCTGACGCCAGCCTCCCACCACCCCTTTAGTACCGGTTCGTGGCACGAACCGGTACTAAAGGTTCAACACGAACCGGCATTAATGTATAGCCGTTCGAACCGGCACTAATGGTACCATTAGTACCGGGCTAAAATCAAACCGGAACTAATGTGTCTCACATTAGGTCCTTTTTCTACTAGTGCCCGTACAGGATCCGGAGAGGCGGGGTTTCGGAGACCTGCTCTCCTGTCAACCATGTACGTGGTGGACAGGATGGAGTCGCCGGCGGCAGCAGCAGCAAAAGAACGATGGTGGGCGTGCGCGTGGAGCAGGTGTGATCTGTTCGTGGTGGCTAGAGTTAGGAGACACCGCACACTTATATAGGCGCAGCCGCGTGGAGAGACATGGGCTCGACCCGAGCTCGGCTCGGCTCATTCCCGCAACCCGCGTCGCGCCGCGTCAAGGCGTGGGATGGCATGGCGGCGGAGGAGGAGTGCGCGAGGGCCTCTTCTATTCTCAAGCTCCAATAGCATGTAGAAGAGAAACCCTTATGAAAAGGTCCAACTCCTTCTCCACTAGCGGGGATTAAACTTCCCACTACACCTAGTGCCACATAGCCCACATGGGCCCTTAGAGATTTTCTAAAATTGTTGGATGGGCCTAAAGCCCACCCCATATTTCAACATCATGGGCCGCAAGTTTTTGCTTCTTCTTGTTCTTGCTCTTTGGTATGGAAAGTCTTGGCTGATTTGGTTTCTCAGGGAGGAGCATGGAGCAGCCAGTTGTTGCTTCCAATGGCAGCGGCAACATCTTCAGTTTGGGTTGTGGCTAATTCAACTTTGCAAGCTTCTTCTCCATCTCTTTCCAATTACATCTTGTTGCCTGTTGTTCATATATTAGTTTCAAAGTTTTTTTAAGGTCTTGTAGCTCACCAGGTTGTTGCTCTGTATAACATCTCTCTACTACTCTTTCTTCAGCTCATAGGCATTGATTGTGCTCTTCTCTTCTTACTTGCTTCTTCAGGCCATTGTAATACCTACTGTACTTTGCATTTGAGCTGAATGAAATTGGCACCGGTTGGTACCTTTCCTTGTTCAACAAAAAAAATTAGGCTTTTGGTGGGGGGGGGGGGGGGGGGGGGGCTATGGTCCCCCTAACATATTGCCAGAGGATGGAGATTCCATGCATGAAAACAAGGGAACAACTACTCTTGGTTTTCTTACCTGTGTACGCCATGTTTTCCCACGGTCTCTTCTCTAGTTCTCTTGCCTTATGCTTTTGAGCACCCGTTCACTCGCTTCCCGCGACTCCTGGACTCCTGTTGGTTATTGATAGTGCTGAAAATCTGGGTGAACTTCTTTGTGACGATCACATTGAAAACTTTCCGTATGTGGTTTTTTCATTCTGTATATCTATTATTTACTTGACCGATGCTTGCGCAATGCCTTAATTTAACTTTTCATGTCTATGTTTTCCAGTTTGAAATGAGGGAACCTGAGATGGGTCAGATAGTCTTGCAATATTTCAGTTGTGGAGAAAGAAGCAAAGGTTCTCAAGGAAAAGAGTGAACATGAGCCCCGTGTGAACATTTATGCTAGTCGTTTATTTTCTTGATAGTATAAGAGTTTATTGATGCCTATTAGTAGTCTTAAAATAAATTCTTTACACCCAACGGGATTACCTTTCCCATGTCCCTGCTCCCTCTCAATGCCTTAATCTTCTTCATCCTTGCTAGGTTCCATAGCCACTCGTGCTTCAACGGCTCATTGATTAAGAATTAGTGTGTGGACGACCAACTGCAAGAGATGAATGACAAGGTCAAGAACTCTCTCTCCATAAGGGCTTCGGATGGATCAAGGTCAAGTGCACAAAAGTAGTCGATGGGTTTCAAGATCAAGATCAAGGTCAGCATACCACCTTTGACCTTTTTCTTGGATGCTCTTGTTCAGAATTATGTTGGTTTCATGATTATAACCCTATTTTTAATAAATATTTTTTAAACCTCCATGATGAGTTATCTGGAAAGGATGTGCATCTTTTGATAGTTGCAACATGTTGCAGCAAAACAATAGTATAAATTGAGAGGTAAAGCGGACTCCTGAATTGCAAATACATCTATCAATCAGTCTACCTAGATGGACCAACGTAGCAGTAGAGGATATACTGGAGCCAAGAATGCATCCGTAAATCCTTGGGAATGCAACTGTGCTTGAGGGTATGGTAGTAAATCCATGGTCATATGCCAACATTTACCAATGAAATCCATTCGTTCATTGGGCCTGATCATACCAAGGTTAATAACGACGACATCAATCAGAAGAGGATGTTTGTGAAACAACACTTCACAGAGAAAAGTTTTGTTATATTCTCACTTTTTTCTTATGAATAACTGTGCTAGGGCTGGTGGCGCTTCTATACATACAAGTCGATGATTGATGGATCAGCTCGGTGTCGGTGTGCCAATCCATCGATATTTCGTTTTCTCGCTTTGAAGCTTTCTGAACTACTTAACCAGGGTAGTAGTGAACTGATTTCTCATTGATGAAATTATTGTAATTATCCGTTTCTATTTATCAAAATAAAAATCGTGTGGGAGACGTATTAATATGTTCATTGGCCGCTCATCTGATCTTGTATGTGTATATATTGTCAGTATGTATGCAGTGAATCAGTTGAGAGTGATGATGCACTGCAAAGCTTCGGTTTCCTTCCTTTTGAAGCTTTCATAAACCTATTAAGGATCAGTTAGAAGGTAGGCAGTACAAACTACAAAATAAGGTAATAATGATGAACTCATATAGTGCTATGTGGTACAATTTCAGTAACGGAGCTTGGAATTATTGTCTTTTCTATGCATAAAAGAATAATGCATAAGGATATTATTTCTTCGTTCTCACTAAGTGTCCATTATACGGCCGCATCCTATGATATAATCGCATTCTCTTTCTTGCTCGTCGCACATTTGCTTGGTAGTCGTTATTTTGATGTTTGTTTTTTTTTCATAAATTTGGTTACTTCCACCCTTTAGGAGAAACTCAAACAAATAATCTACTAACTTAGAATATGGGCTCATGTGGCGTGAGTTCAACGAGGGTTGGGGCAATAGAAGGAAGGTAAAAGTGGGCGAAGGAAGATGTGTGGGGTCATTGGCGTTGAGCTTGCATGTGGTTCCCAGAGGGCCGGCAATGAGCACCTTGTCGGGCTTAAACTCATTCCTAATAAGGGTGAGGTAGCGCCCTAAATTTGATGTTGGACAAGGTGATGGTGTCCGATCCGTGGCAAATTGATAGGAGAGGGGATGCTAGGTAAGCGGAAGTACAAGGAGAAGGGAGATGACAGTCATGAAATCTGTTTTTTTTTCATGAAACAATTAATGGTAGAAAGAAAAGGGAAATGATTCAAAACAGTCGGCTCAAAAAGAATGCTCCGTCGATCGCGTGCATCACCATTCGATTGTGCTTGATCCTGCGGCTAGGACGTGCTTTACTGGGATAAGAGATTCGTTCGGCACATTCACTACAACACCCTCAACCTTATCTCTTCGCTCGTCTTCTTCCTCCTCGAAGCTCGACCGCTTCGTCCAAATCAAACATCGAATCCCCCTCAGTTGCTCCCCCGCAGCTCGTAGAGCTGCGACGCGAGCTGCCACCATTGCTGTTGCAAGTTGTTGCTGTCACCAGCGCTGCAAGGTGTGGTGGTCTATGCTCTTATCTGTCTTCTTCAATAGATCACCACCTCCAGAATCCTCGCTAATGATGGCTTTTCCCACGTTTGTAGAACCCACCATGGATGCACCTCCCTCCCACAAACTAGATGTCCAACTTTGTGGCCCGCGCTCCCCCAAGCGAACGTGGGGAAGAGAGATGCTCGCATGGCCGGCAACAGATGCTTCAAAGCTAACAATTAGGTTCGCAGCATGACAGATGTTGCATTACTTGGGCTTTGCAACATGGGTTGTGTTGCGATGGGGGCGGGGGACGAATCGAACGATGATAGGGTTCACAACATGGGGTGGGTTTTCTCTCAAAAAAACATGGGGTGGGTTTCACAAATGGCTAGTGTTGCAATGGGTTCACAACACGACCAGCGTTGCAATGCAGGGAGGCAAATCTAACGGCCACATCCGGCAGCTAGGAGGCAACCGATAATTCTCGGTTATCAGTCGGAAGACGCATAGCAGCATCCTAAAAAAAACACGGAAGTACTATTCTGAGCTCGAGCTCAGATGAGCTCTATATCTTAGCCGTCAGCTCACACCTAGATTCACACCAGCTTTGGTATATCTCATCGTATATGAAGTAGTATATGCTGCCTTTTCAGAGCCCTTGGCCCACTCAACCACCGCTTTTAATGCGAACGTTGTCACCGCCCGCGAGGCGGATCAGAAGCGACCGCACTACATGTCCCACGGCTCAGAAGTGAGTCATCTAACGGGATCCATCCAACTGAGGCATTTATTGTGGCAAACCCATCGTCCCTTCCTCCCGAAGATTCGTTCCCCTCTGTCTCCATCTTCTTCCTCTTCACCAACAAGGGCATTCAGGTCTTCAGTCCCTGCGGCTCCAAATGGATCGTAGTCGCCAGTCCTTTCTTCACCACCATGATCCGCCTCCATGTAAGCCTGCAAGCGCGGCTGCTCTTCATATGATTCATCTTCATCTGAGACCAACCCAGCGACGTTCGAGAAGGAGCTCTGTTGCGGACGCACAAATGCTTCAGATAATCAGGGGTCGGTCGGATACTTAATCAAACTACTAATGCATCCAAAAAGATTCGCATGTAAACTTTTGGTCACCTCAAATGATCCGTAGGACACCACCAAATCTGCAGTGTCTTCGGATTCATTTTCTGCTACCTGGTTCACACAGCTCTTCCCCCCTGAAATCTGAAGACATACCACTAGCATTAATCAGAAGAACCAATAAAGATTAGCCAAGAAGAAAGCAGATGATCACTACAGCGTACCTCGTTGATGATCGCCGGCAAGGCATATCTGGTGAGCCATGTGAGTACGGAAGCAAATACACCGCTGCCTGATGCCTCCATCTCCTTCTCCGCTCAAACACAAGCTCGCCGGCGTCATGGGGCATTTACATGGGGGATTTTTTTACATACGAAAACATCATGCCAAACAGTTTACCTGCTGTGAAGCATCGACGGCCGGAACTTAGATTACAATCCAGAAAACAGATAGCGAACGAGAACACATCTGCATCTCTTTCAATATTCAGGAGTGTACAAGTTTTCAGATAACGAATCAGAACAATTCAGCCACTCCCGCTGCACCAAAAGGCCAAGGTTTTACCGTCAAAAGCATGCACACAAATTCATCAAAACCTGGGGACAAGCCAACATTTTGAAACAAAAGCAGTGACACAATCTGACATACTCCGTATATAATATTACTCATGCACTGTCTGAAAACTAACCACGGTCTGATCACACTGAAGCTAAAACATGATACCTACATTCATATGCCTCAATGGCAAATAAGATAACTGAAAGACATCATGAGCCACATCAGCTTCTACATTCCATTTGCCAGGTGCCAGCCTTAGTTCCATTGCTTTATTATAATTATTTCGTCGGTGCCCCTCGACGCCACAGTTCTTGCATTTGGCAGGCTTCCAAGGTTGCTTGGGGACATCACCAGGGTCAGGGCATGTACTTCGCTTATGCCCTTGCTTTCTGCAAATCGTGCAAAACCTAGTCCTCTTGCTTAGAACTTCATATGGAGCCTTCTCCATATTTGTCGTTGGCCGTCCCATATCTTTCTGTTTTGCTGGAGCCAGTAGTCCTTCCAACATGTTGCTTGTCCTGGACACAGAATCATTGTCCGCTAAATCAGCAGTACCTCCATCGACGATCATGTTTTGTTCCACTTCAACTCTTTTTTGTCTCATCCTGGACTAGCACGCCCGTCATTATCACACTCTGGAAATGATTGTTGACTCCAACAAACAACCCGAAAGGCATATCATACAGGTTGGTCCTGTATGTGGTGTCGAATGTTATCACGTCTCCAAAAAAACGTGTACTGCAACCTTCTGCTACCAGTTGCCCACATAAGGTTCTTGATCCTGCCCTCAGTGTCAGCCTGAACCCGGTATGTGAAATGCAGATCCTTGGTTCCAATGTCTGAAACGATCAACGATCATGTTTTGTTCCACTGCAACCATCTCCATGGGGCTCTGATTTACGGCACCACTGTCCGCCAGTCTGGCCAAGACCATCCCTAACTTCTACATAGGGTACCATCACTATCAAGTTGGACTTGAACAACTACAGCAACCGATTGTAGGCTTCAACGCTAGTGTCGCCCAGCCTGACTAGATCCATGGCGTGCAAGTACATCGTGAGGTGTCTGTACGATAAAGGGTTGTTCTGTATGCTGTCCTTTTGGTATTGTATCAAATGAGGTGGCAGAACGTCGCAAGCATCCCTCGTACATCTCTTCACTATATGCTTAGCTGGTATTTCTTTAGCCCTAATGAAATCGAGCACCTGCACAAAACATTTTTTCCTGATTTCAGGCCCATGCTTCATATGTGATAGCTTCGAAATTAGATATACGTCATTCACCAAACGCAGACACTCTAACATACCTTCAGTACATGGCTACACAGCAGGCCCATGTGTGCAAATTGCCCACACTCGCAGTCGAATTCATTGCCCAAGCATTGTAACCTTGTATGAAATTTTCGACCACTTCTCTCTTTTCTCTGCTTCACTATAGGTCGCGATGTATGTCTTATGTTTTTGAATCTCTTCAACCTGATAAGCCCCGCACTCATACAAAATGTGTCCAAAATGCTCAAACATAGCCCTCGTGTATATCTTGCTGGCGTGCCTCTCCACTGCAAGGTTCGCTCTCAGTAGTGGTCTCCCCTGAAATTTTGACACCCATCAGTATTAAAAATTTGTTTCTTATGCAGCAATGGGCAGCCAAGCCAACAGTTAAAACATAATCCCTCCGTCCCATAATATAAGAGCGTTTTTGACACTAGTGTAGTGTCAAAAACGCTCTTATATTATGGGATGAAGGGAGTACTAAAAAAGAATAAAATAAACAGACAATATGCTTACAATCCTAGTTCGTTTCTCCTCATAGTTCTCCTCAGACTCCCTGTCAAACTGAAGCCTCATATGGTTCACACTGTCACTCCTTTGTGTGCTAGTCATCTTCGCACAAAACACACCCTTAAAAAAGGCTTATACCATTTATGCCTAATCTCAAAAAGCTGTGTCATGTAAGGATGTGTTCTTAGCTTGTATTTGTCAAGCAACATTTCCCATCCTCTCTCAAATTCATCTACTGTCAACATGTGGTTTACCACCTTAGGCCTCGTTTGACAAGAAGGGTTTTCAAGTCTCTAGAGGGATGGGGATTTGAGGGGATTTGGTGGATCCCTCCCCTCCACCCAATTCCCCTCACATCCATTCATCTTCCTAAAAAAACTCGTTTGGTAGGCGGAGCATGGAGGAGCCGTGCGCTGCCGCTGCGCTCGAGGCCGGGCTTCCGCGAGTCTCTCCACGAGGGTTCTGAAACGCATGGGTACAAGAGGATTGGAAGGGACCGGAGGGGGGTGGGCTGTGCAAACCCCACGTATCAAATGGGCCATCGGGGCTTTATGGGGTTTCTGACCCTCCTAGGGACTATCCTCTGAAAACCCCCTCAATCCCTCCATGTCAAACGAGGCCTTATGGAATTCTTCTCCGAACTCGTTTTTTTGGTGTACAAAACTCCCAACGACTCCTTTGCTTTTTATTTAGCACATGCCATTTGCACCACCGATGAGTCGTGTCTGGCATGATGCTTTTGATAGCTAGCTCCATTGCACGATTTTGGTCTGAAAAAACAGATACACATCAGTTCACAACTATCGTCATCCACCCATACCATATAAACATCTATGAACCTACTCAGACGTTCGTAGCAACAGAAAAACAAGTTTCACCTGTGAGTATGGTGACTGGTGGAGATCCACCCATCATTCTGAGGAACTCCAAGAATAGCCAGTCGAAACTCTTTTTTGTCTCATCCTGGACTAGCACGCCCGTCATTATCACACTCTGGAAATGATTGTTGACTCCAACAAACAACCCGAAAGGCATATCATACAGGTTGGTCCTGTATGTGGTGTCGAATGTTATCATGTCTCCAAAAAAACGTGTACTGCAACCTTCTGCTACCAGTTGCCCAAATAAGGTTCTTGATCCTGCCCTCAGTGTCAGCCTGAACCCGGTATGTGAAATGTAGATCCTTGGCTCCAATGTCTGCAAAAACTTCCACTGTCTTCCTCACATCATCATCCGCTTGGTCCCTGTTTATCTGCCCACACAGATTTCGCAATGACCTTTTGGTGAAGGGAACATTCTCCATTGAACCGAAAAAGCCACCTATGATACTATAAACCTTGCCCAGATTCACATTGTTTTGCCTGAGTTGCTTTATGAGATCTCTCAGGTACACGTCAATATGCTTATGTGATGGCCAATGGATTTTGTCAGCAAAATTAGGCGAAAGTGAGTGGTTATGATTTTCTCTATGCTCTGCAATATACCGCCCGTTGTCTTCTGCCCGTAGAAGTCCACACCAGCTTTACCCTGCATCAGGTTATGTACAAACTTTCAATCAGCTTCTAAGATGAAACTTGTACTCCACTGTATGTGATTTACTGACAACAAATATCTCACAGCAACAAAATGTACTCACCAAGCAGCCACAGACTATTTCCTGTATGCATTTTACCCACTCCACATTTGGCTGACTCTTCCCGTAGCGAATGGCAAAACATTTTTCCCATGAATACAGATTATAGAAGTCATAAGCCTCGCCCAAGGAGTCAAATGTAGTGCCAAGAACATTTTCAGCAGGCTTCTCTGCAAAACATCTTACAACCTTCTCGAACGCACTGATTCGATTCGGGACACGGTGTCATGTTTGGTGCAGCAGCACCAATCCTCAGACTGCAAACACCAGGCAGTAAGCATGAATTATCTGAATGCATGGTACAAACTCCTCTGAACACACAAAGCTATAGCTGCCTGATTTCTTTACTGCAGTCCAATTTTCTTTACTGTAGTCTTTGCATCGCTGATATCAAGGGGTTTCAGTTTAATTCAGTTTGCTAACTACTCTGAACCCAAAAACCTATAGATCCCTGATTTTTTTTAGTTTTGTCATTTTTATGTACTATTTTTTTCATCAGTCATCACTCAAGGAAGCTTTTCATTATTTTACTCTCAAGTATCTGAATGCAGTGAACTTACTCCTCCCAACCCAGACAAATAGAGCTGCCTGATTTTTTTACTGCAGTCATTTTTTTCTGTTCTAAAATCTTTGCATCTCGCACATCAAGGAACTTCAACTAAATACAGTGTAAAATCTACTCTTAAACCATATTGCTATAGTTGCCTTATTTACTCACTGCTGTCAATTATGCTTTACTAAGAACTTTGCATCTCCGATGACATAACATTTTTTCATCTGAATGTTAATTATGTGAATCAAGTTTAGTTACTTATCTGAACCCACAATACTATAGCAGCCTGGTTTCGTTACTGCTAGCAATTTTCCTTAATTAAAATCTTTGTATGTCTCATATCATGGGTGGTTCAAGTAAATGCAGTCTACTAAATACTCTGAATCCAGAAAGCTATAGCTGCCTCATTTCTCTACTAACGTCAATCTTTATCTAGTGACATCTTTGCATCTCTGATAACATAAGGAAGCTTTACCACTGACCTTTGCATCTCTGATTCCATCGAGCGCCAGGGGATTCCTCTTCCCCGTCGAGAGCTCGGACTTTGGAGGGGAGCTTTTCCTTCTGCCGCTGCAGCCTCCGCCGCCGCCAAGATCTGTGCTTCGCCGCTCTCGGCCGCCATCTGCTGCTCCGGCAACGCTTGCTCCGCCACCACACCGCCATTCACAACTACATGGGGGAGGCACCAGACTCTCTCCTACCCCCTCAAGAAGAGCAGATCTAAATCATGGGGAAAAGCAAATCGTAGTCAAGAAGCTAACTCAGATGCGCTAGACAAGCTCGAAGCATCCGCGTACCCGCCGATCGGCTGCACAAAAAGCTCCATGGATCGCCGCCGCCGCTCCGAATCTCTATCTCCCACTCGTCGCCTTCAAACCACCACTCGCCTTGCAAAAGAACACGCTGGACCCTGCATTCAATTTGACTCAGGGCCGGCCGGACGGTAAAGCGAACTTCCCGATCCACGGATCAGACGGCGGCTCCGATTCTGATCCATGGAACAGCTCCCCGGCGGCAAACTTCTGTCATCCCGATCGTTAAACTTGGCCCAGTGTACACCGCTGCCGCGTACGTATTTCGGAACAGTACTCGATTTCTGGACGACCAACAGCGGTAGTATAAAATAATCGCACACATCCATAGGCGCCAGCCAACCTGTGGATAACGAGAGCATTTGAGCTCGTGCACAGTTACTCCGCGTCCAAAAAAACAGCCTTTCTTTTGGAAGAATAGTAATAGTAAAATAAAAATCTAAAAAATAAACTGGAAACAAGAATTGCCCAGAAATAAAGGTTGGGAGAACACAGCTCACGTTGGATGTGAGATGTGCGGCCCAGATTAATCTATGTCTCCCCTTCTTCGTCCCGGCTGCCAGCACAGCTAGGGTTAGCGCGGCGGCGACCTTGGATCCAGGCGATTAATGGCGCGGCGGTGAGCTCCTGCGTGTTCGCCGGCGGGACTTTCCCTTGTTCCGGCGAGCCCGTTGGGAGAGGCTTCTCCCCATTCGTGCTCCCTTCTCCGGCGCCGCTACTCAATCAATAGGTACCTCAGTTCGAATCCCTGTTAAGAATTGATGGCCGCGTTCCTCAATTCCTTGGAGAAAAACAGTCACGAGGGTGATTGCTGAATGGAGGCTAGGATTTTGGTTAATTATCCAGTTCCAATCCTACGATCACCATTGCAAAATTTTGAATTTTCATATGAGCGGATCCCCATTGTAGTGTATAATGTACTGATGTTCCTTCAGGCCGACTTTAAATATGAAGTAGCTTCAGGTTGCTGGTTTATTTATTCTTCTCCCAGCCAAGGCTAGTAACCTGTAATGTAAGTCAGAGTTACAAAAATAAAAAGGGAAAAATCCTGTGTTGTAAGATACCTGATATAAGTTTGTTGCCAAATTATGTTACCTGTTTTGTCCTAGAACAGAGTTGAGTTGGCGGGATTCATGATCACAATTGCTCTCTGAAACCAGTGATAATGATGCTTGCTGAAACCAATGATAAGGATTGCTTGCTGAAACGATTCACCGTGAGATTTATCTGGTTTGTACTTCTTTGCTGCCACGCAGATCGATCTATCTATCGGATCCACTCTGATGGAGAAACAGAGCAGCCAAGAACTTTCGATCGAAAACAAGAGCGCTGGTTTCAGTAGGGTGGAGAAACAGAAGCTGGCAGAGATTCAACTTCAACTTCTACCCTATGTAAGGATCGAGATGCCTTATTTATGCCGGGTATTACCGACTCTTTTAAAAAGCACAATCTTAGCAAGGGGAGCGTGACATTTGAATTTATGCCACAACTTGAATTCTTATACTCATTACAGGACGTTTTGCGCGACATACTGTCACGGTTGTCGATCAAGGATGTCGTGAGGATGAGCACGCTTTCTCGTGAATGGAGACAGCAGCAGATATGCCACCCAGATCTGGTCTTCACCAAAGACACCTTTGGCATCAGTACTGACCCAGATCCGGACTTCACCAAAACCATTAATGCCATCATTAGAGACACGGATACTAAACGAGCATCCTGGACTGCTGAATTCATCGTCAATGTGGACAGTGTATTGCGCCCACTGTGGTCTACTTCCACTACAACTACGACTACGCTGGACAAGTTTGCTATCGAATTTGGTCTCCTCAGAAAGCATAAGTATCACATTGATAGATGGGTTAACTTTTCCATTGCGTCAAGGGCCAAGTACATTGCTTTCGATTTCACGTTTGATATCGATTGCGTTGGCCCTGGATGTGACCAGTACAAGGATGTTTTCCCGCTGTGCAAGCTCAGCGGCCCAAGCGGCTCTTGTGTCACATCTCTTGTTCTGGGCTATGTATGGTTAAAGCTGCCCCCCAGTTTCTGCGGTATCACAAACCTTACGAAACTCACACTAAAAACGGTGTCCATCAATGGAGGTGATCTCCAGCGCCTGTTGCTAAGTTGTGCTCTTCTCGAGCATATAAACATAGAGTGGTGCTCCCCCTTGTCAAGTTTACGCATAGGGCAGGAACTGTGCAGGTTGCAGTACCTGCGTGTGCGCCGTTCTGAACTGGAAATGTTAGAGTTGCATGCTCCAAATCTTACCAAATTTGAGTTCGACAAAGATCTCGCACAAATTGTGCTCAGTGATTGCTTGAGGTTGTCGGAGGCAACCTTTTTATCAAACATGAGGACTCAAGAGTTCAATGATTATGATTTCGATGACTTGGCCTTCACCTTCACCGAGCTTGCTCTTCCTTATGTGCAAAAACTATTTCTACTTTTGAATTTGGACCAGGTCTGCTCTAGAAAGAAGTGCTTTGTTTTACTTTATTTAAAATTTTGCTATCACAAAGTTTAATTATTAATTTTGTATCCGTGCACTGTTTCTCTTCCAGGTGCTAAGATTCAGTGAAAACCAGACTAGCTTCATCAATTTGAGGCATCTGAACATGAACCTTGAGATCGGGTGGGATCCATATGATGATAGTTGGGCAATAGGGTTTATTCATCTTTTGCAATTATCACCTCTCTTAGAAGAATTAGAACTGCATGTAAGTAATTCAACTGTTGATTATGAAAAAAAATCAACACATTAATTAGGATAGTTATGTCTGTTGCTTCTGTTTAACCCCTGCCCCCCTGAAGAATATTTATAGTGAAATTAACGGATATATGTGTGTGCAGGTTGGTCGTGATAGATTTTGCCCTCCTACTATGAGGATGGTGACGGCTGTGCAAGGGCCTCTGCATCATCACCTGAAGAGTGTCCACATGTCTGGATTTTGTGATGTATTGGGGCTAGCTGAGCTGGCGCTCTACATCCTTGGGAATGCTACTGTACTTGAACGTATGGTGGTAGATCCAGTGGCGTATGCCGAGACTCTTCACACTGATGATATCTATTCAGTCAGCAAGGCTGGTATTATCGAGGGGGACCATTACCACGTCGATCAGAATAGGATGTTTGCAGAGCAAATCCTTGGCAGTGAGGAGTTCCGTCATATCGTCACCATTTTGTGAAGTACAATGCTGGGGCTGGAGATACTATTTATATATGCCAACGATTGATGGATATGGGCGTGGTGGAAAAAGGATCGATCGGGAGCTTTATGAAGATTTATAATAATACTCAGAAGGGAAGCATTCATGTACAAGCCGAATGACTGGATGCAGTAGTGTGTGCACCAAAATTCAGTGTTGTCTGCATTTTGGTTGTAGTCTGGGTTAACTATGCTTTCGGTCTAAGTTTTTGTGTGTGGCTTTGCTATTATGAACATAAGCAGTTGTTAGCAATTCTAGAGTAACTGATATAATGTGCTACACTGTCAGTAATAAAATCATGGAATCATTCATCTCATCTCATGCATGGTCTGTGTATGATGCTGTCAAGATTCAGTGTTTTCCTTGCTGCAACTAATCTTCCCCCAGTTCCTTCACAATACTACATTCTTCTCCGAACCAAGAAAATCAGAGAAGTCGCTCCTTCTAACTACATAGAGATTCTAGTAGTTAAGTTCTAAATAATCACCCACTAATTCACCCTTCTAATTAACTGCAAAAGGGATCTCAGCAGAGAAATTTTAGTGAGAGGAGAAGAGGGAATATGAAGGGAGTTCTGCATATTTTGGCCTATAAAGAGTTCAAATTTTTTCTTGCTTGAAAGAATCGCAGACGAAGTTTAATTTTATAAGAGTCTCAGAATATTTTCTTGTCGGTTAAAAAAAGGAAAATGAGGGGACAGAGCCAACCATTAAAGCAGAACATTATCTTAATGTGCAAGAGGGATGCAACCCTTCCAAATTACTTGCCACTTCAAACTTTTTCACTTCTTGAAAAACAAGAAATTAGCAGCTTCTCAACACATACACTTGCAGTGCTGTAACTATATAGGAGCTCCACAAAAGGAGAGGGAACTGCGTGCAATGCAACCATGAAGAAATCCATCACTTCAGCAACATTACAGGAAATGACAAAAATGTTTGTCTTACAAGAGCCAATCTAAGACTGTCTAATAAGTATTCATAAATACTTCCAGGCTCATGACATTATTACAGAACCTGTCGATACATACATATCGTTCTTAATTTGTTTCTCCTTGGGACAGGATATTGATCTCCACACTTCTTGCTGGGGGCTATTATCAGTCTTACTTCCTTACCTTTTTGGGCAGCCGGCATCCATTATGCGCGAGCTGCGTCACATCATGGACGTGCATGATAGGAGACGGGGTTCTCACTCTTTCACCCCGGAAACCGTCTGCAAAGCCCATGATCACCTTCTTCTTCTTCCTGAAAAAGGAGTATCCTTTCACCTTCACAATGACAGACTTGAGGCCAATCTTGCTGGCAACTCGCCCCATGTGTTCCCCTGTTGCTTCACCAGCATACCGAGCAAGACGAGACCGCCCCTTTCGATCCTCCAAACAGCCAGCGGAAGCCCCAGCCTTCCTGTTCCCCTTGACGTCCGTCACGGTCACAAAGGTCTTCTTCCCCTTGAGCGTGACATGGAGAACGTCCCTCTTTACTCGCGGTGCCCCTGCTGGCCGCAGCATTTCCATGTTAAACCGGCCCGACCTGCCACCACCGGCTGTGAATCCGTTTCCACCCATCCTGGCACCACCGGGTGTGAATCCAATTCCACCCATCCTGCTATCACCGGCTGTGAATCCAATTCCGCCCATCCTGCCATCACCGACTGTGAATCCGTTTCCACCCATCCTGCCATCACTGGCTGTGAATCCGTTTCCACCCATCCTGCCATCGCTGGCTGTGAATCCATTTCCACCCATCCTGCCACCACCTGCTGTGAATCCGTTCTCAGCAAAGTGACGGGGAAAACCGCCGTCAGTCTGGTTCCGTGCTTGCATGATGAGGCGGCTCATCGGATCACCGGCGTTCGCGAGCTCCTGCAGTGGGCCCTGCAAAAGCACAAATTGAGATTCAAATCGTATCAAGCACCAGATAACAAGATGGACCGCTCTGTTCATGTCTAAGCAAAACTGGGTAAAAAAGCAGGAGTATATAGCAATGCGGCTGTAAGAATTAAGATCACACAATAAGATTCATGGCCATAGTAGCAAGATTTGTGGTCAACAGCATCAGCAGCACTGGACTTAGTTAATTTGGTAGGTTAGTTGGCAATGGCAAAGGGGCCGGCACCCTTAGAACAGCAGTAGAACACCTCCGTTTTCTTCTTCTATCCATTCCCCATGAAATGAAATTACATCGCAGTTGAATTGGTAGGAAGCATGCGCACACTTGCCCAGCTGACGAATCTATCATACCTCTCTGTTTCAGTTCAAGATTCGATTCAGTCTACCTAGTTACCATCGTACTGCCAGTTAGATGGATCTGGATCGAGTTTCTTGCCGGGAAATGCAATGGAAGGGAGGGATGGGGAGCTGGTGAACGTACCTTGTCAGTGGACAGCAGCCGCTGGGCGCCCGGCGAGGAGAGCGGCCGTAGGAGCGCTCGGCCGGCGAGCCCAAGCGCCCTCGCCGCCATCGCCCTCTGCTGGGCCAGGAGGAGGACGAGATCCGGTCGTGGCCGCGGCGGCGGCAGGGCGAGGCTGTTGCGAAGATTCGAGTGCGTCTCTCGTATGGCTTAGGCCGTCTTTCCTTCTTGGGCTTTAACTGGACCTGCCTACCGTTTAGTGCCCACATCAAATTTTCTGACTTGTCTAAAAAAAAAAAATCAAAATTTCTGACTTTTTTTTACTTCCAAAAAGGTGAGCCGAAGGGGGTTAAATAGGGTGACGGAATGAACCAGAGGTGATACTCCCGCCATTTTTTCTGGGGACGCACGCGTGTTGGTGCCATCCCCGCGCTTGCACAAGCCCTGTCGCCGTGTTTTCTCTCCCTGCATGTAGTGAGTCTGGCTCCCCGGAAACAATCGACTCAGGCGTTCCTCGAGCGCTAGCCTGAGATGTGCTTCAAAGTTTGTGTGGCCCACTTTGACAATGCAACCCAGCTAACCAAACGGGCCAAATTTGCTCCCAAGAGCTTGCATGGGGCTTGCGAGCAGCCGTACACGCCCCGAGGGGACCTCCTATACGACACATTTTGCGTCAAAACAACGACACGACGCATACGGAAGCCCAACTGGGTTGGCCCATTGGTAGGCACCCAAGCGAATGGCACTATAATCAAATCGGGGCAGCGTAAAAATCCTAAAATAGCGGTTCACTCTCATGGGTTCGAACTCCTAACGGCTCGTCCTAGACTGCTTGTTGCTAGCCACTGAAGCTGGTGAGCATTCATGATTTTCTGTAGTGCGGAGACTTTATGAACTGACACGAGAGGCAGATCAAACATTTATGAACTTTTTCAAACATTTCCTAAAAATTAAAAAAAAATTCTGGAAAAGAAAACAAAATTTGAAATACTAAACTTTTTTGGAATAAGTAAACAAAAATTGAAATTTCGAACTTTTTAAAAGCATGAACAGAAAAAATGAAATTCTAAACATTTTTTGTAATTTTGAAACATTTTTTGAAAAAAGTTAAGTTCTGAAATATAATAACTAAAAACATGATTTTTGAAAAACTTCGAACAATTTTTAAAAAGGAATTTGTTTTATAATTTTGGACAAATTTTAAAGATTTAATTTTTTTAATTGGAACAATTAATAAATCTCCAAAAAATGATAACGTGGCAAAATATTAAATTATGTTGTTTAAAGAACCAAACATATTTTGTAATTTTTAAACAAAATTTGAAGTTCTGATCATTTTTTGAAAATTGTGAATTTATGGTAAAAAATGATAAAGATAAAAAAAAAGAAAAAAAGAAAATAAAAAGTAAAAACCAGCTAAAATGGTTCAGGGACCTTCTAGAGGATTCCTAAAACCGATAAAAAACCAGCCGAGGTTCTTATAACCGGAAAGAACCTATGCACACCGCTAAAATGGGTCAGCTCAATTGCTCAATATGTCGACCATACCTATGCGAATCAGTAATACTTGACAAAGAGAGCATCACATAGGGTTTTTCCTCCCCAAGCGCAAGCCATGAGCCGTAAACAGCGAGCCCGCTATTTAATTGTGTGTGATTTTTGCATGGCATTTAAATTATGGATGTATCTAAAATTAAAAATACGTTTAGATATATCCATTTCTACGACAAGTAATTCCGGACGGAGGAGAACAGTACAAGGCAAAAACATCCGTGCAAAAAAAAAAGGCAAAATATCAAAGACTTGGCGCGCGCACACCAAATCAATCCCAGCCACAAATGTAGATCTTCTTGTACCTTCTCTCGTCAGACTTTTTATAAAAGAGAAAAAAAAAGAAAAAAATCCCACGCAATATCCACAACACCACCTCAAGACAGCAGCCACCACAAATCCACGAGAATGCAGCCATGATCGGCTCCTTCCTCCCCCTCCCCACCACCATCACCACCACCTCCGGCCGCCCCCTTCCGCCCCGCGCCACCACAACGACCCTCCCCTTCCCAACGACCCCGCTCCGCCTCGGCCGCCGGCAGATCCGCGTCTCCGTGTCGTCGTCGTCGTCGGAGAGCAACGAGGAGGGCGTGGGGAGCACCAACGGGTCGCTTCCGGGGCTTCCCCCCGTTGGCGAGGAGGAGGAGGAGGACGACGAGTCCTGCCCGGTGGAGTGCGTGACGGAGTTCAAGACGGACGAGGAGTTCAGCCGGTTCCTGGAGCGGTCGAGGGCGACGGGCGCGCTGGTGGTGGTGGACTTCTTCCGGCCCTCCTGCGGCAGCTGCAAGTACATCGAGCAGGGCTTCATGAAGCTCTGCAAGGGCTCCGGCGACCACGGCTCCCCCGTCATCTTCCTCAAGCACAACGTCCGTCCCCTCCCCCCTACACCAGCAAATCTTGATTAGTCAAAAAATTATCTTATTTGCATCTGAAAGAGAAGCTATGCATGCTTGCAGGTGATTGACGAGTACGACGAGCAGTCGGAGGTGGCGGACCGGCTGCGCATCAAGGTGGTGCCGCTCTTCCATTTCTACAAGGCCGGGGTCCTGGTGGAGTCCTTCGCCACCCGGGACAAGGAGAGGATCACCGCCGCCATTGCCAAGTACACATCACCTGAGTAAGCACGCATCACACGCACCAATCCATTATTTATGAGCCTCTAAACTGATAAGATCTCCTTGATAAATCGCCTACACATGCTTGCCTTGGAAACTGTTTTTTTATAATGCTCCTTGGAAGCAGTTAGTGAAATGAATGACACATGAATCTGCTCCTATGAACTAACTAATTCTCTTAGTATTAACCAGTCCATGACAGTCTACCTGAAGATCTCTGTATTTCCCCTTTGCAGGCAGGAGCCTGAGACGGAGCCGGAGGAGTAATTTCTACTCCAAATACGTACATACATCAAGAGCCATCTAGCTAGCCTGGTAATCGAGTGGTCTGCCAAAGCTAGCTAGTGAACCTGCATTGTAGCAGGAAAAACTGGGATTGGTTTTTATAATAAAGCAGAGCATATCATGAAATAGTTGTATGCAAAGGGATCCATGTAGAATGGTCGAGGATAGATCCTGGTTGATTACTCAATGCCATTCCAGATCCAGCGACCCCCCGTTGCAAAATTTCAGTAGTTGACCTGATCATTTCAACACCTGAATTCTACTCTGTTTTTGTCCTAAAACAGAGTTCTATTCTATGTGTTTTTTTGCCTCAGAACAAATTAAGTTGAAATGGTGTGATTCATGATTGCTTGATGAAAACTATAGGGACACAATGCTTTATCTAGCTTGTGCTTCCTCGCTTGACACCGATATATACTCATATCTATAATTGTATATCGGCGTAACCCCCATGGACAAACTAGCTAGCCAAGAATGCTTCAACAGAGTCACTAAGAAAGCGAAGGCTATTTTTATCCGAGTCTTAAATAACAGTTTTAGGAAGGAGTGTGGCTATTGCACATGTAGCACTAATGGACATGATGTTTTGAGTGACATATTGTCACGGTCATCACTAAAAGAAGTCGTGAGGATGAGCGTGGTTTCTATTGACTGGACATGGCTCAAGATATGCCACCCTGACCTTGTCATCTCTGGTAGATATACAACCAGGATTACTAACCGGGCATCCATGATTGCCGAATTCATTGCCAACGTGGACAGTGTATTGTGCCCACTGTTCTCTACTTCTACGACAACTACCATTATGTTGGATAAGTTTAGAGTAAATTGCACAAAACCACCACTTTGAGAGCTAGGTTTGCAGAAAACACTACGTTACATTTTCGTGACAGAAAGCACCATGTCTACCGTAAACATTTTGCAAATAACACTGAACGGCGGATTTAACTCGGTTGAGCACGTTTATGACAGCTGGGGCCTTTTTTTTGCCTACGTGGCATAACATTTCGTGTCAGACCATTTGTGATCAAAATTTACATACTAGTCCTTCAATTTTACAAAGACACCCCTGAATCAAAAAGTAAAAAAGCAATTAGACCCTGCAGAGGTTGGCTTCGTGGGGGCAGGCGGGGAGGAGGAGATGGACGAGGACGGCGCACGGAGGCGGGGGAGGAGGAGA
Organism: Aegilops tauschii subsp. strangulata; assembly: GCF_002575655.3. Classification (NCBI taxonomy): domain Eukaryota; kingdom Viridiplantae; phylum Streptophyta; class Magnoliopsida; order Poales; family Poaceae; genus Aegilops; species Aegilops tauschii. Next base: position 644,695,131 of record NC_053036.3, on the reverse strand, counting down.
TAGACGAGGACGGCGCACGGAGGCGGGGAAGGAGCAGGTGGTGCTGATGTGGGGCTACCTCTCCGGCGTCTCGCTGCAGCGCTCGCTGCTGCTTCGCCCCGTGCCCGTAAGGCTGCCCCCGGCGGTGGCCGACGACGCCTGGAGGGATGTCTGCGGCTGTGGGTGCGGCTTCACCATGGCCATCTCCGGTGACGCCTGACGCTCTCGATTCGCCATGGCCATGGCCATCTCCGGTGATGCCTCGCGCTCTCGATTCATCACGAGCTCATCAAGGAGGGCCACCGGATCTGCGCTGCGCGAGGGCAACCGCGACGGAGGGCCGCCAGATCTGCGCTGCACGGCGTTGAACACCTCCTTCGTGCAGGAGGCCAAACCAGGGCAGCGGCGTGGTATCCCTCGCCGGATCCGGACGAGGTGGCGGTGCTCGGGTCGGATCCGACGCGTGGGGTGCTTGTGGCTCACCGGCCAGATGTTGAGGAGTTCAAGCGGCGGCGGCGGCGATCTTCAACCATGGCGGCGGCGGCATATGGTAGTGCAGGGAAAACACGAGAGGCTGCGGGCGCAAGGGGGGCGAGGGGGGAGGGCGGCATAGTGAAGAATGTTAGGGATGTTTTCGCATTTTGACCTTGTCTTTAGCCTAACGTTATGCCACGTCAGTGAAAAGCGGGACCCGTCTGTCATAACCGTGTTTAACTGAGCCAAATTCGCCGATCAGTGTTTTCTGCAACAAGATTACACAAAAGGTGGTGCTTTCTACCAAAGAAATGTAACGTAGTGTTTTCTGCAAACCTAGCCTTTAAAGTGGTGGTTTTGTGCAATTTACTCGATAAGTTTATCGTCAAATTTGGTCTTAGAGAGTATAAATATCATATTGTCAAACTTTTTCACCACGCCAAGGGCCAATCATATTGCTCTTGATTTCATGCAAGGGATCGATGGCTTCGGCTATGAACACAAATACCACAAGTATGTTATGCCACTGTGCTATCTCAGTGGCCCAAACAGCTCTTCATGTGAAAATTGGTTGGTCTGGGCTATGTATATTTAGAACTACCGATAGATTTTGTGGTTTCACGAACCTTAAGAAACTCACAATAAACAAGGTATCTATCAACTAAGGTGATTTCTAGTGTATGTTGGTAAGTTGTGCTCTTCTCAAGAGCTTAGCACCTATTAGTTTGAGCATGGGCTTCAACTTTTGCTGCTTCCAGATCCCCTAAGAGCAGAAGCCCAACCAAATAGCTAATTTCACGCCTGGGCTTCAGAGAAGCATCTCTCCAAATTGCATTATGGAGCAAAAGCCCCTCCAGACCAGCTTCCCACAACCCCACCGGCTTCTCACCCCTCCCGCAAAATCATGCCATCCAACTTCTAGTTGTTTACAGTCAAAATGCCACCGGCCACAGCCATATAAAGAGGCAATGCTTATCGAAATAGCGAGTGTCAAGCAGGAGCCCAAGGGGTCCTATCTCGCTACATGATCGCCTTGGTGTGGGCGAACCCTATTTGGCCCATAGAGCGGTGGAACAAGGGAAGTCACGCACGGCTCTCAATAACTATGGAACGCCCCACTTCTGCTTTCTCCTTCTGTATGGCCCATTTTGATGGTTACCTCACAAAGAAGCACGTTGTGCTAATTTATATTTGCTTGTTAATATATTGTTTTTCCTTATCAAACTTCATGAATATTTTGTTCGTACTTGGTTTATATTCGCATGTGTTCGTCCAAATTAACTTTGGGCACTCCCTTTGCGTCCCCGCCAACCCGGCATTTGTGCACAACTAGACTTGAATTATAGCAGGCTTATATATACCGATAATGAGCTAAATATCACCTGGTACTTTTTTGGTGTTGAGAATTACCAGTATCACTACTCGTGAGTGTTAACTTTTGTTTAGCCCAACTCGACCATCCCGAGGCCTTAGGTTAAAAAACAAACGAGCCAGGCCCAGGCAGGTTAATTTGTTGAAGATATGATCTTTGACCGGTAATTTTTTTTTGAACACGACCAGTATTTGATTCCTGAGTCGTACGAGCGTTGGTGTAGGCTAGGGTAAAACAGAAACCTACCAATCTATCGATCTACCAGGATCGAGATCGATCGATGTCTTCGTCCTCGCTTCGCAATGGTCCACCGGCCATTACCACCGCCAGCTCCGGCGACGTCTCGCTGTGGACGACCCTGCACGGGGATCTGGTCCGCCTCGTCGGATGGCGGGTGCTCGCCGGGGACCTACTCGACTACGTCCGCTTCCGTGCCGTCTGCCGGTACTGGCGGTCCAGTACCATCTGCCCGCGCGGCCGCGGTATAGTCGATCCGCGGTTCCACCCGCGACGCTGGATGATGCTGCCCGAAGGGCACGGGCTCCATCCCCGCGAAGGCAGCAAAAAACGTTTCTTCAACCTGTCCAGCGGAGCTTTCGTCCGCCCTCGACTTCCGCTTCTCAGAGACCACTTCGTCCTCTCCTCAGCCGAGGGCCTGTTCGTCATCGTGCGAGGGCAGCAATACGGCAACAGTGTATGCCTCCTCCACCCTTTCACGGGTGACGTTGTGGAACTCCCGGAAAACATAACTATGCCAGTAGACATAACTCTCCCAGAAATCTTGCGACCACTCTCGTTACCGACCAATGCGTTTGCGGCTGTGAGCACGAGTCCGGATGGAGTCGTCTGGGTCATGATCGCGTTCCAGAATACACCGTTCATACTCCTTGCTAGCACAAGGCACAAGCGGTGGAGTGTATCTGCCTTACCCTTCTACCCACATGCGAGCCCATTATCATTCAAAGGAAAACTTTACATGTTGCAGGAGCAGAGATCTAGCTCGGAACTAAATATTTTCCGGATCAACCCACCTTGGCAAGAGCATTCAACGACATCGGGTTTACCTTCGTCTTCCTTGTTGTCACCCAAGTTGGTTGCCACATGTCCGGCGGATAAGTTCCCCACGCCAGAGCTGGTAGAATGCGACTCTGAGATCCTGGTGTTGGGCAATAGAGAAGCTACACAGACGATGCTCATTTACAGATTAGCAGATCTTGCCCAAGGAATGTTTATCCCAGTAAAAAGCATCGGAGGAAATGCTCTTTTGATTGATACTAAAAGGAACCCGAGTTTTAGTTTCTCGGCGGTGCCTGCCATCACGGGTGATACCATTGCATTTGCAGATCGCATCTTTGCTAAATATATTTTGCAATACCACCTCAGCAGCGATACCTGGTCATCAAGAGTTGGGGGATGTGAAGAACATGGTTGTAGCATGGAGTGCTGTACTTGTAGCCTCATTGACCATATGTGCAATATCTGTCGTTGTGTTTCTAAGTGGTGAGCTACTTGTTGCATCCACCCAAACTTATTTAGTTCACACAATTTTTTTTGAGTCGTAGTTCAGACAACTTAGTTGGCGTGTTAATGATTCCCCTCCTATATATGCATGCAGGAACACAGGTGGTAGAATAATCAGACCAGCCAGGTCGAATAATAACCATTTCATTGCCAACAATAATTCATGGCATATCTAGGCTAGGTGTACCATGGGTGGAAATATGCATGGAGCCAATTAAATTGGAATTGTAATACCCTGATTCTTCTTATATATACACAGGTGTATATCCTTTGTTCATTTTAGTACTTCCCCTGATGATCCAACATACACTCGATCTTGATATATGACAAATAGTGTTTCAAAATAATGTTGTTATTAGTATATAACTATATATGCACAACATGCGAATCATCCTTCTACAAATTTTAGAGCCATAAGTTAACTCTCGCAAGCAAGTAAATAGCACAAAATTACAACTTTACATGTAAGGGTTCCCAAGAACTACCGATTTTACATTGATCCCCCTCAGCCCCCGCGTCGTCCCGGGGGCGACTCGGGCGGTTCGTAATCCCCCCGCTGCCGGTGCGTCCTTCTGCCCCTCCCCCTCGCCGCTGCCGGTCGTCCCTGCCGAGCAAATATCCGGCGTGGGGTGGCGGCGGCGGGGCGATCTCTCAGCTCCTGCTCCTTCCCCTCCCCTCTCCCCATAACCCTAGGTAGATTGCTGCCGGTGGAAATTCCCCGTCGCGCCTCTGTTTGGCCGTCTCGGGCGGAGGTGCTGGCGGCCTGGAGGGCCGGCGCAGCCCTCGCATCGGCCTGGAAGCTCGCCGCCACGGAGCTCGCCTCGGCCTAGATCTAGGCCATGACGGAGCCCTCCTGCCTGGTTCATGGCCGCTGTCATCTGTTTGGCCGCCTCGAGCGGAGGTGCTCGCGGCCTGAGGGTCAGCGCAGCACCTCGCCTGGGCCCGGATGGTCGCCGTCATGGAGCTCGCCTCGTCTTTGAACTGGAACTCGACGGGGCCTCCTGGCCTAGTTCATGGCTGCAACTGTCTGGGTTGTGCACGGCGGCATCGCGATGTGGTAATGGCCAGGCGTCGGTGACTGTCTCGCCCGGCCCAAGCATGCCCGAGGTGCCTGCAGCTGCGCAGGTCCTGACAAGGTGGGGCTGTTGGGCCGTCTTTAGGTGTCCTCGTCGTCGGGTGGTTCCCCCTTACTTGTCTTGTTCCCGACAGGATCATGCAATGCCGACCTTGGTTCTTCCAGTGGCCCCTCTTGCATTGTCTTTAGCCATCTCAGCTCATGATCTGTGGTGGACTGTGTACTAGAATCCTCTCAGGTGATTCCACCTTCAAGCCTCAGTCTGGTTTCCAATTACGCTGACTGTGCATCTGGGGAGGATCTGTAGCTGGCGTTCAGAAGCCCGACTCTTCTAGGTGGTCTTGCACCCATGTCTTTTGGGATGAACTATTGCTCTGTAATCCTTTTGCTTGCCTGCGTGCAACACACCTTGCTGTGTTCGGTGGAAATTAGTCTGTTTGAGCACCACTATGTAGATCGTAGCTTTTACTTTTTTAGTCTTTAATCTCTTTGTAATTCTTGGCAGCCTTAGGCTGAGATCTTGTATCATGCTGGTTTCGTTTTTCAATGAGAAATGGAGCCGGGGAGGTTGCCTCCCTGTTCATCTGGAAAAAAAACTACCAATTTTTAAAATCGTACTTACCACAAATGGTTTTGCTGAGTCTTAGTCGACTGAGACTCCATTATGGCTCAGTTGATGCTATATTCCTTTGATCTTGCATGGAGATTCATACCAAAAAAAATCTTTTTAGTTTTTTTTATATACCATGTCACTGGACTGACACTTGATTAAGTCTTAGTCGACTAGACCTAGCCACACCCTATCATAGGAGTGTTTTTCCATTTTAGAAAACCCAAATTGATGTGTGACTAAATTTTAATCAGACCAAAAAAAGCATGTTTTGGCAGCCGGCCTGGCACGACAAATTGTTACGCAGGGACAGTTCGAGTGGTGGGCTCGTGGCCGAGTTGATTCCACTTGATTCACTGATCCCCCGAGGACGCAAGTTCCTTACTCAGGTGTAATAATCAGATCGATCTAGCCTTCTCAAAATCAATGAGAGAAAAAAACCCAGATCAATCTAAAATATTTGCGTCAGATACAATCAATGCTGTCGTTGGCGAGTCGCGAGAGCCCTTCGCCACAACTAGCTCCGACCACACTCCTCCATGGGCGACCCTGCACGAAGATTTGGTGCGCCTTGTCGGATGGCGGGTGCTTGACCGGAGACCTAGACGACCTGCTAGATTACGGCCGCTTCCGCGCCGTCTGTTCATATTGGCGTTCTTCTCCCCACGTGATCTCCTATTTAGCTAGGTATAAAGCTTGGGATAAAATTATCTTTGCATTGGTAGATGGTGATTTGGCCTAGGTGCGCCATGGGTGATGACATATAGTATGCGGTATTGATCTGCGAATGGTACCTTTTTGTTATTCCAGTATGCTGGTGATCCAACAACTAATCAGACTTGTTACTTTTTTGCAACTAACAACGCTAAAGTTATACTCCCTCCGTCCCACAATACAAGATCATCTTTCACAGGTATTGCTTTTGGCTCAGGGAGTACACGCCAAAAATGTATTTTGTCATGGTCATTCAAAAAAAAAAGATAACATATGTGTTCATTGTCGCACGCAAATGCTACCTGCAAATTTATATGGGAAAGCTTAATCATGTTGTCCTGTAAAAAAAAACATCTGGTCTTATCATAGTCAAGTTGCAGATTTTTTAATGCAATTTGATATGTTCCAAAATGCATGGCAATGCAACAGGAATATTTATTATTCAATTAGAAACCCAGCAAACATATTTGCAACATCACAATTATAACTACTGTTGTTACTGCCACCCACCTAGTTCACCTTGGCAAAGGAGAGGAGATAGGGTCTGTGAATCCCCTCCTGCACGAGCACCCTTGCCTTGTACTTGCCGTCTACCCCGCGGACGTCCGATGCATCGATGATGAGTTCGTAGTACAATAAAAATGCATGTTGTTGTCTGCCACTCACCACCTTGTTGAACTCGAGCACACAATTTGTGTACTTTCCGAACTCCAACACCACCCAATTGCCGAGCACCTGGATGCGTTGGTCGTTGATGTTTCCGATTGGTTCCAATCCATTCTCTAATGTTGTGTTCCGTAATTGGTTGCCCATCCATTCCCCACAACCCGTGGCGGGTGAGGCGATGGCGTAGAGGAATGCGGCAGCGACGATGAGCAGGAAGCTTGATGTCCTCATGGCTATTGGATTGCTTAATGGGATTTTAGATCTTGAGATAGTTATGTGGGACTTTGTTTGAATCGGTGATGTGAGTGGATGAAAAACAAGCGAGATAGGGGTGGTTAAATAGACATCGTTGTAAGAAGCAAATATTAATTGGATACTTATCCAACTAAGCATTTAGAAGTGCATTTATGAGAACCTTTTGTAGGGTTATTTAAAAGTTAATCAACTGGATGCATATCCAACTAGGCATTTAGAAGCGCATTTATAAGAACTTTTTATAGAGTTATTTAAAAGTTAATCAATTTGATGCATTTCCAAAAGCTTTGACCTACTTAAAGTTATTAATGTTTAAATATATGCTTTCTAGATGGTTCTATTTCGAAACAGATGTAGTAACTAGCTCACCCACTAACAAACTGTCAGTAGTATCTTCTCCATAACTTGGTCAAAATTAAAAGGATTTGGGTTGAGATAAAGTAGATAGGCATTGTAAGCTCATAAGAGGTAGTAGAAAGCATGTACTTAAACTTCTATAAGAAAATATATCTAGATTGCTATCATGGAAATATGATACGTCTCCAATCTATCTATAATTTTTTATTGCTAAATGCTATTATATTATCACTTTTTATGTTTTATATGACTTTTATATTATTTTTATGGACTAACATATTAATTTAGTGCCCAGTGTCAGTTCAGGTGTTTTCGCACGCTTTTGGTTTTTCAGAAAATCCATACCTACGGTAATCCAAACACGATGAAACTTTTTGATGATTTTTTCTGAACGATAAAAGGCCCTGGAAGCTTTGGGTGTTGAAAATATGCACTAGAGGCAATGATATTTTATTATTATGTTTGTATGTTCATATTAAGAGTTTATATTCTATGCTCGTGGAAAACTCATATGCACGTGTGCAATGTGTTTTGAAAACAAAATACAATGACAAACATAGAAATAATTATGTGAACTCTGTATTTCATTCATCATCGTATTGATTACAAATACATGGATGTTTGCATGCTCCCATGGGAATTTGCCTATTTTGCCTTCTGCCACTATGCTTAAGGAGTATATTTGACTTGGAGATTGTGAAGGAAATATGCCCTAGAGGCAATAATAAAGTTGTTATTTATATTTTCTTATATCATGATAAATGTTTATTATTCATGCTAGAATTGTATTAACCGGAAACTTAGTACATGTGTGAATACATAGACAAACAGAGTGTCACTTGTATGCCTCTACTTGACTAGCTCGTTGAATCAAAGATGGTTAAGTTTCCTAGCCTTAGACATGAGTTGTCATTTGATTAACGGGATCACATCATTAGAGAATGATATGATTGACTTGACCCATTCCGTTAGCCTAGCACTTGATCGTTTAGTTTATTTGCTACTGCTTTCTTCATGACTTATACATGTTCCTATGACTATGAGATTATGCAACTCCCGAATACCGGAGGAACACTTAGTGTGCTACCAAACGTCACAACGTAACTGGGTGATTATAAAGGTGCTCTACAGGTGTCTCCGATGGTGTTTGTTGAGTTGGCATAAATTGAGATTAGGATTTGTCACTCCGATTGTCGGAGAGGTATCTCTGTCCCTCTCGGTAATGCACATCACTATAAGCCTTGCAAGCAATGTGACTAATGAGTTAGTTGCGGGATGATGCATTACGGAACGAGTAAAGAGACTTGCCGGTAACGAGATTGAACTAGGTATTGAGATACCGACGATCGAATCTCGGGCAAGTAACATACCGATGACAAAGGGAACAACATATGTTGTTATGCGGTTTGACTGATAAAGATCTTCGTAGAATATGTGGGAGCCAATATGTACATCCAGGTTCCGCTGTTGGTTATTGACCGGAGACGTGTCTCGGTCATGTCTACATAGTTCTCGAAACCGTAGGGTCCGCACGCTTAACGTTCGGTGATGATCGGTATTATGAGTTTATGTGTTTCGATGTACCGAAGTTAGTTCGGAGTCCCGGATATGATCACGGACATGACGAGGTGTCTAGAAATAGTCGAGACATAAAGATTGATATACAGTGCCTGAGGGTTACCGGAACCACCCCCCCTCGCGGGGAACTAGTGGGCCTAGATGGGCCTTAGTGGAGAGAGAGAGGGGCTGCCAGGGCAGGACGCGCGCCCCCTCCCCCTTGAGTCCGAATTGGACTAGGAGGAGGGGTGGCGCCCCCCTTTCCTTCCCCTCTCCCACTCCTTCCTTCCCCCTCCTAGTAGGACTAGGAAAGGAGGAATCCTACTCCTACTAGGAGGAGGATTCCTGCCCTCCTTGGCGCGCCCTACCCCCTTGCTCCTTTATATACGGGGGCAGGGGGGCACCCTATGACACAGCAGACAACTGTCTTAGCCGTGTGCGGTGCCCCCTCCACCATAATCCACCTCGGTCATATCATCGTAGTGCTTAGGTGAAGCCCTGTGCTGGTAACTTCATCATCACCGTCATCACGCTGTCGTGCTGACGAAGCTCTCCCTCGACACTCAGCTGGATCAAGAGTTCGTGGGACGTCACCGAGCTGAACGTGTGCAGATCGCGGAGGTGCCGTACTTTCGGTACTAGGATCGGTCGGATCATGAAGACGCACGACTACATCAACCGCGTTGTCATAACACTTCCGCTTTCGGTCTACGTGGGTACGTAGACAACACTCTCCCCTCTCGTTGCTATGCATCACCTAGATGGATCTTGCGTGTGCGTAGGATTTTTTTTAAATTACTGCATTCCCCAGCAGTGGCATCCGAGCCAGGTCTATGCATAGATGTTATATGCACGAGTAGAACACAAAGAGTTGTGGGCGATAATAGTCATACTGCTTACCAGCATGTCATACTTTGATTCGGTGGTATTGTTGGATGAAGCAGTCCAGACCGACATTACATGACCGTGTTCATGAGACTGGTTGTACCGCCGTGCTTCGCACACAGGTGGCTAGTGGGTGTCTGTTTCTCCAACTTTAGTTGAATCGAGTTTGACTACGCCCGGTCCTTGTTGAAGGTTAAAACAACACACTTGACGAAAAATCGTTGTGGTTTTGATGCGTAGGTAAGAACGGTTCTTGCTAAAGCCCGTAGCAGCCACGTAAAACTTGCAACAACAAAGTAGAGGACGTCTAACTTGTTTTTGCAGGGCATGTTGTGATGTGATATGCTACCTTTTGAGCACTGCGTTGGTTTTCCCTTGAAGAGGAAAGGGTGATGCAGCAAAGTAGCGTAAGTATTTCCCTCAGTTTTTGAGAACCAAGGTATCAATCCAGTAGGAGGCCACGCACGAGTCCCTCGCACCTACACAAACAAATAAATCCTCGCAACCAACGCGATAAGGGGTTGTCAATCCCTACACGGTCACTTACGAGAGTGAGATCTGATAGATATGATAAGATAATATTTTTGGTATTTTTATGATAAAGATGCAAAGTAAAGAAAGTAAAATAAAAACGGCGCCAGAAATAGCTTGTTGTCGGGAGATTAATATGATGGAAAATAGACGCAGGGGCCATAGGTTTCACTAGTGGCTTCTCTCAAGAGCATAAGTATTTACGGTGGGTGAACAAATTACTGTTGAGCAATTGATAGAATTGAGCATAGTTATGAGAATATCTAGGTATGATCATGAATATAGGCATCACGTCCGAGACAAGTAGACCGACTCCTGCCAGCATCTACTACTATTACTCCACACATCGACCGCTATCCAGCATGCATCTAGAGTATTAAGTTCATAAGAACAGAGTAACACTTTAAGCAAGATGACATGATGTAGAGGGATAAACTCATGCAATATGATATAAACCCCATCTTGTTATCCTCGATGGCAACAATACAATATGTGCCTTGCTGCCCCTACTGTCACTGGGAAAGGACACCGCAAGATTGAACCCAAAACTAAGCACTTCTCCCATTGCAAGAAAGATCAATCTAGTAGGCCAAACCAAACTGATAATTCAAAGAGATTTGCAAAGATAACCAATCATACATAAAAGAATTCAGAGAAGATTCAAATATTGTTCATAGATAAACTTGATCATAAACCCACAATTCATCGGTCTCAACAAACACACCGCAAAAGAAGAATACATCGAATAGATCTCCACGAGAGAGGGGGAGTGTTGGAAATATGCCCTAGAGGCAATAATAAAATGGTTATTATTGTATTTCCTTGTTCATGATAATTGTCTGTTGTTCATGCTATAATTGTATTAACTGGAAACCGTAATACATGTGTGAATACATAGACCACAACATGTCCCTAGTAAGCCTCTAGTTGACTAGCTCGTTGATCAATAGATGGTTATGGTTTCCTGACCATGGACATTGGATGTCATTGATAACGGGATCACATCATTAGGAGAATGATGTGATGGACAAGACCCAATCCTAAGCATAGCACAAGATCGTGTAGTTCGTTTGCTAGAGCTTTTCTAATGTCAAGTATCATTTCCTTAGACCATGAGATTGTGCAACTCCCAGATACCGTAGGAATGCTTTGGGTGTACCAAACGTCACAACGTAACTGGGTGGCTATAAAGGTGCACTACAGGTATCTCCGAAAGTGTCTGTTGGGTTGGCACGAATCGAGACTGGGATTTGTCACTCCGTATGACGGAGAGGTATCTCTGGGCCCACTCGGTAATGCATCATCATAATGAGCTCAATGTGACCAAGTGTTTGGTCACGGGATCATGAATTACGGTACGAGTAAAGTGACTTGCCGGTAACGAGATTGAACAAGGTATTGGGATACCGACGATCGAATCCCGGGCAAGTAACGTACCGATTGACAAAGGGAATTGTATACGGGATTGATTGAATCCTCGACATCGTGGTTCATCCGATGAGATCATCGTGGAACATGTGGGAGCCAACATGGGTATCCAGATCCCGCTGTTGGTTATTGACCGGAGAGTCGTCTCGGTCATGTCTGCATGTCTCCCGAACCCGTAGGGTCTACACACTTAAGTTTCGGTGACGCTAGGATTGTAGAGATATTAGTATGCGAAAATCTGAAAGTCGTTCGGAGTCCCGGATGAGATCCCGGACGTCACGAGGAGTTCCGGAATTGTCCGGAGGTAAAGATTTATATATGGGAAGTCCTATTTTGGCCACCGGAAAATGTTCGGGATTTTTCGGTATTGTACCGGGAAGGTTCTAGAAGGTTCCGAAGTGGGGCCCACCTGCATGGGGGGACCCACATGAACGTGGGTAGTGGGGGCAAGGCCCCACACCCCTGGTCAAGGTGCACCAAGATCCCACCTTAGAAGGAATAAGATCATATCCCGAAGGGATAAGATCAAGATCCCTAAAAAACGGGGATAACAATCGGTGGGGAAGGGAAATGATGGGATTTCTTTTCCCCACCTTTGCCAACGCCCCAATGGACTTGGAGGGCAAGAAACCAGCCCCCTCCACCTCTCTATATAGTGGGGAGGCACATGGGAGCAGCACCCCAAGCCCTGGCGCCTCCCTCCCTCCCGTGACACCTCTTCCTCCCCGCTTGCGCTTGGCAAAGCCCTGCCAGGATCCCGCTACTTCCACCACCACGCCGTCTTGCTGCTGGATCTCCATCAACTTCTCCTCCCCCCTTGCTGGATCAAGAAGGAGGAGACGTCCCCGCTCCGTACGTGTGTTGAACGTGGAGGTGCCGTCCGTTCGGCGCTAGGATCATCGGTGATTTGGATCACGACGAGTACGACTCCATCAACCCCGTTCTCTTGAACGCTTCCGCTCGCGATCTACAAGGGTATGTAGATGCACTCCTCCCCTCTCGTTGCTAGCATCTCCTAGATTGATCTTGGTGACACGTAGGAAAATTTTGAATTTCTGCTACATTCCCCAACAGGGAGAACATTGTATTGAGATCCCAAAAAAGAGAAGAAGCCATCTAGCTAATAACTATGGACCCGAAGGTCTGAGCTAAACTACTCACACATCATCGGAGAAGCTATCGTGTTGATGTAGAAGCCCTCCGTGATCGATGCCCCCTCCGGCGGAGCTCCGGAACAGGCCCCAAGATGGGATCTCACGGGTACAGAAGGTTGCGGCGGTGGAATTAGGTTTTTGGCTCCGTATCTGGTAGTTTGGGGGTACGTAGCTATATATAGGAGGAAGGAGTACGTCGATGGAGCAACAGGGGGCCCACAAGGGTGGAGGGCGCGCCTGGGGGGGGGGGGGTAGGCGCGCCCCTACCTCGTGCCCTCCTGGTTGATGTCTTGACGTAGGGTCCAAGTCCTCTGGATCACGTTCATTCCGAAAATCACGTTCCCGAAGGTTTCATTCCGTTTGGACTCCGTTTGATATTCTTTTTCTGCGAAACTCTGAAATAGGAAAAAATAGCAATTCTGGGCTGGGCCTCCGGTTAATAGGTTAGTCCCAAAAATAATATAAAAGTGTATAATAAAGCCCAATAATGTCCAAAACATAATATAATATAGCATGGAACAATAAAAAATTATAGATACGTTGGAGACGTATCAAGCATCCCCAAGCTTAATTCCTGCTCGTCCTCGAGTAGGTAAATGATAAAAACAGAATTTTTGATGTGGAATGCTACTTGGCATAATTTCAATGTAATTCTTCTTAATTGTGGTATGAATATTCAGATCCGAAAGATTCAAGATAAAAGTTCAATATTGACATAAAAATAATAATACTTCAAGCATACTAACTAAGCAATTATGTCTTCTCAAAATAACATGGCCAAAGAATGTTCATCCCTACAAAATCATATAGTTTAGTCATGCTCCATTTTCGTCACACAAGAATGCTCTCATCATGCACAACCCCGATGACAAGCCAAGCAATTGTTTCATACTTTAGTAATCTCAAACTTTTTCAACCTTCACGCAATACATGAGTGTGAGCCATGGATATAGCACTATGGGTGGAATAGAATATAATGATGGGGGTTATGTGGAGAAGACAAAAAGGAGAAAGTCTCACATCAATGAGGCTAATCAATGAGCTATGGAGATGCCCATCGATTGATGTTAATGCAAGGAGTAGGGATTGCCATGCAACGGATGCACTAGAGCTATAAATATATGAAAGCTCAACAAAAGAAACTAAGTGGGTGTGCATCCAACTTGCTTGCTCATGAAGACCTAGGGCACTTGAGGAGGCCCATTGTTGGAATATACAAGCCAAGTTCTATAATGAAAAATTCCCACTAGTATATGAAAGTGACAAAACAAGAGACTCTCTATCCTGAAGATCATGGTGCTACTTTGAAGCACAAGTGTGGTAAAAGGATGGTAGCATTGCCCCTTCTCTCTTTTTCTCTCATTTTTTGGGCCTTCTTCTTTTTTATGGCCTTTCTCTTTTTTTCCTCATTTGGGACAATGCTCTAGAAAACGATGATCATCATACTTCTATTTATTTACAACTCAATGATTACAACTCGATACTAGAACAAAGTATGACTCTATATGAATGCCTCCGGCAGTGTACCGGGATATGTAATGAACCAAGAGTGACATGTATGAAAGAATTATGAACGGTGGCTTTGCCACAAATACTATGTCAACTACATGATCATGCAAAGCAACATGACAATGATGAATGTGTCATGATAAATGGAACGGTGGAAAGTTGCATGGCAATATATCTCGGAATGGCTATGGAAATGCCATAATAGGTAGGTATGGTGGCTGTTTTGAGGAACATATAAGGAGGTTTATGTGTGAAAGAGCGTATCATATCACGGGGTTTGGATGCACCGGCAAAGTTTGGACCAACTCTCAATGTGAGAAAGGGCAATGCACAGTACCGAAGAGGCTAGCAATGATGGAAAGGTAAGAGTGCATATAATCCATGGACTCAACATTAGTCATAAAGAACTCACATACTTATTGCAAAAATCTACAAGTCATCAAAAACCAAGCACTACGCGCATGCTCCTAGGGGGATAGATTGGTAGGAAAAGACCATCGCTCATCCCCGACAGCCACTCATAAGGAGAACAATCAAAGAACATCTCATGTTTCAAATTTTTACATGACGTTTACCATACGTGCATGCTACGGGACTTGCAAACTTCAACACAAGTATTTCTCAAATTCACAACTACTCAACTAGCACAACTTTGATATCACTACCTCCATGTCTCAAAACAATCATCAAGCATCAAACTTCTCTTAGTATTCAACACACTCGTAAGAAAGTTTTTACTAATCTTGAATACCTAGCATATTAGGATTATTTAAGCAAATTACCATGCTATTTAAGACTTCTCAAAATAATATAAGTGAAGCATGAGAGATCAACAGTTTCTATAAAACAAATCCACCACCGTGCTCTAAAAGATATAAGTGAAGCACATAGAGTATTCTAATAATTTCTGAATCATGTGTGTCTCTCTCAAAAGGTGTGTACAGCAAAGATGATTGTGGTAAACTAAAAAGCAAAGACTCAAATCATACAAGACGCTCCAAGCAAAACACATATCATGTGGTGAATAAAAATATAGCTCCAAGTAAAGTTACCGATGAAAGTAGACGAAAGAGGGGATGCCTTCCGGGGCATCCCCAAGCTTTGGATTTTAGGTGTACTTAGATTATCTTGGGGGCGCCATGGGCATCCCCAAGCTTAGGCTGTTTCCACTCCTTGTTCCATAATCCATCAAATCTTTTACCCAAAACTTGAAAACTTCACAACACAAAACTCATCAGAAAATCTCGTGAGCTCCGTTAGCGAAAGAAAACAAAAGACCACTTCAAGGTACTGTAATGAACTCATTCTTTATTTATATTGGTGTTAAACCTACTGTATTCCAACTTCTTTATGGTTTATAAACTCTTTTACTAGCCATAGATTCATCAAAATAAGCAAACAACACACGAAAAACAGAATCTGTCAAAAACAGAACAGTCTGTAGTAATCTGTAACTAACGCAAACTTCTGGAACTCCAAAACATCAGCCAAAATAGGACGACCTAGAAAATTTGTTTATTGATCAGAAGCAATTGGAATCAATATTTTATCACGTTCTGGTGATTTTTAACAATTATTTTCGTGAACAGAAAGTTTCTGGAATTTTCTGCAAGATCAAATAACTATCATCCAAGATGATCCTATAGGTTTAACTAATTAAAACATAAAAACACATCTAACCAGAGGCTAGAACAAATATTTATTCCTAAACAGAAGCAAAAAGCAAAAAACTAAAAATAAAATTGGGTTGCCTCCCAACAAGCGCTATCGTTTAACGCCCCTAGCTAGGCATAAAAGCAAGGATTGATCTAGGTATTGCCATCTTTGGTAGGCAATCCATAAGTGGCTCTCATAATAGATTCATATGGTAATTTTATTTCTTTCTAGGGAAGTGTTCCATGTCTTTCTTTAATGGAAATTGGAATCTAATATTCCCTTCCTTCATATCAATAATTGCACCAATCGTTCTAAGGAAAGGTCTACCAAGAATAATAGGACATGAAGGATTGCAATCTATATCAAGAACAATAAAATCTACGGGCACATAGTTCCTATTTGCAACAATAAGAACATCATTAATTCTTCCCATAGGTTTCTTAATGGTGGAATCCGCAAGGTGCAAATTTAGAGAGCAATCATCAAAATCACGGAAACCTAGCAAATCGCACAAAGTCTTTGGAATCGTGGAAACACTAGCACCCAAATCACACAAAGCATAGCATTCATGGTCTTTAATTTTAATTTTAACAGTAGGTTCCCACTCATCATAAAGTTTTCTAGGGATAGAAACTTCCAACTCAAGTTTTTCTTCATAAGATTGCATCAAAGCATCAACGATATGTTTAGTAAAAGCTTTATTTTGACTATAAGCATGAGGAGAATTTAGCATGGATTGCAACAAGGAAATACAATCTATCAAAGAGCAATTATCATAATTAAATTCCTTGAAATCCAAAATAGTGGGTTCATTAATATCTAATGTTTTGGTCTCTTCAATCCCACTTTTATCAATTTTAGCATCAAGATCTAAAAACTCCGAATTTCTGGAACGCCTTCTAGGTAAAGGTGGCTCATATTCAGTCCCATCATTATCAAGATTCATATTGCAAAACAAGGATTTAATAGGGGACACATCAATAACTTTTAGATCTTCATCTTTATTATCGTAGAAACTAGAAGAACACGCTTTCATAAAGCAATCTTTCTTAGCACGCATCCTAGCGGTTCTTTCTTTGCACTCATCAATGGAAATTCTCATGGCTTTGAGAGACTCATTGATATCATGCTTAGGAGGAATAGATCTAAGTTTTAAAGAATCAACATCAAGAGAAATTCTATCAACATTCCTAGCCAATTCATCAACTTTAAGCAAATTTTCTTCAAGCAAAGCATTGAAATTCTTTTGCGAATTCGTAAATTCTTTAACACTAGTCTCAAATTCAGAAGGCATCTTATTAAAACTTCCATAAGAATTGTTGTAGGAATTACCATAATTATTAGAGGAATTACTAGGATAAGGCCTAGGATTAAAGTTACCAAAATTATTCCTACCAACAAAATTCACATCCATAGGTTCATTATTATTCTCAATCAAAGTAGGCAAAGGCATATCATTAGGATCAGAAGAAACACTCTTAGTAGCAAATAATTTCATAAGTTCATCCATCTTTCCACTCAAAACATTAATTTCTTCTATCGCATGCACTTTTTTATTAGTAGATCTTTCAGTGTGCCATTGAGAATAATTAACCATAATATTATCTAGGAGTTTAGTAGCTTCTCCTAAAGTGATTTCCATAAAAGTGCCTCCCGCGGCCGAATCTAAAAGATTTCTAGAAGCAAAATTCAATCCGGCATAAAAATTTTGTATAATCATCCACAAATTCAAACCATGCGTAGGGCAATTACGTATCATTAATTTCATCCTCTCCCAAGCTTGTGCAACATGTTCATGATCAAGTTGCTTAAAATTCATAATATCGTTTCTAAGAGAGATGATCTTAGCGGGAGGAAAATACTTAGAGATAAAAGCATCTTTGCACTTATTCCAAGAATCAATACTATTTTTAGGTTAAGACGAAAACCAAGCTTTAGCACGATCTCTAAGTGAAAAAGGAAATAGCTTCAATTTAACAATATCATTGTCTACATCTTTCTTCTTTTGCATATCACAGAAATCAACGAAGCTATTTAGATGGGTAGCGGCATCTTCACTAGGAAGGCCGGCGAATTGATCTTTCATGACAAGATTCAACAAAGCAGCATTAATTTCACAAGACTCAGTATCGGTAAGAGGAGCAATCGGAGTGCTAAGGAAATCATTGTTGTTGGTATTGGTAAAGTCACATAATTTGGTATTATCTTGAGCCATCGTGACAAGCAAGCAATCCAACACGCGAGCGAACAAGAAGCAAGCGGAAAAAAGCAAACTGAAAAGAGAGGGCGAATAAAACGGCAAGGGTGAAGTGGGGGAGAGGAAAACGAGAGGCAAATGGCAAATAATGTAATGCGGGAGATAAGGGTTTGTGATGGGTACTTGGTATGTTGACTTTTGCGTAGACTCCCCGGCAACGACGCCAGAAATGGATCGTTGTCGGGAGTCCAAATCTTGACTTGACCTTGCGTAAGCCTCCCCAGCAACGGCGCCAGAAATCCTTCTTGCTACCTTTTGAGCACTGCGTTGGTTTTCCCTTGAAGAGGAAAGGGTGATGCAGCAAAGTAGTGTAAGTATTTCCCTCAGTTTTTGAGAACCAAGGTATCAATCCAGTAGGAGGCCACGCACGAGCCCCTCGCACCTACACAAACAAATAAATCCTCGCAACCAACACGATAAGGGGTTGTCAATCCCTACACGGTCACTTACGAGAGTGAGATCTGATAGATGTGATAAGATAATATTTTTGGTATTTTATGATAAAGATGCAAAGTAAAGAAAGTAAAATAAAAACGGCACCAGAAATAGCTTGTTGTCGGGAGATTAATATGATGGAAAATAAACCCGGGGGCCATAGGTTTCACTAGTGGCTTCTCTCAACAGCATAAGTATTTACAGTGGGTGACCAAATTACTGTTGAGCAATTGACAGAATTGAGCATAGTTATGAGAATATCTAGGTATGATCATGTATATAGGCATCATGTCCGAGACAAGTAGACCGACTACTGCCTGCATCTACTACTATTTCTCCACACATCGACCGCTATCCAGCATGCATCTAGAGTATTAAGTTCATAAGAACAGAGTAACGCTTTAAGCAAGATGACATGATGTAGAGGGATAAACTCATGCAATATGATATAAACCCCATCTTGTTATCCTCGATGGCAACAATACAATACGTGCCTTGCTGCCCCTACTGTCACTGGGAAAGGACACCGCAAGATTGAACCCAAAGCTAAGCACTTCTCCCATTGCAAGAAAGATCAATCTAGTAGGCCAAACCAAACTGATAATTCGAAGAGATTTGCAAAGATAACCAATCATACATAAAAGAATTCAGAGAAGATTCAAATATTGTTCATAGATAAACTTGATCATAAACCCACAATTCATCGGTCTCAACAAATACACTACAAAAGAAGATTACATCGAATAGATCTCCACGAGAGAGGGGGAGAACATTGTATTGAGATCCAAAAAAAGAGAAGAAGCCATCTAGCTAATAACTATGGACCCGAAGGTCTGAGGTAAACTACTCACACATCATCAGAGAGGCTATGGTGTTGATGTAGAAGCCCTCCGTGATCGATGCCTCCTCTGGCGGAGCTCCGGAACAGGCCCCAAGATGGGATCTCACGAGTACTGAAGGTTGCGGCGGTGGAATTAGGTTTGTGGCTCCGTATCTGGTAGTTTGGGGGTACGTAGGTATATATAGGAGGAAGGAGTACGTCGCTGGAGCAACAGGGGGCCCACGAGGGTGGAGGGCGCGCCTGGGGTGGGTAGGCGCGCCCCCTACCTCATGCCCTCCTGGTTGATGTCTTGACGTAGGGTCCAAGTCCTTTGGATCACGTTCGTTCCGAAAATCACGTTCCCGAAGGTTTCATTCCGTTTGGACTCCGTTTGATATTCTTTTTCTTCGAAACTCTGAAATAGGCGAAAAACAGCAATTCTGGGCTGGGCCTCGGTTAATAGGTTAGTCCCAAAAATAATATAAAAGTGTATAATAAAGCCCAATAATGTCCAAAACAGAATATAATATAACATGGAACAATAAAAAATTATAAATACGTTGGGACGTATCATGATATGGTCAAGATGTGATGAGATATAAATTTTTATATGAGATGATCATGTTTTGTAAAGTTATCGGCAACTGGCAGGAGCCTTATGGTTGTCTGTTTATTGCATAAGATGCAAGCGCCATGTAATTGCTTTACTTTATCGCCATGCGATAGCAATAGTTGCAAAAAGCAATAGTGTCAGGACCGGATTTTTGGGATATTAATTCTCCAGAAAATGGCCCTTGTGCTCACCAGCCCTAGGATTACTGTTATCTGATGAGGCACCAACTTGATACAAGAATTCCAAGCAAAGTACAAAATATGTAGTACAAGACCATTGTGGCCTATGAGTACAACACTTGGTTTCTAAAGGTTGATTGTGGAAGCGGTTTGTGGTTCATCTGCGACTATGGGACTCCATTTCCCACAAGAACAGCTGACCAGGATAACTCCTATCTTTGCGAGGCTGCTGTCAACACTGCGTAGGTTCCGGGTCCGTCGTCGTAACGCTCTTCTCCACGCAAGAAAATCTGGCCAAGTCAATAGCCAGGGACAAGCCAGTGAGTACGTTTGAATGTACTCGCAAACATCAAGAACACGGGTATAATATAACAAGGGGGTAATCATGCTCCGCAATATTCTAAGATCATAACGTCAGTCACGAGATAAACAAAATATTCATGATGCACGCATGCAAGTTAAAAATGCATTACGGGAGTAGACATAGAATGCGCCGATCGAGTGTCTGAAGCGACGCCTCGAAAGGAAAGTACAATAAATCATGCCTCAGTCGGCCGTCTGAGCGACACCACATAAGGGACTTATAAATAAAAGAAATAACACGCATGCCACAGTCGGGCGTCTATGCGACACCACATAAAGGGCTTATAAATAATAAAGAAATAACAAGCATGCCGCAGTCGGGCGTCTATGCGACACCACATAAAGAGCTTATAAATAATAAAGAAATAACAAACATGCCGCAGTCGGGCGTCTATGCGACACCACATAAAGGGCTTATAAATAATAAAGAAATAACAAGCGTGCCACAGTCGGGCGTCTATGCGACACCACATAAAGGGCTTATAAAGGATAATTAAATAACAAGCATGCCGCAGTCGGGCGTCTGAGCGACACCACATAAAGGGATTATAAATAATAATCACAGTGAATATCCAGGAGGTAGAACCGTCCCAGGGGTACTCAATAATTCAAATAATGTAAATGGTTAGTCCATAATAATAGAAATCATAATCGTCACAAGTCACAAGTCATGATCCAAGTTCTGGTTTAACAGTTTTTCCTCCGAAGACCGACCCTAAGACCGACACTTGACCCATCCCAGGCTGTAGTCCTTAACCACGGACACGGCTATTCGAATAGATGTATGATCTCTGCAGAGGGTGTACTCTTTACCCACGGGTAACAGATTTCTTTAGTCCATCGGGACTAATTCCGTCTACGGTCTTTTCATTGAAAACACGCCTGACCTGCACACACCAGCTTAACTTACCGGTGTCTGGAATCACCCACGACACCTGTCAAGCGAAACTCTAAGTGGGGAGGCTACAACCTCGACGTAGCATGGGATCACAAAATTTATACCGCGCGCAAACTAGGGGAGCTACCCCTTCGGCTACAACCGAAACACCCATGCCCCCGGACCGGATGACTGGCTTTAATCCATGGCCATGGGACCCTCATCACGGCCTCTCTGTACGGTGTGTGCTAGAAAGGGGTTGACAACTTACTGAACCGTACCCTACCTACGGCAGGGACAAGTGGTAGTACGGAGCAAGTATGGGGGTTACTAGACAAGACTCGATCTACGGCCGACTCAGGAGGTTCAGGTATTCTCTGCATGAATAGCATAACAAAATATTTCCATTAACAGGTAAGCTCACCACTCATCAAGCCTCACCATGCCATACCGGACATTCTTGTCTCAACGAGGAACTAGGGACTAGCTCGCGTCTACCCAAGACCGCGACTTTCCCGACTTCCTTCCGGCATGCATGAGAAGCTTACGAGGATGATCACTATCACCAGCATATCCATTTATAACAGCAAAGAAATCTCCACTTTTGCACTTATGCGTATGATCTTATTGTCACATAAATTAGCGTATGCTCCAAGTCAAGGTGATGTTGTAACCGTATCAACAACATCCAAAAATATTAAGCCAGGGTTCAGGATGCTTGCCTTCAAGTGTATGCATGTGGGGGTGCACTTTTTGAAGGTTGCCTTTTTCTCCAAAATCCTATTTAGAGAAATATTCAAATAACACACATTTCAAAAACAGTACAAAAAGTTGTCCCAATTTTTTTTGAAATAAATCTTAAAATAAACTAGATGAAATTTGAGAGAGGTAGGAAAAAGAATCAACTCATTTGGAGTTTTATTTTAAAAGATATAGCCAGTCAAAGATTAGTCAAAGTTCTGTTTTTAAATAAAACCAGAAAAGAAAATGTTTCGGGGGAAAAATGCGCTTTCGAAGCAGGGGACACGTACTCGGGACTTTGCGCTATCACCTAACAAGAGTGGACGGGCGCGCGGGTCACTGACAGTGGGTCCAGGGGGCCCACTGGTCAGGTTTGACTGGTCTTCCCTCCCTCCTCTCTCCCTGTCCGAACGGTGGCGGGACTCCGGCGATCGCCGTCGACGAACGACAGCTCCCCACGGGGCCCCGAGGGCAGGGATGGATCCGTCAGTCTAGGGCGGTCCTCCCGGTGGGCGCTAGGCAGGTGGGGATGGAGGAAGTCACCGGCGGCGAGCTCCACGGCGGACGGTGGTTCGGGAGCAAAGTGGGCTTCGGGCTATGGTGGTCCTTGATCGTGGCTGAGGCGCTAGGCAGCTCCGCAAGGCTATGGGGAGACGTTTGGTGGCGTTGGATGGGCGGGGGAGGGCCTGGCTGCGACGTATTGCACCGGAGCTTGGCGGCGGCCGAACTGGCCGGAGACGAGGAAGAAGGCCCCTCCCCGTCGATTGCTGGCTGCGGGAGTACTATGGGGGTGGCCTGGGGTTGCCTGAGTGCTCGGTTGAGCTCGGGGTCCCCTTATATAGGCGCTCGAGGTCGGTCCCGCCGCGGCCGTGGATAGGATCGCCGGCGACCGCCGTACTATGGTTGCAGGGCTACGTGGCGGCGACGAGCGCGTGCCGACGGCTTGCGGATAAGCTCGGGCTGTTCCCAGGGGGCAGCTGGCGCGCGCGGGTGGCTTGGGCGGCGCCGTCCACGGCAGAGCCCGCTGCCGATGCCGGCGTGCCGCCAAGGGAGCTCTGACGGCGGCGCTGTAGGGCGCCAGTGTGGCTTGGAGCGTACTGGTGAGTGGGCGAGGGTAGTGCGCGGCTCTGTAGGTGAGCAAGGGCCGGGGGTGCGACGCGGCGACCCGTGCGCACGCACGTGCAAAACGCGCGCTCTGGCCGCGCCCAGAGCACGCACACCAGGTGCTCGACGAAATGCCAGCGCGTGCTAGAGAGCTTGGGTGAGGCTGGTAGCTAACAGGCCAGGGTTAGGGATAGCTAGGAGGTTAGTGGACATGCTGGATTGGTCAGGGGCTCAAGCTCACAATGCAAACTAGAAATCATGCCAAAACTGTCCCTGCACACAGGGTGTTCGACAGAATGCCATGGGCATCTAGGCAACTCTTGGGGTGGCCAAAATCTCTAGTTCCTAGTCTCTTTGGGAGTTAAAGAGGGTGGTAAGGTTAGTTTGGCAAAAACAGAAATTTGTTAGTGCAAGTTTTTGAGAAAACCAGTTTTGGGCAGAAACTAAAGGCTAACATTGCATGCACTAAAATTACTCCAATGGGTCCAATCTCCTGGACTTAAGGGTTTGGTAGGGAGGACTATAAGTAGGAAAAAGCTCATGGGCACCAGAGCAAAATAAATTAGGGTTGCAGTACAAATCACCAAGCTGGACCAGAATGAAAATGAGGATGATTCACTCAAATTTTTCAAAGAACAACACTGGGTTTTTGCATGAAGTTGAATTATATGCATCTCCTGACATCCCCAAACACTTGGAAGAATTTTTAGAAGAATATTTAAATAGGTTGTAGTGCAAAAATGCCTACTGGACCAGATTTGAAGAATTGATGTAGAGCTCAAAATCTCCAATAACCAAAAGATATTCTTGCATAAAAGTGATGTGGAAACCTCACATGACATCCCCAAATTTTGGTGAAAATTTTAAAAGTATTTATCAAATGGTTGCAGTGCAAAAGGGGCTCCAAATTTATGAAAGACCATTTTAAAAGAATAAAGCTCAGGAAAAATAATTATGCAAATAAATTCACTGATAAAGAATTGATTTTATAAAGAGGGCATACAAGTCCAATACTATTTTTGGAAAGTTTCCACTTGAGGTAAAACCCACAATATTAAAGAGAAGAGGGGTTCTGAAATCAAAGGAGAAATCCAGAAAAATAAAAATTTAATTTTCTGGCAAAATTTCAATTAATAAAACAAGGTCAATTTTTTTTGGGTGTTACAACACTACCCCCCTTAAGAAAAAATCTCGTCCTCGAGATTTGCTAAGGGTTGTTTTAAAAATAATACTACCATTAGTTGAAACCAAGAGTTTGCGCATAGCACAAATTTTGGGTACAAACATAAGCTGCAACACACAAATAAACATAGCTATGACGTTTATAATGAAGACGGAAAAAGGACAGGGTCCTGAGAAAACGTCTCTGGTACTAGGGCGCACAAGCAGACATCCTTTAATAATGGTGATACAGAATCACACAATTACAAGGCGTAGAAATAATAAGGCTCGTTACTACTCGAGTGACTTAGTCTACTCCGTTAATATCTGAGCGGGCTTGCCTAGTGGACGTCGAAGCTTCTCCACGGGTTTCACCGTCGGGATTAGCCGGATGAGGTTGAGGGGCTGCAGGGTCGGGGTAGCGATGATGACCATCGCGGGGGTTGTTGGCCACAACCCCGTTGGAGTGTGTTCCCAAAAGGCGACGAAGCACTTCTGGGGACGCCAAAGCGTTTTGGCCGATGGCTGGGGCAGACCTCAAGGGCTCGATCGGGTGTCCGAACAGCACGACTAGGTTGTCGGTGTCGGGCTCCACTTCTCCTCTCACCGGGGCTCGGCGAAACAGTTCTCCACGAGCTGCGATCAGATCCAGCGTGATTTGATCGAACAGTTCCTGTAGTGCACTTACATAGCGCACCAGATGCAATAGTGCAGGATCCGTCTCGTGATCTCCGTTGGCAACATGGGGCGGCCTTCCATACCCGTCACGACTGGGGTAGTAGAAGAACGAGCGACAGTTAACTCTGGGCGACAAGTGCCGGAGCTGAACTATAGCTTCTCGAGCTGCCAGTTGGATGGCTTGTGGCTCAAATGAAGTTGTCCTTCCAGTGAACCTGTAGGGGCGTTCTGGCGATAAACCCCTACCATAAATGTGTACAGTGGCCCAGAACTGACGGCTCTCACCGTTCATGAG
Organism: Aegilops tauschii subsp. strangulata; assembly: GCF_002575655.3. Classification (NCBI taxonomy): domain Eukaryota; kingdom Viridiplantae; phylum Streptophyta; class Magnoliopsida; order Poales; family Poaceae; genus Aegilops; species Aegilops tauschii. Next base: position 644,669,865 of record NC_053036.3, on the reverse strand, counting down.
TTCTTGGTAACACAACATATTCTGGGGGCTCTTCTAATGCATAGGCACGGCGGGTGAGATTTGCGAGCACAGTCACAAAACCTCCAAGGTTGGTTGCTGTGGTGTCATTGTGAACAATGGGGCCAGGCATCGTGACTTGGTTTGGGGAAAGAGGCTGTGCTGTGCTGGGTTGAGGCTAGCGCGCCCTTTTTTATAGAAAAAGGGGACGGAGTCTTCCTTCGCACGCTTGCGAATGAGACATGTTAGGCGTCGGTCACTGGTGCGTGATCGACAGGCTAGGCTGATAGATTGGGCACCGACTGCCAAAAGCGTCGGGGTCACTGTGTGGCTATCTTACACGAGAAGCTTGGCCGGGGTTGGGTTAAGGTCTGGTGGGTTGGCTATCCTAGGTTTATTGACCTGGCTAAGATAGGGTTTGCCAATGGTCAGCCTGGCTCTGATACCAAGTCTGTCAGGACCGGATTTTCGGGATATTAATTCTCTAAAAAATGGCCCTTGTGCTCACCAGCCCTAGGATTACTGTTAGCTGATGAGGCACCAACTTGATACAAGAATTCCAAGCAAAGTACAAAATATGTAGTACAAGACCATTGTGGCCTATGAGTACAACACTTGGTTTCTAAAGATTGATGGCGGAAGCGGTTTGTGGTTCATCTGCGTCTATGGGACTCCATTTCCCACAAGAACAGCTGACCAGGATAACTCCTATCTTCGCGAGGCTGCTGTCAACACTGCGTAGGTTCCGGGGCCGTCGTCGTAACGCTCTTCTCCACGCAAGAAAATCTGGCCAAGACAATAGCCAGGGACAAGCCAGTGAGTACGTTTGAATGTACTCGCAAACATCAAGAACACGGGTATAATATTACAAGGGGATAATCATGCTCCGCAATATTCTAAGATCATAACGTCAGTCACGAGATAAACAAAATATTCATGATGCACGCATGCAAGTTAAAAATGCATTACGGGAGTAGACATAGAATGCGCCGATCGAGTGTCTGAAGCGACGCCTCGAAAGGAAAGTACAATAAATCATGCCTCAGTCGGGCGTCTGAGCGACACCACATAAGGGACTTATAAATAAAAGAAATAACACGCATGCCACAGTCGGGCGTCTATGCGACACCACATAAAGGGCTTATAAATAATAAAGAAATAACAAGCATGCCGCAGTCGGGCGTCTATGCGACACCACATAATGGGCTTATAAATAATAAAGAAATAACAAGCATGCCGCAGTCGGGCGTCTATGCGACACCACATAAAGGGCTTATAAATAATAAAGAAATAACAAGCGTGCCATAGTCGGGCGTCTATGCGACACCACATAAAGGGCTTATAAAGGATAATTAAATAACAAGCATGCCGCAGTCGGGCGTCTGAGCGACACCACATAAAGGGCTTATAAATAATAATCACAGTGAATATCCAGGAGGTAGAACCGTCCCAGGGGTACTCAATAATTCAAATAATATAAATGGTTAGTCCATAATAATAGAAATCATAATCGTCACAAGTCACAAGTCATGATCCAAGTTCTGGTTTAACAGTTTTTCCTCCGAAGACCGACCCTAAGACCGACACTTGACCCATCCCAGGCTGTAGTCCTTAACCACAGACACGGCTATTCGAATAGATGTATGATCTCTGCAGAGGATGTACTCTTTACCCACGGGTAACGGATTTCTTTAGTCCATCGGGACTAATTCCGTCTACGGTCTTTTAATTAAAAACACGCCTGACCTGCACACACCAGCTTAACTTACCGGTGTCTGGAATCACCCACGACACCTGTCAAGCGAAACTCTAAGTGGGGAGGCTACAACCTCGACGTAGCATGGGATCAAAAAATTTATACCGCGCGCAAACTAGGGGAGCTACCCCTTCGGCTACAACCGAAACACCCATGCCCCCGGACCGGATGACTGGCTTTAATCCATGGCCATGGGACCCTCATCACGGCCTCTCTGTACGGTGTGTGCTAGAAAGGGGTTGACAACTTACTGAACCGTACCCTACCTACGGCAGGGACAAGTGGTAGTACGGAGCAAGTATGGGGGTTACTGGACAAGACTCGATCTACGGCCGACTCAGGAGGTTCAGGTATTCTCTGCATGAATAGCATAACAAAATATTTCCATTAACAGGTAAGCTCATCACTCATCAAGCCTCACCATGCCATACCGGACATTCTTGTCTCAACGAGGAACTAGGGACTAGCTCGCGTCTACCCAAGACCGCGACTTTCCCGACTTCCTTCCGGCATGCATGAGAAGCTTACGAGGATGATCACTATCACCAGCATATCCATTTATAACAGCAAAGAAATCTCCACTTTTGCACTTATGCGTATGATCTTATTGTCACATAAATTAGCGTATGCTCCAAGTCAAGGTGATGTTGTAACCGTATCAACAACATCCAAAAATATTAAGCCAGGGTTCAGGATGCTTGCCTTCAAGTGTATGCATGTGGGGGTGCACTTTTTGAAGGTTGCCTTTTTCTCCAAAATCCTATTTAGAGAAATATTCAAATAACACACATTTCAAAAACAGTACAAAAAGTTGTCCCAATTTTTTTTGAAATAAATCTTAAAATAAACTAGATGAAATTTGAGAGAGGTAGGAAAAAGAATCAACTCATTTGGAGTTTTATTTTAAAAGATATAGCCAGTCAAAGATTAGTCAAAGTTCTGTTTTTAAATAAAACCAGAAAAGAAAACGTTTCGGGGGAAAAATGCGCTTTCGAAGCAGGGGACACGTACTCGGGACTTTGCGCTATCACCTAACCAGAGTGGACGGGCGCGCGGGTCACTGACAGTGGGTCCAGGGGGCCCACTGGTCAGGTTTGACTGGTCTTCCCTCCCTCCTCTCTCCCTGTCCGAACGGTGGCGGGACTCCGGCGATCGCCGTCGACGAACGGCAGCTCCCCACGGGGCCCCGAGGGCAGGGATGGATCCGTCAGTCTAGGGCGGTCCTGCCGGTGGGCGCTAGGCAGGTGGGGACGGAGGAAGTCACCGGCTGCGAGCTCCGCGGCGGACGGTGGTTCGGGAGCAAAGTGGGCTTCGGGCTATGGTGGTCCTTGGTCGTGGCTGAGGCGCTAGGCAGCTCCGCAAGGCTATGGGGAGACGTTTGGTGGCGTTGGATGGGCGGGGGAGGACCTGGCTGCGACGTATTGCACCGGAGCTTGGCGGCGGCCGAACTGGCCGGAGACGAGGAAGAAGGCCCCTCCCCATCGATTGCTGGCTGCGGGAGTACTATGGGGGTGGCCTGGGGTTGCCTGAGTGCTGGGTTGAGCTCGGGGTCCCCTTATATAGGCGCTCGAGGTCGGTCCCTCGGCGGCGGTGGATAGGATCGCCGGCGACCGCCGTACTATGGTTGCAGGGCTACGTGGCGGCGACGAGCGAGTGCCGACGGCTTGCGGATAAGCTCGGGCTGTTCCCGGGGGCAGCTGGCGCGCGCGGGTGGCTTGGGCGGCGCCGTCCACGGCAGAGCCCGCTGCCGACGCCGGCGTGCCGCCAAGGGAGCTCTGACGGCGGCGCTGTAGGGCGCCAGTGTGGCTTGGAGCGTACTGGTGAGTGGGCGAGGGTAGTGCGTGGCTCTGCAGGTGAGCAAGGGCCGGGGGTGCGACGCGGCGACCCGTGCGCACGCACGTGCAAAACGCGCGCTCTGGCCGCGCCCAGAGCACGCACACCAGGTGCTCGACGAAATGCCAGCGCGTGCTAGAGAGCTTGGGTGAGGCTGGTAGCTAACAAGCCAGGGTTAGGGATAGCTAGGAGGTTAGTGGACATGCTGGATTGGTCAGGGGCTCAAGCTCACAATGCAAACTAGAAATCATGCCAAAACTGTCCCTGCACACAGGGTGTTCGACAGAATGCCATGGGCATCTAGGCAACTCTTGGGGTGGCCAAAATCTCCAGTTCCTAGTCTCTTTTGGAGTTAAAGAGGGTGGTATGGTTAGTTTGGCAAAAACAGAAATTTGTTAGTGCAAGTTTTTGAGAAAACCAGTTTTGGGCAGAAACTAAAGGCTAACATTGCATGCACTAAAATTACTCCAATGGGTCCAATCTCCTGGACTTAAGGGTTTGGTAGGGAGGACTATAAGTAGGAAAAAGCTCATGGGCACCAGAGCAAAATAAATTAGGGTTGCAGTACAAATCACCAAGCTGGACCAGAATGAAAATGAGGATGATTCACTCAAATTTTTCAAAGAACAACACTGGGTTTTTGCATGAAGTTGAATTATATGCATCTCCTGACATCCCCAAACACTTGGAAGAATTTTTAGAAGAATATTTAAATAGGTTGTAGTGCAAAAATGCCTACTGGACCAGATTTGAAGAATTGATGTAGAGCTCAAAATCTCCAATAACCAAAAGATATTCTTGCATAAAAGTGATGTGGAAACCTCACATGACATCCCCAAATTTTGGTGAAAATTTTAAAAGTATTTATCAAATGGTTGCAGTGCAAAAGGGGCTCCAAATTTATGAAAGATCATTTTAAAAGAATAAAGCTCATGAAAAATAATTATGCAAATAAATCCACTGATAAAGAATTGATTTTATAAAGAGGGCATACAAGTCCAATAATATTTTTGGAAAGTTTCCACTTGAGGTAAAAACCCACAATATTAAAGACAAGAGGGTTCTGAAATCAAAAGAGAAATCCAGAAAAAATAAAAATTTAATTTTCTGGAAAATTTTAATTAATAAAACAAGGTCAATTTTTTTTGGGGTGTTACAAATAGTTGGCGAGACGACCATGTGACGACACATTGATAAAGATCAAGAGGATGGAGATCATGGTGTCATGCCGATGATGATGGAGATCATGATGGTACTTTGGAGATGGAGATCAAAGGCACAAGATGATGATGGCCATATCATGTCACTTATTTTTATTACATGTGATGTTTATCTTTTATGCTTCTTATTTTGCTTAGTACGACGGTAGCATTATGAGATGATCCCTTACTAAAATTTCAAGGTATAAGTGTTCTCCCTGAGTATGCAGCGTTACGACAGTTCTTCGTGCTGAGACACCACGTGATGATCGGGTGTGATAAGCTCTACGTTCACATACAACGGGTGCAAGCCAGTTTTGCACATGCAGAATACTCGGGTTAAACTTGACGAGCCTAGCATATGCAGATATGGCATCGGAACACTGGAGACCGAAAGGTCGAGCGTGAATCATACAGTAGATATGATCAACATAGTGATGTTCACCATTGAAAACTACTCCATCTCACGTGATGATCGGACATGGTTTAGTTGATTTGGAGCACGTGATCACTTAGATGATTAGAGGGAGGTCTATCTAAGTAGGAGTTCTTAAGTAATATGATTAATTGAACTTTAATTTATCATGAACTTAGTCCTGATAGTATTTGCATAACTATGTTGTAGATCAATAGCTCGCGATGTAGCTCCCCGTTTATTTTTGATATGTTCCTAGAGAAAAACTATGTTGAAAGATGATAGTAGCAATGATGCGGACTAGGTCCGTGATCTGAGGATTATCCTCAATGCTGCACAGAAGAATTATGTCCTTGATGCATCACTAGGTGACGGACCTATTGCAGGAGGCACTACAGGAAACAGCTACTTTGCCGTCTGCCATGGCGGACGGCAAAGGCTCGAAAGGCGGACGGCAAAGACCTTTGCCGTCAGCCGCGGACGGCAAAAGGCTCCGGCAAAGAAGGCTACGGTAAACAGCTGCTTTGCCGTCTGCTTCCTGGCGGCGGACGGCAAAGGCTCTTTGCCGTCCGCGGAGGACGGCAAAGAGGGCGGACGGCAATAATTGCGCTGTCAGTCCGTTAAGTGGCTAACGGCAGACCTTTGCCGTCCTCCGCAGACGGCAAAGAGCCTTTGGTCTTTGCCGTCCGCCTTATGATGTCATCTACACGTCACTAGATGGCAGGTTCTTTGCCGTCTGCCACTGATGGCAAAGTGCAGGTTCTTTGCCGTCTGCCACGGACGGCAAAGTCTTTGCCGTCTGCCACTGTAGGCAAACTGACCAAATGAGTCAGCTCCCAGGAAGCACAGTTGGCTGCCACGTGGCTTCTTTGCCGTCCGCGGCAGACGACAAAGGCTCTTTGCCGTCGGTGGCAGACGGCAAAGAGCCTGCATATTGTCTGTTTTTTCTGTTTTTTATTAAATCCCACAATTTGCATATATCACATATCACATATCCAGCACATATCACATATCCAGCACATATCACATATCACATATCCAGCACATATCACATATATAAGTTTCATATCCAACACATATCTAGCACATATCACATATCACATATCCAGCACATATCACATAACACATATCTAGATACAATGCAAAGTTTCATCAAAGGAAAAGCAAGCACTCCATCATAGCAAGCTAGCTTCCATCAAGTGAATGAAATCTGCAAAATGGTAAATAAGAAAGTTAGAAATAGGTGACTAGAACAAGAAGAAGACTAGAACAAGAAGAAGACTAGAACAAGAAGAAGACTAGAACAAGAAGTATATGTCATTTATGAGCTACCTTAGGTGAAATGGATCATATATGAGCTAACTAAGTTGAAATGGGTTGTTTATGAGCTAACTTAGTTGAAATGGATCATTTATGAGCTAACTTAGTTGAAATGGGTCGTTTATGAGCTAACTAAGGTGAAGGGCATCGTTTTTGAGCTAAGTAAGGTGAAATGGGTCATTTTGGAGCTAACCTAGGTGAAATGGGTCATTTTGGAGCTAACCTAGGTGAAATGGGTCATTTTAAAGCTAACGTAGGTAAAATGGATCATTTAGGAGCTCATCTACGTAAAATGGGTCATTTTAGAGCTAATTTAGTTGAAATGGATCTTTTTGAGCTAACTTACGTGAAATGGATCATTTAAGAGCTAATTTAGGTGAAATGGATCGTTTTTTAGCTCACTTAGGTCAAATGGATCGTTTATGAGCTAAATTAGTTGAAATGGATCGTTTATGAGATAACCTAGGTAAGATGGGTCATTTTGGAGTTAACCTAGGTGAAATGGGCCATTTTAAAGCTAATGTAGGTAAAATGGATCATTTAGGAGCTAATGTAGGTAAAATGGGTCATTTTTGAGCTAACTTGGATGAACTGCATCATTTATAAGCTAACCTAGGTAAAATGGGTCATTTTGGAGGAAAATAAGCTAACTCTAGGTCATTATGGTAAGCATATTGGAGGAAATAAAGCTAAGTCTAGGTCTTTATGCATTTGTTAAGCAAAACACTAGAGAAACTTACCGTGATCAGGGAGGTGTAGGAGCGGGGTGGCTAGTGCCGCTACCTGGAGAAGGATCGTGCGATGCGTTTCTGGAGTTAAGCTGCACCAAAGATCATTTCCAATGTCTCGTTAGCATTACGACACTCAAATGTTAAGACTACCAAGTAATGTCCATTCAAACTAAACTCACCGTGCTCCCAGGAGCAATCACTGGCATCGGCGGAGCGGGCTGACCGGACTTCTCGCACACAGACTGCACATTTGGTTTTCAGAACAGAGTCATACTAGTTAGTAATGAGACTCAAATGTTAAGACTAGCAAGTCATATGCAGAAGAAACTTACCACAAGGAGCTCGTACATGGCCCTTGCCTGCATGTCATTCCGTGCCCTCTCCTCCTCCATCATCTTTCTCGTCCTCTCCTCCATCTCCCGCTGCCTCTCCGCCGCCTCCGCCAGAAGTTTCTCCGTTCTATCTCTCTCAGTCTGTATAGCAGCCTGCAACACCACTCACATGACCATTTGTAATCATTGATGGAAGCGCACACAATGTAATGGAGAAAGATAACTGAGTACGTATCACTAACCTTGATGGCGAGTTGCACTGGCCGTTCACGAGGCCTTATCTCAGGAGCGGAGCTCGATTGGCGCGCCTTGATCTCCGGGAGAGTGCTAGGACAACGGATAAGTCCATCTCCAATGGCTATGGAGCCATGGGACCTCCCGCCACCAGATATCATCACCAGCTCTGGATCAATGGGACCCTGGCTCGGGTTAAAGTCCTCCCCTTTCCTCGCCTTCCCCTCATCTCTATATCTCACGAGCTTGTTGTGGGAGGAGATGTTGGTGAAGTTGTTTGCATCATCGAGGTCAGAATGAGAGAAAGCCTTGACTTTCTTGTAAGAGCCAGTGTGGGCCATGGCATACAGGTCGTACACCTCTGGCACCTTATCCGCCTTATTGTGGCGTGCCTGAAAGAGAGAAACAATGAAAATTAGTAATTAAAGGGCTCAAGCTAGCATGATGAATGAATTGCATGAATCATGAAGCAAACCACATACCCAGTTGCGCCCGAACTGATATAAGTTGGAGCTGCCTTGATGGTGTGGCACACCTTCCATTTGGGCACGTTTGTCCTTGGCCTGGTTGTGGAGGGCTAGCCATTCTTGTGAGCACCACTCATCGACCAACACCTCCCAACAATCCATCCGATCCGCACACCATCTCGGAGGCGCCTAAGTTAGCAAATAGAAACTTGAGCGCTACGGCTAAGAATTACTAAATGAAGGAACTTAAGTAGAAGGCCTTAAGAATTACCTTCATGTACTGCTCCTTACTCAGGAACTTATCGCGGCACGCCGGCTTGGTCTTCTTGATACCACGCAAGGCGTAGTAGTCTCGAACAGCCTGCACCCGAGCCTCGTGCCGTAAGTTCTGGAGTAGGCGCTTGCAGACGTTCTGGATAACATTTGCGCAGTCCTCCTCGTATCCCTCCTCACACCTGTAGAATGTCTGCAATCAAATGAGACAATATTGATTAGTACAATTAATAACTAGCTAGTTGAAGATTTTGAAATGTGTAAAGGAGAAATTACCCAGAACGTCCTGATCACCATGTCTGCCCTCGTGTCGCACATGACACCGTCGATAATGACATCCGGCGGGGCCGGGGCAGCCACGTAGTGCTCCCAGCTCAACCCAAGCTCTGGAAGCCGACCCTCACCAGGCAACGTGACAAACCCCGAGAAGTTTTGCCGGCAAAGAACTCCAAGGACGGAGTTGGGCCGGCGGACACTATGATGGTGGTCCCAACCCCGGCGGCATGACAAGGCCAACGCATTAGTTATTTGAAGAAACGTGAATGCAGAAGGTACAAAAATATTAAATGCACTTACGTACCTCTCCCCATCAGGGAAGATCAACCACCTCTGCTCGCGGGTCGCCGGCACGGACGGGAGCCGTGTAGCACCACGCTGGTAGACGGTGCCACCCTCCTCCTCAAGATCAGTCGGCTCCCCGCCATCATCAGCATGGCCACTCGGCTCCTCGGGCTGATCCGGCCAGGTACCCCATCCGGACGTGTGCTCCTCCGGGGTCTCGTGGGCCGAACTCTCGTGGGCCGAAGGCCAGTCGACCCGAGGCTCGTGGGCCCAAGACCCGTGGACCGGAGGCTCGTGGACCGGAGTCCGTGTAGCCTCCTCCTCGGACGAGTCCACCCTAGTAGTCACGTGCTCGGGTGAAACAACTGGGGGTGGCGGCGAGGAAGGCGCCCTAGGAGTCACCCTACCTCCTCTCCCGCGACCACGTGCCCCACCTCCTCTCTTCCTACCTCGTCCCCTGCTGGGCACCGCGGTGGACGAAGAAGGGCCCGGCGGTGTGGACATACTGTCCAGCAACGCTCGGCGAAGAGGTACGTCTGGAATCGAAGACCTCAGACCACGCGCCGAGGAAGAAGGGGCCTTGGCGCGCTCCCGACCAGCGCCCACCATCTTTCAACACCTGCCATGACAAACAGTAAACGAAATTAGTACAACATAAAAAAAAGACCGACATGAATAATAATATGTGTATCACTTAAGTGTATCATCATCAAGTACAACATTAAAATTTTTAATACCTGACACTACTAATAATCTCGATCAGTATCATCAATAAATGCATAATCATCATCATCACTATAATCAATGACGGGCTCATAGGGTTCAGTGGCATCAACATGTGCAAGGCCACCTTGACGTAATCGGTCAAGCAATGACAGGTCATCCGCAGCAGTAACCTCTTCTTGTTCCGGCTCTTCTTGTTCCTCCTCTGGGGTGATGTCGGATTCACTGTCGCTGTCTACTTCAATGTTTTGGGGTGAAGTATAGCGGTTCTTGAAACGCTTTTTGGAAAGACGTGTCTCTTGGAAGAATTCTCCTTCATATGTGTCTGGGTTAATGTGAGGTTCATAATCCTCTTCCTTTGGGGGAGATAGTCTAGCACGTGGCGGCACTTCATAAACGACATCCCAACCTTTCAGATTTGGATTAGTTTGGCAGGCCCACGGTAGATAGAATACTTGGGTCGCCTGTTGAGCCGTAATATAGACATCAGGAACATCTAAATGGGTGCTTTGGTTGATTTCAACTAGCCCTATATGTTCATGAGTTCTTCTAGTATCCTTCGGCTGAAACCAATAACATTTGAAGACTACGACATTCGGTGGGTTTTCACCATAGAATAGAAGTTCATAAATTGCTTCAACTCTCCCATAATACTCGGTACCTCCTTCGCCGATAGCAGATACACAACAATTTCTAGACTTTCGGTCGGCCATAGATAGCTCTTTGCCATAGGTACGAAAGCGATACCCGTTGATGTCGTATTTGTCAAATGAACGGACCTTATAGTCAAAACCATTAGCGACTTGTCTCAATTCGGCGTCCATAGACTCTGAATTAGCCTACAAGTTTAATATGAAAGGATTGTTGCATTACGCACAAATTAGCGAATGAAACCGGGATAGCCGCCTACAAATTAGCCTACAAGTCTAATAGAAATTACCGTTTGTTTGAACCAAGAGATGAAACCGGGATAGCCGCCACCTTGCTTTGCGAGAAGCTCATACTCTTCGACAGAATCCTTTTGGATCACCGCTCCATACGAGAATAAGGCGACGTATCGACTGTATGAAATATCCAGGAATAAGAGCAGTTCAAAGGAAATAGAAGTTGCAAAACTATGTACCGAGAACTTACTCGATGTACGGCCGCACTTCTATCAGGTTGTTGAAGATATACAACGAAATGGTCTGCCATTGTTCGTTATCCAAAGATACTGGATTTGAAACACTGGCTGGTGCGAGATTCCCTTTGAATAGGCTGAGGTTGGATCCACCCTTTTTAGGGTCGTCAGCATTGTACCGAGGCTTCGGATTATGCAAATGACGATTTTTGGCTTCGTAGTGTGCTGTCACGAAGTTTGCCGCCTCCTCAGTGATGAATGCCTCAGCCATCGATGCTTCAATTCTACGTTTATTTTTACATTTTTCTCGAAGCGTCTTCTGCATCCTCTCAGTTGGGTAGCACCAACGATTTTGCACGGGCCCCCCCAATCTTGCCTCGGTCGGGAGATGCAAAATCAAATGTTGCATTGGATTAAAGAAGCCCGGTGGAAAGATCTTCTCTAACTTGCAGATCAACTCCAGCGCCAACTCTTCCATTTCTTCTAGCACGCCAGGCGATAGTTCTTTCGCACAAAGAACACGGAAGAAATAGCTGAGTTCTGCCAGTACTAGCCATTCATCCTCAGGGATGAAGCCACGCAACATCACCGGCATTAACCGCTCAATCCATATGTGCCAATCATGACTCTTGAGACCAAATATCTTTAATTTATCAAGACTGGCTCCCCTCTGTAGATTCGCTGCATACCCATCGAGGAACATCAACTGCATTTTCACCCACAAGATAATTTCCCTCATAGCCGGCCTTCCAAGATTGAACCATGCCTTTGGCTTCGTCCAGTTCTGCTTTCCTTTCGGTTCTTTCATGTTTTGTAACGGCCTATCACATAGCGCCTCCAGATCGACTCTAGCCTTAGTATTATCCTTTGACTTCCCATCTATGCCGAACAATGTACCAAAAAGTGCCTCGGCGATATTCTTCTCAGTGTGCATCACGTCGATGTTGTGTGGGCAAAGGAGGTCTTTGAAGTAAGGCAGATCCCATAAGCATGTTTTGTGAGTCCAGGCGTGCTTAGAATTATACCCCTTGAAGTACCCTGGACGCTCGGGATCTGGCTCGAGAGCGTTTAACTGATCCAGGGTCTGTTGGCCTGTCAATGCATGTGGTGCAGAGTTTTTGACAACTCTACCTCTGATGAAGTTCTTCTTGTCTTTCCTGAACTTATGGCGAGGATTCAGGAACTCTCTATGCATGTCGAAGCAAGAAAACTTGCGACCGGCCTGAAGCCAACGAAACTCAAGAGCTCCCTTGCATGTGGGGCACGGGAACCTTCCATGCACACACCAGCCAACGAATAGCGCATACGCCGGCAAGTCATGCGTCGAGTACATGTACCAGACACGCATTATGAAGTTCCGTTTGCTATAGGCATCGTATGTCTTGAACCCATTATCCCAGGCTTCTTGCAATTCGTCCTTAAGCGGTTGCATGTACACATTCATATTTTTCCCCGGATAGTTGGGCCCTGGAATTATCAACGTCAGGAAAATGTTCTTTCTTTGCATAATCTGTCCGGGGGGGGGGGGGAGATTGAGTGGAAAGACAAATACGGGCCAACAACTGTATTGGGCTGCCGTCATACCAAACACACTGAACCCATCCGTGCTGATGCCGACTCGAGGATGCCTCGGATCTGCCGCTTTGTCACCATGTAATTCATCAAACTTTTTCCACGCAACACCATCCGATGTGTGTACAATCATCAGATTCCCATCTGCATCTAGTTCGGTTCTTTTGCCCGTTTTGTGCCATGTCATCTGTCTGGCCGTCTCTTCGACCATGAAAAGACGTTGAAGTCTTGGTACGATTGGCATATACCGAAGAACACTAACGGGGATTTTGGTCTGTGTCTTCTCACCCATACCGTTGTCTACCACAACATACCTGGAAGACTTGCAAATGGGACAATAGTTCAAGTCCGCATAGTCAAGCCTAAACAAGACACATCCTTTCTCACAGGCATGTATCTTATCATAGGGCATCTTCAGTGCACGGAGGATTTTGTCCGACTCGTATAGGTTTGCAGGCATTACATGGCCTTTGGGTAGAAAGCGTCCAAATACTGTCATCATTGCATCGTAGCATTCTCTGCCCAAGTTGAACTGAGCCTTCAGAGCCATTACTTGTGAGATGGCATCCAACTGACAAAGCTCAGTGTGCTCATGGAGCGGACGTTTTGAAGACTCCAACATTTCATTGAAGGCCTTTGCAGATTCCTCCATCTCCTCGTCCGAATCCCGAGCATCATCAAAGTCTTGCACCATGTTTTCCATCCCGGTACCATGCTCGTCGGTGCGACGACGATCCACCTCAGCTCGGTCACGTTGGGCAGACTCACCATGAAATGTCCACACCGTATAATCGGGCGTAAAACCACTCTTCTGCAGGTGTTTGCCCATTTCAGCCTCTGTCCTCTTTTCCCAATTGCCGCACCGTAAACAGGGGCACCAGGTTTTCCTCTGGCCATTTGCAAATGCGGCTCGCACAAACCCCTTGGTTTTTGTGAACCATTCAGTGCTCCATTTGTTCTGACCAGTGTGACCGGTGTACATCCACGCACGATCACTCATCTTGACTTTCAGAGCTACTAGACACACAACAAATATATATATATATATATAATTCACCATGTATGTATTCATCAGTTGATCTACTTTGTCAATTTTATTACGTCCATGCAACCTACACTCTAATAGGTAATGATAGGTCCTAATCCCACCCGAGTATGTTTAGATTGGGTTCATTTTCCCATGCTATGCTCCGGATCCTACGCAAAATTTCGGCAGCACCTCCCCGCTGTTCTCCTGATACACGTCTCTGCAATAAACAGAGAGGATGTGTACCCGGAGAACAACAGGGGAGGCACTGACGAAATTTATGCGTCGGATCCGGAGCAAAGCATATGGGAAAACGAACCCAATCTAAACATACTCGGGCTGTCCATGGATAGCGTTGGACAATTCGAAAGAATCAAGGTTATAAATATGCAAATGCATGCATATTTATAACTATGACGCTTTCGAACGGGAGACACATATTGGTTACGCATACTGATGATTCAAGACACATATGTAGCTAGCTATCAAGTTTCATCGGAATAGATCAAATAATTAATGGGGGAGGAGGACATGTCATTTGTGCTCACCCACGAACGAAGGGGCAGAGCTCGTCAAACGCACGGCGAGGTCGTCGAACACCAAACCTCGCAGCGATGAAACAACTGCACATTTAAAACTACCCGATCAACACAATTATATATGATGTTTTTCATAACAAAATCGAAAGATATATGACCTAACTAATAATTCACAAATATATGACCCCGTCGGCTTCTGGAAGGCCAAAGAACACCTTTTCGGGAGGTGTCGGGGGTCGGGGTGTCGTGTCGGTCTCGGGGTGCCGTGTCGGGGTCGGGGTCGGGGTTGGGGTCTCGGGGTCGGGGTGTCGGGTCGGGGTGCCGGGTCGGGGTCGGTGTGCCGTGTCGGTGTCGGGGTCGGGGTGTCGGGTCAGGCTCGGGGTCGGGGTGTCGGGGTCGGGGTATCGTGGTCGGGGTCTCGGGGTCGGGGTGCCGGGTCGGGGTCGGGGTGCCGTGTCGGTGTCGGGGTCGGGGTGTCGGGTCAGGCTCGGGGTCGGGGTGTCTTGTCGGGGTGCCGGGTCGGGGTGTCGTGTCGGTGTCGGGGTGTCGTGTCGGTGTCGGGGTCGGGGTCGGGGTGTCGGGTTGGGGTGCCGGGTCGGGGTCGGGGTGCCGTGTCGGTGTCGGGGTCGGGGTGTCGGGTCAGGCTCGGGGTCGGGGTGTCTTGTCGGGGTGCCGGGTCGGGGTCGGGGTGCCGTTTCGGTGTCGGGGTCGGGGTGTCGGGTCAGGCTCGGGGTCGGGGTATCGGGGTCAGGGTGTCGGGTCGGGGTGCCGGGTCGGGGTGTCGGGTCGGGGTGTCGGGTCGGGGTGCCGTCTCGGGTTCGGGGTGTCGGGTCGGGGTGCCGGGTCGGGGTGCCGGGTCGGGGTCGGGGTGCCGTGTCGGTGTCGGGGTAAGGGTGGGTGTGGTGTCAGGGTGTCGGTGTCGGGGTGTCGTGTCGGTGTCGGGGTCGGGGTCTCGGGGTCGGGGTGTCGGGTCGGGGTGCCGGGTCGGGGTCGGGGTGCCGTGTCGGTGTCAGGGTCGGGGTGTCGGGTCAGGCTCGGGGTCGGGGTGTCGGGGTCGGGGTCGGGGTGCCGTGTCGGTGTCGGGGTCGGGGTGTCGGGTCAGGCTCGGGGTCGGGGTGTCGGGGTCGGGGTCTAGGGGTCGGGGTGTCGTGTCGGGGTGCCGGGTCGGGGTCGGGGTGCCGTGTCGGGTCGGGGTTTTTTCCTCTTTTTTCCTTTTCTTCTTCTTCCTATTCTTCCTTTTCTTCCTCTTCTTCTTTTTTCTTCTCCTCCTCCTCTTCTTCTTCTTCCTTTCCTTTTTCCTCTTCTTCTTCTCCTCCTCTCCTCTTTTTTCTTCTTCTTCTTCCTCTTCTTCTTTTTTCTTCTCCTCCTCCTCTTCTTCTTCTTCCTTTCCTTTTTCCTCTTCTTCTTCTCCTCCTCTCCTCTTTTTTTTTCTTCTTCTTCTTCCTCTTCTTCTTTTTTCTTCTACAACCTAAACCTAAAACTAAACCTAAACCTAAACCTAAACCTAAAACTACAACTAAAACTAAATCTAAACTAAAACTAAAACTAAAAAGGAAAAAAAGGAAAAAAACTGAAAAAAAACTGAAAAATGGGGGGCTCACCTGGGGGGTGGAGGAGGCCGGTGGAGGAGGGGGCGGGGCGGTGGAGGAGGCGGCCTGGGGGCGGCGGCGAGCCGGGGCGGCGGGGGCGACGGGGCGGCGGGGGGCGCGGGGCGGCGGGGGGCCGGGGCGGTGAGGGCGACGTGGCCCCGGGGCGGCGGCGAGCCGGGGCGGCGGGGGCGACGGGACGGCGGCGGCGCGCGGCGGGCGGTGGCGTGGGAGGAGAGAAACGGCGGCGTGGGAGGGAGAGGGAAGAAGTGAGTAACGGGCGGGGGTACGGGCCGTTAGGTAGTAGGCTCTTTGCCGTCCGCCCCCCTTTGCCGTCCGCTTTTTTGCCTCTTTGCCGTCTGCTAGCGGATGGCAAAGAGGTGGCCCGTTAAGTTTTTCAAAAATGGGCGGGGGGTGGGGGCCACCTCACTCTTTGCCGTCAGCTGGCCGACGGCAAAGAGCGGGCAGACGGCAAAGAGCTTCTTTGCCGTCTGCCCTTTCTTTGCCGTCTGCTTTTGGGTAGCTGATGGCAAAGAGCTTCTTTGCCGTCAGCAAGCAGACGGCAAAGAGCTGGCAGATGGCAAATTAGCTGATTCCAGTAGTGAGGAGATACAGACGTTATGAACGTTTGGCAAAGCTCGGTATGATGACTACTTGATAGTTTAGTGCACCATGCTTTACGGCTTAGAACCGGGACTTCAAAAACGTTTTGAACGCCACGGAGCATATAAGATGTTCCAAGAGCTGAAATTGGTATTTCAGACTCATGCCCGAGTCAAGAGGTATGAGACCTCTGACAAGTACTTTGCCTACAAGATGGAGGAGAATAGCTCAACCAGTGAGCATGTGCTCAGATTGTCTGAGTACTACAATTTCTTGAATCAAGTGGGAGTTAATCTTCCAGATAAGATAGTAATTGACAAAGTTCTCTAGTCACTATCACCAAGTTACTAGAACTTCGTGATGAACTATAATATGCAAGGGATGACGAAAGTAATCCCCGAGCTCTTCGCGATGCTGAAATCGGCGAAGGTAGAAATCAAGAAATAGCATCAAGTGTTGATGGTTAACAAGGCCACTAGTTTCAAGTGAAGGACAAAGGGAAAGAAAGGGAACTTCAAGAAGAATGGCAAGCAAGTTGCCACTCCCATGAAGAAACCCAAAGCTAGACCCAAGCCTGAAACTGAGTGCTTCTACTACAAAGGAAATGGTCACTGGAAGTGGAACTGCCCTAGATACTTGGCGGATAAGAAGGATGGCATAGTGAACAAAGGTATATTGGATATACATGTTATTGATGTGTACTTTACTAGTGTTTATAGCAACCCCTCGGTATTTGATACTGGTACAGTTGCTAAGAGTAGTAACTCGAAATGGGAATTGCAAAATAAACAGAGACTAGTTAAGGGCGAGGTGATGATGTGTGTTGGAAGTGATTCCAAGGTTGATAAGATCACCATCGCACACTCCCTTTACCTTCAGGATTAGTGTTGAACCTAAAATAAATGAGCATGAATATGATTGGATCATGTTTATTGCAATACGGTTATTCATTTAAGTAAAAGAATAATTGTTGTTCTATTTACATGAATAAAACCTTTTTTGGTCATACACTCAATATAAATGGTTTATTGAATCTTGATCGTAGTGATACACATACTCATAATATTGAAGCCAAAATATGCAAAGTTAGTAATGATAGTGCAACTTATTTGTGGCACTGCCGTTTAGGTCATATTGGTGTAAAGCGCATCAAGAAACTCCATGCTGATGGGATTTTGAAATCACTTGATGCTTGCGAACCATGCCTCATGGGCAAGATGACTAAGACCCCGTTCTCCAGAATAACGGAACGAGCAACTGACTTATTGGAAATAATACATACTCATGTATGCGGTCCGATGAGTGTTGAGGCTCGCGGCTGGTGTAGTTATTTTCTGACCTTCATAGATGATTTGAGCAGATATGGGTATATCTACTTGATGAAAAATAAGTCTGAAAAAATTGAAAAGTTCAAAGATTTTCAGAGTGAAGTGGAAAATCATCGTAACAAGAAAATAAAGTTTCTACGATCTAATCGCGGAGACGAATATTTGAATTACGAGTTTGGTCTTCAATTAAAACAATGTGGAATAGTTTCACCAACTCATGCCACCTGGAACACCATAGCATAATGGTGTGTCCGAACGTCATAACCGTACTTTATTGGATATAGTGAAATCTATGATGTCTCTTACCGATTTACCACTATCGTTTTGGGGTTATGCATTAGAGACAGCTACATTCACGTTAAATAGGGCATCGTCTAATCCGTTGAGACGACACCGCATGAACTATGGTTTGGCTAGAAACCTAAGCTGTCATTTCTTAAAGTTTGGGGTTGCGATGCTTATGTGAAAAAGTTTGAACCTGATAAGCTCGAACCCAAATCGGAGAAGTGCGTCTTCATAGGATACCCAAAAGAAAATGTTGGGTACAACTTCTATCACAGATCCGAAGGCAAGATCTTTGTTGCTAAGAATGGATTCTTTCTAGAGAAGGAGTTTCTCTCGAAAGAAGTGAGTGGGAGGAAAGTAGAACTTGATGAGGTAATTGTACCTGCTCCCGAATTGGAAAGAAGTTCATCACAGAAATCAGTTCTAGTGATGCCTACACCAATTAGTGAGGAAGTTAATGATGATGATCATGAAACTTCAGATCAAGTTACTACCGAACCTCGTAGGTCAGCCAGACTAAGGTCCGCACCAGAGTGGTACAGTAATCCTGTTCTGGAGGTCATGTTACATGACCATGATGAACCTACAAACTATGAGGAAGCGATGATGAGCCCAGATTCCGCAAAATGGTTTAAGGCCATGAAATCTGAGATAGGATCCACACTACAACACAGAAATTAATCAGAGGCGTTTTTATAAAGGCATCTATTGAAACGCCTCAAAACCATGTTTAGGAAGGCACTATTCTAAAACGCCTTGGTTGGATGTACCTTTGAAGGCACTTTTACAAAACGCCTCGGAATGGAGGCAACATTGAAGGCGTTTCTTCAGAACGCCTCAGATTGGGGGTAACTTTGGAGGCACTTTTCAGAAAAGCCTCAGATTGATGAGGATTTGAGGCGTTTCTTCAGATTGCCTCCAAACTGACCGCTGTTGCAGCAGCAGCGCTGGCGCATAGAAGAAAGCGGACAACGCGCAGGGCATGCATCATCCGTTTGGAGAAGGGAGAGCCGCTGCAATCTTTGTCGTGAGTACTGCGGTCTGCGGCTAGCTGCTAGAGTGTATAAAAAACGTACTTTCTGACAGAGAACAGGTAGGACGTTGGAACAGGTAGCTGTTTAGTCCCATACTGCTTACAGAGAGGAAAATTTGCCTGTTTAAAAGGAGAGCCGTCTTATGTCTGATAAGCATTCTTGTAGTACAAATGTAGGCGTAGGCTTACTGACGAGTGCAGGCGATTTTAAAAATGCCTTAAACTGGAGTGACCATGGCGTTCTCAAAAAGTGCCGACATAAGTCTATGCCGTCGCGACAGTCCTTAGCATTTTTTTACAAATGCCTTCATAGACTTTTGAGAGAATTTTTAGAGCTTTCAAAGGCATTTTTTAATGCCTCCTAATTGCTACTGTGTTGTAGTGCCATGAATGAAAACAAAGTATGGATTTTGGTGGAATTGCCCGATGATCGGCAAGTCATTGAGAATAAATGAATCTTCAAGAGGAAGACGGACGCTGATGGTAGTGTTACTATCTACAAAGCTCGACTTATCGCGAAAGGTTTTCGACAAGTTCAAGGTGTTGACTACGATTAGATTTTCTCACTCATAGCGATGCTTAAGTCTGTCCGAATCATGTTAGCAATTGCCGCATTTTATGAAATCTGGCAAATGGATAACAATAATGCATTCCTTAATGGGTTTATTAAAAAAGAGTTGTATATGAAGCAACCAAAAGATTTTGTCAATACTAAAGGTGCTAACAAAATGTGCAAGCTCCAGCGATCCATCTATGGACTGGTGCAAGCATCTCGGAGTTGGAATATACGCTTTGATAAGTTGATCAAAGCATATAGTTTTATACAGACTTGCAGTGAAGCCTGTATTTACAAGAAAGTGAGTGGGAGCACTACAACCTTTCTGAGAAGTATATGTGAATGACATATTGTCGATCGGAAATGATGTAGAATTTTTCTGTAAAGCATAAAGGAGTGTTTGAAAGGAGTTTTTTCAAAGAAAGACCTCGGTGAAGCTGCTTACATATTGAGCATCAAGATCTATAGAGATAGATCAAGACGCTTGATAAGTTTTTCAATGAGTACATACCTTGAGAAGTTTTTGAAGTAGTTCAAAATGGAACAGTCAAAGAAAGAGTTCTTGCCTGTGTTGCAAGGTATGAAGTTGAGTAAGACTCAAAGCCCGACCACGGCAGAAGATAGAGAGAGAATGAAAGTCATTCCCTATGCCTCAGCCATAGGTTCTATAAAGTATGCCATGCTTTGTACCAGACCTATTGTATACCCTGCCCTGAGTTTGGCAAGGGAGTACAATTTTGATCTAGGAGTAGATCACTGGACATCGGTCAAAATTATCCTTAATGGAATAAGGATATGTTTCTCGGTTATGGAGGTGACAAAAAGTTCGTCGTAAAGAGTTACGTCGATGCAAGTTTCGACACCGATCTGGATGACTCTGAGTCTCAATCTGGATACATATTGAAAGTGGGAGCAATTAGCTAGAGTAGCTCCGTGCAGAGCACTGTAGACATAGAAAATTTGCAAAATACATACAGCTTTTAATGTGGCAGACCCGTTGACTAAATTTTCTCTCACAAGCAAAACATGATCACTCTTTGGGTGTTAATCACATAGCGATGTGAACTAGATTATTGAATTTAGTAAACCCTTTGGGTATTAGTCACATGGAGATGTGAACTAATCACATAAAGATGTGAACTATTGGTGTTAAATCAGATGACGATGTGAACTAGATTATTGACTCTAGTGCAAGTGGGAGACTGAAGGAAATGTGCCCTAGAGGCAATAATAAAGTTGTTATTTATATTTCCTTATATCATGATAAATGTTTATTATTCATGCTAGAATTGTATTAACCGGAAACTTAGTACATGTGTGAATACATAGACAAATAGAGTGTCACTAGTATGCCTCTACTTGACTAGCTCGTTGAATCAAAGATGGTTAAGTTTCCTAGCCATAGACATGAGTTGTCATTTGATTAACAGGATCACATCATTAGAGAATGATGTGATTGACTTGACCCATTTCGTTAGCCTAGCACTTGATCGTTTAGTTTATTTGCTATTACTTTCTTCATGACTTATACATGTTCCTATGACTATGAGATTATGCAACTCTCGAATACCGGAGGAACACTTAGTGTGCTACCAAACGTCACAACGTAACTGGGTGATTATAAAGGTGCTCTACGG
The DNA here is from genome assembly GCF_002575655.3 of Aegilops tauschii subsp. strangulata. Taxonomy (NCBI): domain Eukaryota; kingdom Viridiplantae; phylum Streptophyta; class Magnoliopsida; order Poales; family Poaceae; genus Aegilops; species Aegilops tauschii. The sequence continues at coordinate 644,648,738 of NC_053036.3, read as the reverse complement.
GTGTCTCTGATGGTGTTTGTTGAGTTGGCATAAATCGAGATTAGGATTTGTCGCTCCGATTGTCGGAGAGGTATCTCTGGGCCCTCTCGGTAATGCACATCACTATAAGCCTTGCAAGCAATGTGACTAATGATTTATTTGCGGGATGATGCATTATGGAACGAGTAAAGAGACTTTCCGGTAACGAGATTGAACTATGTATTGAGATACCGACGATCGAATCTCGGGCAAGTAACATACCAATGACAAAGGGAACAACGTATGTTGTTATGTGGTTTGACCGATAAAGATCTTCGTAGAATATCTGGGAGCCAATATGAACATCCAGGTTCCGCTATTGGTTATTGACCGGAGACGTGTCTCGGTCATGTCTACATAGTTCTCGAACCCGTAGGGTTCGCACGCTTAACGTTCGGTGACGATCGGTATTATGAGTTTATGTGCTTTGATGTACCGAAGGTAGTTCGGAGTCCCGGATATGATCACGGACATGACGAGGAGTCTCGAAATGGTCGAGACATAAATATTGATATATTGGACGTCTATATTCGGAAACCGAAAATGTTCCGGGTGATTTCGGAGAAAACCGGAGTGCCAGAGGGTTACCGGACCCCCCCGGGAACTAGTGGGCCTAGATGGGCCTTAGTGGAGAGAGAGAGGGGCTGCTAGGGCAGGCCGCGCGCCTCCTCCCCCTTGAGTCCGAGTTGGACTAGGAGGAGGGGTGGCGCCCCCTCCCTCTCCTTCCCCTCTCCCACTCCTTCCTTCCCCCTCCTAGTAGGACTAGGAAAGGAGGAATCCTCCTCCTACTAGGAGGAGGATTCCTCCCCTCCTTGGCGCGCCCTAGGGCCGGCCGGCCTCCCCCCTTGCCCCTTTATATACGGGGGCTGGGGGCACCCTAGAACAAAACAGACAACTGTCTTAGCCGTGTGCGGTGCCCCCCTCCACCATAATCCACCTCGGTCAGATCGTCGTAGTGCTTAGGCGAAGCCCTGCGCTGGTAACTTCATCATCACAGTCATCACGCCGTCGTGCTGACAAAGCTCTCCCTCGACACTCAGCTGGATCGAGAGTTCATGGTAACTTCATCATCACCGTCATCACACTGTCGTGCTGAACGTGTGCAGATCGCGGAGGTGCTGTACTTTCGGTACTAGGATCGGTCGGATCGTGAAGACGTACGACTACATCAACCGCGTTGTCATAACGCTTCCGCTTTCGGTCTACGAGGGTACGTAGAAAACACTCTCCCCTCTCGTTGCTATGCATCACCTAGATGGATCTTGCGTGTGCGTAGGAATTTTTTTGAAATTACTGCGTTCCCCAACAGATTGCGTGTAGCCCACTGATTTCCGGTGCTTTTTGCAAAGTGTTCGGTTAATTACATATGCAAGTCAAGCCTACAAAAAACATCTGATTAAGCTGCGCGTGTGGTCTTTGTTGTGAAATTTTCTCATCCATGATATAAGAGCACCGCTAGCCAGTTTTGTGTACGTGGCACAAATTATGCATAGATAAATGGTACTCCCTCCGTCCCATAATATAAGTGCGCTTTTTTACACTCGTGCAGTGTCAAAAACACTCTTATATTATGGGACGGAGGGAGTAATACATAGAGGGGAGAAGATTTATGGCACGCAAGTGCGGGGGCATGCATGCCCTGGGCGCCCGCTTTTTATTATGGCTTTCGATTTTCAAACATTAATATATTTTATTAAACGACCACATCTTCCAAATCAGATCCATTTTGAATATGTTTGGATGACTTGAAAAGAAAACCTCTTAAACAAAATTTTAAATCCCAATAAAAATCAATTATCTTGTGTCTACAACCGACCGAAAAAGTTGTTTTAAATTATATCTCTGAAACTGGTTGAAACTTGACAGTTTTAGATGCAAGAACCGGAAGTTTCATCTTTGAAAATTAAATTCTTTCGAGGGGTTTACTTTTTTACCGTTTCCTTGTACGGGATTGAACTACTTCATAAATCGCGAGGCAAAACGAGCGGGCGGTAGGACTTGGCAGGTGAGTGCCCCGCACTCGTGTGTCCCTACGCATTTCCGATATATAGAGGCACTGCAACAGAGACAAATTTTCATACCGCTAGGCTATTTCACAGATGAAAAATAACAAAGCTCCTGGTCCGGATGGCTTCCCTATAGAATTTTATTAAGAAGTGTTGGGATATATTAAAGGCGACTTGATGCCTATGTTCCATGATCTGTTTGATGGCCATTTACAATTATTTAAATTGAAGTTTGGAACAATTACTTTGTTACCAAAGAAGGATGAAGCGACTTGCATTGAGCAATTCTGACGGATATGTTTGCAGAATGTAAGCTTCAATATTTATACTAAAGTGTGACGCTTGACACAGATTGCTCATTCTGTTGTTCAACCAACCCAAACTGCCTTTATGTCGAGACGACACATTCTTGAGGGAGTGGTCGTACTGCATGAAACCTTGGAGGAAATGCATTCGAAGAAACTCGATGGAGTGGTTTTCAAAGTGGACTTTGAAAAGGCATATGATAAAGTGAAATGGCTATTTTTACAGCAAGCCTTGCATATGAAAGGGTTTGATCAAGCTAGGAGGAAGCAGGTCGAATCATTTGTATAGGAGGGCAACATTGGGATTAAGGTTAATGAAGATATCGGTCATTTCTTCTAGACGCAAAAAGGACTGACACAGTGAGACCCGATTGCCCCGATCCATTTGAATGTTGTCGTTGATAGGTTGGCCGTTCTCATTAATAGAGCGAAAGAGGATGGCCAGGTAGGTGGTCTTATTCCACATTTGGTGGATGGTGGGGTTTCCATCTTATAATATGCTGATGACACCATTATATTCATGGAACATGACATAGCAAAGGCAAGGACCATGAAACTAGTTATATGCCTCTTTGAACAACCGTCTGGACTGAAGATCAATTTTGATAAGAGTGAGTTGTTCTGCTTTGGACGCCCCAAAGAAGAACATGGTAATTAAAAACAGTTGTTTGGGTGTGAACTAGGTTCATGACCTTTTACTTATTTGGTGATCCCAATTCATCATCGCAAAGTCACCAATAAAGAGTGGAAGTGTATCGAAGATCTGTTCCTCCTTATCTCACGGAGGGATGATGGTTCTTATTAACTCGGTACTCACGAGCAATGCGATGTTTATCGTTTCCTTCTTTGAAGTGTCGGTAGGGGTACAAAAAAGAATGGATTTTTACCGATCTCAATTTTTTGGCAAATCGATGAGAATAAAACTAAGTATAGACTGGCCAAATGGAACATTATATGTAGACTGAAGAAACAAAGTGGCTTGGGTATTGAAAATCTAGAGGCGAAGAATTAGTGCTTGCTTAGCAAATGGTTATACCGTTTGGCGGTAGAAAGAGACTTGGTATGGATTTAGCTACTACGTAATAAATATTTACATTCTAAAATGTTAGCTCAAGTAATGGCACAACCATCTGATTCTCCTTTTTGGAAGGGGATTATGAGGACGGAGGGTTGCCTTCTTCAACAAGAGCAAATTAATTGTAGGGAATAGACCGGGTACTAGGTCCTGAGAGGATACCTGGTTGGGTGACACTCCTCTGGCCATGCATTATCCATCCCTATACAACATTGTGCAACCGAAAGAGGTTCTTGTTGGCATAGTGTTGGGATCCGCTCCTCTTAACATCCAGTTCCAACGATTATTAGTGGGTGATCGATGGGATAGATAGCTACATCTCGTGCGTAGGTTAATGCAGGTTAACCTTTCTGATGCAGCAGACTCCTTACATTGGAAGTTGTTAGTGTCCGAAGTTTTCTCGGTTAAATCTATGTATACAGATTTGATTAACACCGGGCCTATCCCGAGGACGATACACATTTGGAAAATTAAGGTCCCTTTGAAAATCAAGGTGTTTATGTGGTTTGTACATAAGGGAGTAATCTTGGCAAAGGATAATTTGGCCAAGCGTAGTTGGGAAGAAAGTAAAAGGTGTAGCTTTTGTGATCAGGATGAAACAATAGAACATCTTTTTATCCAATGCCCTCTTGCCTAGTGATTGTGGAGAACAATTCACGTTGCTTTTAACATTGTTCCGCTCAGTACGATATCACATTTATTAGAGCCTAAGACAATGGCACATATTTGAGTTGGAGTGTTTACATTACTCTCGGTCATATGGAGCTGTCGAAATGATGTGGCCATGAACAGATAAATTAACTTTCGGCACTCGCCATCGCCGCCACCAGCTCCTGCAACGTCTCGCCGTGGACGACCCTGCACGGGGATCTGGTGCGCCTCGTCGGATGGAGGGTGCTGGCCCAGGACCTGCTCGACTACGTCCGCTTCCGTGCCGTCTGTCGGTACTAGCGGTCCAGCACAGTCTGCCCGCGCGGCCGCGGAATAGTCAATCCGCGGTTCCACCCGCGCCGCTGGATGATGCTGCTGTTGGCGCAAACCCGGAAACCATACGCACAAGATAACCCAACTCGAGCACGAACTAAGAGTAATGGCGACGAACACCGCGGCCGTGAATCGGCATGTATCTTGGCAACCTTTATTCACTGGGTTTGGCACTCTATAGCTCGCACACACAAACTGCACACACACACTAGCACCTCTGGCTATACACGCCAGGTGCCATGGAGCCTACACACGGAAGCCTACATCTTGCCTCTCGTTGATACGTCTCCAACGTATCTATAATTTTTGATTGTTCCATGCTATTATATATTCTGTTTTGGATGATTAATGGGCTTATTTATACACTTTTATATTATTTTTGGGACTAACCTATTAACTGGAGGCCTAGCCCAAATTGCTGTTTTTTGCCTATTTCAGTGTTTCGCAGAAAAATAATATCAAACGGAGTCCAAACGGAATGAAACCTTCGGGAACGTGATTTTCAGAACAAACGTGATCCAGAGAACTTGGAGTGGATGTCAAGCAACCAACGAGGAATCCACGAGGTAGGGGGCGCGCCTACCCCCCTGGGCGCGCCCTACACCCTCATGGGCCCCTCGTGGCTCCACCGACCTACTTCTTCCTCCTATATATACCTACGTACCCCCAAACCATCAGAAACAGAGCCAAAACCCTATTTCCACCACCGCAACCTTCCGTACCCGTGAGATCCCATCTTGCGGCCTTTTCCGGCGCTCCGCCGGAGGGGGCATTGATCACGGAGGGCTTCTACATCAACACCATAGCATCTCCGATGATGTGTGAGTAGTTTACCTCAGACCGTCGGGTCCATAGTTATTAGCTAGATGGCTTCTTCTCTCTTTTTGGATCTCAATACAAAGTTCTCCTCGAGTCTCTTGGAGATCTATTCGATGTAATCTTCTTTTGCGGTGTGTTTGTCGAGATCCGATGAATTGTGGGTTTATGATCAAGATTATCTATGAACAATATTTGAATCTCCGCTGAATTCTTTTATGTATGATTGGTTATCTTTGCAAGTCTCTTCGAATTATCGGTTTGGTTTGGCCTACTAGATTGATCTTTCTTGCAATGGGAGAAGTGCTTAGCTTTGGGTTCAATCTTGCGGTGCTCGATCCCAGTGACAGTAGGGGAAACGACACGTATTGTATTGTTGCCATCGAGGATAAAAATATGGGGTTTACATCTATTGCATGAGTTTATCCCTCTACATCATGTCATCTTGCTTAAAGCGTTACTCCGTTCTTATGAACTTAATACTCTAGATGCATGCTGGATAGCGGTCGATGTGTGGAGTAATAGTAGTAGATGTAGGCAGGAGTCGGTCTACTTGTCACGGACATGATGCCTATATACATGAGCATACCTAGATATTCTCATAACTATGCTCAATTCTATCAATTGCTCGACAGTAATTCGTTTACCCACCGTAATACTTATGCTATCTTGAGAGAAGCCACTAGTGAAACCTATGGCCCCCGGGTCTATTTTCCATCATATTAATCTCCCGTCAACAAGTTATTTCTATTACCGTTTATTTTGCTGTCTTTACTTTTAGTCTTTATCATAAAAATACCAAAAATATTATCTTATCATCTCTATCAGATCTCACTTTTGCAAGTGGCCGTGAAGGGATTAACAACCCCTTTATCACGTTGGTTGCAAGGTTCTTATTTGTTTGTATAGGTGCGTGGGACTTGAGCGTGGCCTCCTACTGGATTGATACCTTGGTTCTCAAAAACTGAGGGAAATACTTATGCTACTTTGATGCATCACCCTTTCCTCTTCAAGGGAAAACAAACGTAGTGCTCGAGAGGTAGCAAGAAGGATTTCTAGCGCCGTTGCCGGGGAGTCGACGGACAAGTCAAGACATACCAAGTACCCAGCATAAACTCTTATCCCTCGCATTACATTATTTGCCATTTGCCTCTCGTTTTCCTCTCCCCCACTTTACCCTTGCCGTTTTATTCGCCCTTTTTCCGTTCGCCTCTTTTTCGCTTGCCTCTTATTTGCTTGTGAGTTGGATTGCTTGTTTGTCACGATGGCTCAAGACAATACTAAATTGTGTGACTTTACCATACCAACAACAATGATTTTCTTAGCACTTCGATTGCTCCTCTTACCGAAGCTAAATCTTGTGAAATTAATGCTGCTTTGCTGAATCTTGTCATGAAAGATCAATTTGCCGGCCTTCCTAGTGAAGATGCCTCTACCCATCTAAATAGCTTTTTTGATTTGTGCGATATGCAAAAGAAGAAAGATGTGGACAATGATATTGTTAAATTGAATCTATTTCCTTTTTTGCTTAGAGATCGTGCTAAAACTTGGTTTTCGTCTTTGCCTAAAAATAGTATTGATTCTTGGAACAAGTGCACAGATGCTTTTATCTCTAAGTATTTTTCTCCCGCTAAAATCATCTTCCTTAGAAACGATATTATGAATTTTAAGCAACTTGATCATGAACATGTTGCACAAGCTTGGGAGAGGATGAAATTAATGATATGTAATTGCCCTACTCATGGTTTGAATTTGTGGATGATTATACAAAAAATTTATGCCGGATTCAATTTTGCTTCTAGAAATCTTTTAGATTCGGCCGTGGGAGGCACTTTTATGGAAATCACTTTAGGAGAAGCTACCAAACTCCTAGATAATATTGTGGTTAATTATTCTCAATGGCACAGCGAAAGATCTACTAGTAAAAAGGTGCATGCGATAGAAGAAATTAATGTTTTGAGTGGAAAGATGGATGAACTTGTGATTTTTTTTGCTAATAAGAGTGTTTCTTCTGATCCTAATGATATGCCTTTGTCTACTTTGATTTAGAATAATAATGAATCTATGGATGTGAATTTTGTTGGAAGGGATAATTTTGGTAACAACGCGTATAGAGGAAATTTTAATCATAGGTCGTTCCCTAGTAATTCCTCTAATAATTATGGTAATTCCTACAACAACTCTTCTGGAAATTTTAATAAGTTTCCCTCTGATTTTGAGACTAGTGTTAAAGAATTTATGATTTCTCAAAAGAATTTCAATGCTTTGCTTGAAGAAAAATTGCCTAAGATTGATGAATTGGCTAGGAACGTGGATAGAATTTCTCTTGATGTTGATTCTTTGAAACTTAGATCTATTCCACCTAAGCATGAAATCAATGAGTCTCTCAAATCTATGAGAATTTCCATTGATGAGTGCAAAGAAAGAACCGCTAGGATGCGTGCTAAAAAAGATTGCTTTGTAAAAGCGTGTTCTTCTAGTTTTTATGAGAATAAAGATGAAGATCTAAAAGTTATTGATGTGTCTCCTATTAAATCTTTGTTTTGCAATATGAATCTTGATAATGATGGGACTGGAGATGAGTCAACTTTAGTTAAAAGGCGTCCCAAAAATTCTGAGTTTTTAGATCTTGATGCAAAAATTGGTAAAAGTGGGATTGAAGAGGTCAAAACATTAGATATCAATGAACCCACTATCTTGGATTTCAAGTAATTTAATTATGATAATTGCTCTTTAGTAGATTATATTTCCTTGTTGCAATCCGTGCTAAATTCTCCTCATGCTTATAGTCAAAATAAAGCTTTTACTAAACATATCGTTGATGCTTTGAAGCAATCTTATGAAGAAAAACTTGAGTTGGAAGTTTCTATCCCTAGAAAACTTTATGATGAGTGGGAACCTACAATTAAAATTAAAATTAAAGATCATGAATGCTATGCTTTGTGGGATTTGGGTGCTAGTGTTTCCACGATCCCAAAAACTTTGTGTGATTTGTTAGGTTTCCGTAAAATTGATGATTGCTCTTTATACTTGCATCTTGCGGATTCCACTATTAAGAAACCTATGGGAAGAATTAATGATGTTCTTATTGTTGCAAATAGGAATTATGTGACCGTAGATTTCATTGTTCTTGATATAGATTTCAATCCTTCATGTCCTATTATTCTTGGTAGACCTTTCCTTAGAACGATTGGTGCAATTATTGATATGAAGGAAGGAAATATTAGATTCCAATTTCCGTTAAGGAAAGGCATGGAACACTTTCCTAGAAATAAAATAAAATTACCTTATGAATCTATTATGATAGCCACTTATGGATTGCCTACCAAAGATGGCAACACCTAGATCTATCATTGCTTTTATGCCTAGCTAGGGGCGTTAAACGATAACGCTTGTTGTGAGGCAACCCAATTTTATTTTAGTTTCTTGCTTTTTATTTCTGTTTAGTAATATGTAATCCATCAAGCTTCTGGTTAGATGTGTTTTTATGTTTTAATTAGTGTTTGTGCCAAGTGAAACCTATAGGATCTTCTTGGTTGATAGTTATTTGATCTTGCTGAAAATTCCAGAAACTTTCTGTTCACGAAAACAATTGTTAAAAATCACCAGAACGTGATAAAATAATGATTCCAATCGCAGTAGATCAATAAGAAAACTATCTAGGTTGTCCTATTTTGGTAGATTTTTCTAAGTTCCAGAAGTTTGCGTTAGATACAGATTACTACAGACTGTTCTGTTTTTTGACAGATTCTGTTTTTCGTGTGTTGTTTGCTTATTTTGATGAGTCTATGGCTAGTAAAAGAGTTTATAAACCATAGAGAAGTTGGAATACATGTGTGAATACATAGACCATAACGTGTCCCTGGTAAGCCCTAGAGGCAATAATAAAATGGTTATTATTATATTTCTTTGTTCATGATAATTGTCTATTGTTCATGCTATAATTGTGTTATCCGGAAATCGTAATACATGTGTGAATACATAGACCACAACGTGTCCCTGGTAAGCCTCTAGTTGACTAGCTCGTTGATCAACAGATAGTCATGGTTTCCTGACTATGGACATTGGATGTCATTGATAACGGGATCACATCATTAGGAGAATGATGTGATGGACAAGACCCAATCCTAAGCATAGCACAAAGATCGTGTAGTTCGTTTGCTAGAGCTTTTCCAATTGACAAGTATCATTTCCTTAGACCATGAGATTGTGCAACTCCCGGATACCGTAGGAGTGCTTTGGGTGTGCCAAACGTCACAACATAACTGGGTGGCCATAAAGGTGCACTACGGGTATCTCCGAAAGTGTCTGTTGGGTTGGCACGAATCAAGACTGGGATTTGTCACTCCGTATGACGGAGAGGTATCTCTGGGCCCACTCGGTAATGCATCATCATAATGAGCTCAATGTGACTAAGGAGTTAGCCACGGGATCATGCGTTACGGTACGAGTAAAGTGACTTGCCGGTAACGAGATTGAACGAGGTATTGGGATACCGACGATCGAATCTCGGTCAAGTAACGTACCGATTGACAAAGGGAATTGTATACGGGATTGATTGAATCCTCAACATCGTGGTTCATCTGATGAGATCATCGTGGAACATGTGGGAGCCAACATGGGTATCCAGATCCCGCTGTTGGTTATTGACCGGAGAGTCGTCTCGGTCATGTCTGCATGTCTCCCGAACCCGTAGGGTCTACACACTTAAGGTTCGGTGACGCTAGGGTTGTAGAGATATTAGTATGCGGAAACCCAAAAGTTGTTCGGAGTCCCGGATGAGATCCTGGACGTCACAAGGAGTTCCGGAATGGTCCGGAGGTGAAGAATTATATATATAGGAAGTCCAGTTTCGGCCACCGGGGAAAGTTTCGGGGGTTATCGGTATTGTACCGGGACCACCGGAAGGGTCCCGGGGGTCCACCGGGTGGGGCCACCTATCCCGGAGGGCCCCATGGGCTGAAGTGGGGAGGGGAACCAGCCACTGGTGGGCTGGTGCGCCCCCTTGGGCCTCCCCTGCGCCTAGGGTTAGAAACCCTGTGGTGGGGGGGCGCCCCACTTGGCTTGGGGGGCAAGCCACCCCCCTTGGCCGCCGCCCCCCCCCCTCAGATGGGATCTCCAGGGGGCCGGCGCCCCCCAGGACCCCTATAAATAGTGGGGGGAGGGAGGGCAGCAGCACCTAGCCCCTGGCGCCTCCCTCTCCCTCCCGTGACACCTCTCCCTCCCGCTTGCGCTTGGCGAAGCCCTGCCGGGATCCCCGCTACTTCCACCACCACGCCGTCGTGCTGCTGGATCTCCATCAACCTCTCCTTCCCCCTTGCTGGATCAAGAAGGAGGAGACGTCGCTGTTCCGTACGTGTGTTGAACGCGGAGGTGCCGTCCGTTCGGCGCTCGGTCATCGGTGATTTGGATCACGACGAGTACGACTCCATCAACCCCGTTCACTTGAACGCTTCCGCTCGCGATCTACAAGGGTATGTAGATGCACTCCTTCCTTCTCGTTGCTAGTAAACTCCATAGATAGATCTTGGTGATGCGTAGAATTTTTTTGATTTCTGCTACGATCCCCTACAGTGGCATCATGAGCCAGGCCTATGCGTAGTTACTATGCACGAGTAGAACACAAAGCAGTTGTGGGCGTAGATGTTGTCAGTTTTTCTTGCCACTACTAGTCTTATCTTGTTTCGGCGGTATTGTGGGATGAAGCGGCCCGGACCGACCTTACACGTACGCTTACGTGAGACAGGTTCCACCGACTGACATGCACTAGTTGCATAAGGTGGCTAGCGGGTGTCTATCTCTCCCACTTTAGTCGGAACGGATTCGATGAAAAGGGTCCTTATGAAGGGTAAATAGAAATTGGCATATCACGTTGTGGTTTTACGTAGGTAAGAAACGTTCTTGCCAGAAACCTATAGAAGCCACGTAAAAACATGCAACAACAATTAGAGGACGTCTAACTTGTTTTTGCAGCATGTGCCTTGTGATGTGATATGGCCAAAAGGATGTGATGAATGAGATATATGTGATGTATGAGATTGATCATGTTCATGTAATAGGAATCACGACTTGCATGTCGATGAGTATGACAACCGGCAGGAGCCATAGGAGTTGTCTTTATTTTTTGTATGACCTGCGTGTCATTGAATAACGCCATGTAAATTACTTTACTTTATTGCTAAACACGTTAGCCATAGAAGTAGAAGTAATCGTTGGCGTGACAACTTCATGAAGACACGATGATGGAGAATGATGACGGAGATCATGGTGTCATGCCGGTGACGAAGATGATCATGGCGCCCCGAAGATGGAGATCAAAGGAGCAAAATGATATTGGCCATATCATGTCACTATTTGATTGCATGTGATGTTTATCATGTTTTACATCTTATTTGCTTAGAACGACGGTAGTAAGTAAGATGATCCCTTATAATAATTTCAAGAAAGTGTTCCCCCTAACTGTGCACCGTTGCAAAGGGTCGTTGTTTCGAAGCACCACGTGATGATCGGGTGTGATAGATTCTAACGTTCGCATACAATGGGTGTTGATGAGCCTAGCATGTACAGACATGGCCTCGGAACACACGCAATACACTTAGGTTGACTTGACGAGCCTAGCATGCATGTACAGACATGGCCTCGGAACACGGAAGACCGAAAGGTCGAGCATGAGTCATATAGAAGATACGATCAACATGAAGATGTTCACCGATCTTGACTAGTCCGTCTCACGTGATGATCGGACAGGGCCTAGTTAACTCGGATCATGTTTCACTTAGATGACTGGAGGGATGTCTATCTGAGTGGGAGTTCATTGAATAATTTGATTAGATGAACTTAATTATCATGAACTTAGTCTAAAATCTTTACAATATGTCTTGTAGATCAAATGGCCCACGTTGCCCTCAACTTCAACGCGTTCCTAGAGAAAACCAAGCTGAAAGATGATGGCAGCAACTATACGGACTGGGTCCGGAACCTGAGGATCATCCTCATAGCTGCCAAGAAAGATTATGTCCTAGAAGCACCGCTAGGTGAAGCACCCATCCCAGAGAACCAAGACGTTATGAATGCTCGGCAATCACGTGCTGATGATTACTCCCTCGTTCAGTGCGGCATGCTTTACAGCTTAGAACCGGGGCTCCAAAAGCGTTTCGAGAAACACGGAGCATATGAGATGTTCGAAGAGCTGAAAATGGTTTTCCAAGCTCATGCCCGAGTCGAGAGATATGAAGTCTCCGACAAGTTCTTCAGTTGTAAAATGGAGGAAAATAGTTCTGTCAGTGAGCACATACTCAAAATGTCTGGGTTACACAACCGCTTGTCTCAGCTGGGAGTTAATCTCCCGGATGACGCGGTCATTGACAGAATCCTTCAGTCGCTTCCACCGAGCTACAAGAGCTTTGTGATGAACTTCAATATGCAGGGGATGGAAAAGACCATCCCTGAGGTATATTCAATGCTGAAATCAGCGGAGGTGGAGATCAAAAAGGAACATCAAGTGTTGATGGTGAATAAAACCACTAAGTTCAAGAAAGGCAAGGGTAAGAAGAACTTCAAGAAAGACGGCAAGGGAGTTGCCGCGCCCGGTAAGCCAGTTGCTGGGAAGAAGCCAAAGAATGGACCCAAGCCTGAGACTGAGTGCTTTTATTGCAAGGGAAGTGGTCACTGGAAGCGGAACTACCCCAAATACTTAGCGGACAAGAAGGCCGGCAACACCAAAGGTATATGTGATATACATGTAATTTATGTGTACCTTACCAGTACTCGTAGTAGCTCCTGGGTATTTGATACCGGTGCGGTTGCTCATATTTGTAACTCAAAACAGGAGCTGCGGAATAAGCGGAGACTGGCGAAGGACGAGGTGACGATGCGCGTCGGGAATGGTTCCAAGGTCGATGTGATCGCCGTCGGCACGCTACCTCTACATTTACCTACGGGATTAGTTTTAAACCTCAATAATTGTTATTTAGTGCCAGCTTTGAGTATGAACATTGTATCTGGATCTCGTTTAATGCGAGATGGCTACTCATTTAAATCCGAGAATAATGGTTGTTCTATTTATATGAGAGATATGTTTTATGGTCATGCCCCGCTGGTTAATGGTTTATCCTTAATGAATCTCGAACATGATGTTACACATATTCATAGTGTGAATACCAAAAGATGTAAAGTTGATAACGATAGTCCCACATACTTGTGGCACTGCTGCCTTAGTCACATTGGTGTCAAGCGCACGAAGAAGCTCCATGCTGATGGACTTTTAGAGTCTCTCGATTATGAATCATTTGACACATGCGAACCATGCCTCATGGGCAAAATGACCAAGACTCCGTTCTCCGGAACAATGGAGCGAGCAACCAACTTATTAGAAATCATACATACTAATGTGTGCGGTCCAATGAGTGTTGAGGCTCGCGGAGGCTATCGTTATGTTCTCACTCTCACTGATGACTTGAGTAGATATGGGTATGTCTACCTAATGAAACACAAGTCTGAGACCTTTGAAAAGTTCAAGGAATTTCAGAGTGAGTTTGAGAATCAACGTGACAGGAAAATAAAGTTCCTACGATCAGATCGTGGAGGGGAATATTTAAGTCACGAATTTGGCACACACTTAAGGAAATGTGGAATAGTTTCACAACTCACGCCGCCTAGAACACCTCAGCGAAATGGTGTGTCCGAAAGTCGTAATCGCACTCTATTGGATATGGTGCGATCTATGATGTCTCTTACCGATCTACCGCTCTCATTTTGGGGCTATGCTTTAGAGACTGCCGCATTCACTTTAAATAGGGCTCCGTCGAAATCCGTTGAGACGACACCGTATGAATTATGGTTTGGGAAGAAACCTAAGCTGTCGTTTCTAAAAGTTTGGGGATGCGATGCTTATGTCAAGAAACTTCAACCTGAAAAGCTCGAACCCAAGTCGGAGAAATGCGTCTTCATAGGATACCCTAAGGAAACCATTGGGTATACCTTCTACCTCAGATCCGAAGGCAAGATCTTTGTTGCCAAGAACGGGTCCTTTCTGGAGAAAGAGTTTCTCTCGAAAGAAATAAGTGGGAGGAAAGTGGAACTTGATAAGGTGATAGTCACCCCTTCCGAACCGGAAAGTAGCGCAGCGCGGGATGATGTTCCTGTGGTGCCTACACCGACTGGGGAGGAAGTTAATGATGATGATCATGAAGCTTCGGATCAAGTTACTGCAGAACTTCGTAGGTCCACAAGGACACGTTCCGCACCAGAGTGGTACGGCAACCCTGTCCTGGAAATCATGTTGTTAGACAACGGTGAACCTTCGAACTATGAAGAAGCAATGGCGGGCCCAGATTCCAACAAATGGCTAGAAGCCATGAAATCCGAGATAGGATCCATGTATGAAAACAAAGTATGGACTTTGACTGACTTGCCCGATGCTTGGCGAGCCATAGAAAATAAATGGATCTTTAAGAAGAAGACAGACGCGGATGGTAATGTGACCATCTATAGGGCTCGACTTGTCGCTAAGGGTTATCGACAAGTTCAAGGGGTTGACTACGATGAGACTTTCTCACCTGTAGCGAAGCTGAAGTCCGTCCGAATCATGTTAATAATTGCCGCATTCTATGATTATGAGATATGGCAAATCGACGTCAAAACGGCATTCCTTAACGGCTTTCTTAAGGAAGAATTGTATATGATGCAGCCGGAAGGTTTTGTCGATCCTAAGAATGCTAACAAGGTATGCAAGCTCCAGCGCTCCATCTATGGGCTGGTGCAAGCATCTCGGAGTTGGAACATTCGATTTGATGAGATGATCAAAGCGTTTGGGTTTACACAGACTTATGGAGTAGCCTGTGTTTACAAGAAAGTGAGTGGGAGCTCTATAGCATTTCTCATATTATATGTGGATGACATACTATTGATGGGAAATGATATAGAATTCTTGGAAAGTATAAAGGCCTACTTGAATAAGTGTTTTTCAATGAAGGACCTTGGAGAAGCTGCTTATATTATAGGCATCAAGATCTATAGAGATAGATCAAGACGCCTCATTGGTCTTTCACAGAGTACGTACCTTGACAAGATATTGAAGAAGTTCAATATGGATCAGTCCAAGAAGGGGTTCTTGCCTATATTGCAAGGTGTGCAATTGAGCACGGCTCAATGCCCGACCACGACAGAAGATAGAGAAAAGACGAGTGTCATCCCCTATGCCTCGGCCATAGGGTCTATTATGTATGCCATGCTGTGTACCAGACCTGATGTAAACCTTGCCGTAAGTTTGGTAGGAAGGTACCAAAGTAATCCCGGCATGGAACACTGGACAGCGGTCAAGAATATCCTGAAGTACCTGAAAAGGACTAAGGATATGTTTCTCATATATGGAGGTGACGAAGAGCTCGTCGTAAAGGGTTACGTCGACACTAGCTTCGACACAGATCTGGATGACTCTAAGTCACAAACCGGATACGTGTATATTTTGAATGGAGGGGCAGTAAGCTGGTGCAGTTGCAAGCAAAGCGTCGTGGCGGGATCTACATGTGAAGCGGAGTACATGGCGGCCTCAGAGGCAGCACAGGAAGCAATCTGGATAAAGGGGTTCATTACCGACCTAGGGGTGATTCCCAATGCGTCGGGCCCGATGACTCTCTTATGTGACAACACAGGAGCTATTGCCCTTGCCAAGGAGCCCAGGTTTCACAGGAAGACCAGACATATCAAGCGTCGCTTCAACTCCATTCGTGAAAGTGTTCAAAATGGAGACATAGATATTTGTAAAGTACATACGGACCTGAATGTAGCAGATCCGTTGACTAAACCTCTCCCTGGAGCAAAACATGATCAACACCAGAACTCTATGGGTGTTCGATTCATCACAATGTAACTAGATTATTGACTCTAGTGCAAGTGGGAGACTATTGGAAATATGCCCTAGAGGCAATAATAAAATGGTTATTATTATATTTCTTTGTTCATGATAATTGTCTATTGTTCATGCTATAATTGTGTTATCCGGAAATCGTAATACATGTGTGAATACATAGACCACAACGTGTCCCTGGTAAGCCTCTAGTTGACTAGCTCGTTGATCAACAGATAGTCATGGTTTCCTGACTATGGACATTGGATGTCATTGATAACGGGATCACATCATTAGGAGAATGATGTGATGGACAAGACCCAATCCTAAGCATAGCACAAAGATCGTGTAGTTCATTTGCTAGAGCTTTTCCAATTGTCAAGTATCATTTCCTTAGACCATGAGATTGTGCAACTCCCGGATACTGTAGGAGTGCTTTGGGTGTGCCAAACGTCACAACGTAACTGGGTGGCTATAAAGGTGCACTACGGGTATCTCCGAAAGTGTCTGTTGGGTTGGCACGAATCAAGACTGGGATTTGTCACTCCGTATGACGGAGAGGTATCTCTGGGCCCACTCGGTAATGCATCATCATAATGAGCTCAATGTGACTAAGGAGTTAGCCACAGGATCATGCGTTACGGTACGAGTAAAGTGACTTGCCGGTAACGAGATTGAACGAGGTATTGGGATACCGACGATCGAATCTCGGGCAAGTAACGTACCGATTGACAAAGGGAATTGTATACGGGATTGATTGAATCCTCGACATCGTGGTTCATCCGATGAGATCATCGTGGAACATGTGGGAGCCAACATGGGTATCCAGATCCCGCTGTTGGTTATTGACCGGGGAGTCGTTTCGGTCATGTCTGCATGTCTCCCGAACCCGTAGGGTCTACACACTTAAGGTTCGGTGACGCTAGGGTTGTAGAGATATTAGTATGCGGAAACCCGAAAGTTGTTCGGAGTCCTGGATGAGATCCCGGACATCACGAGGAGTTCTGGAATGGTCCGGAGGTGAAGAATTATATATAGGAAGTCCAGTTTCGGCCACCGGGAAAGTTTCGGGGGTTATCGGTATTGTACCGGGACCACCGGAAGGGTCCCGGGGGTCCACCGGGTAGGGCCACCTATCTCGGAGGGCCCCATGGGCTGAAGTGGGGAGGGGAACCGCCACTGGTGGGCTGGTGCGCCCCCTTGGGCCTCCCCTGCGCCTAGGGTTAGAAACCCTGGGGGTGGGGGGGCGCCCCACTTGGCTTGGGGGGCAAGCCACCCCCCTTGGCCGCCGCCCCCCTCAGATGGGATCTCCAGGGGGCCGGCGCCCCCCCAGGACCCCTATAAATAGTGGGGGGGAGGGAGGGCAGCAGCACCTAGCCCCTGGCGCCTCCCTCTCCCTCCCGTGACACCTCTCCCTCCCGCTTGCGCTTGGCGAAGCCCTGCCGGGATCCCCGCTACTTCCACCACCACGCCGTCGTGCTGCTGGATCTCCATCAACCTCTCCTTCCCCCTTGCTGGATCAAGAAGGAGGAGACGTTGCTGTTCCGTACGTGTGTTGAACGCGGAGGTGCCGTCCGTTCGGCGCTCGGTCATCGGTGATTTGGATCACGACGAGTACGACTCCATCAACCCCGTTCACTTGAACGCTTCCGCTCGCGATCTACAAGGGTATGTAGATGCACTCCTTCCTTCTTGTTGCTAGTAAACTCCATAGATAGATCTTGGTGATGCGTAGAAATTTTTTGATTTCTGCTACGATCCCCTACACCTACCTATTATGTCATTTCCATAGCCATTCCGAGATATATTGCCATGCAACTTTCCACCGTTCCGTTTATTATGACACGCTCCATCATTGTCATATTGCCTTGCATGATCATGTAGTTGACATCGTATTTGTGCAAAGCCACCATACATATTATTTCATACATGTCACTCTTGTTTCATTGCCCTTCCCGGTACACCGCCGGAGGCATTCATATAGAGTCATACTTTGTTCTAGTATCGAGTTGTAATCATTGAGTTGTAAATAAATAGAAGTGTGATGATCATCATTCATAGAGCATTGTCCCGAAAAAAGGGAGGAAGGCCAAAAAAAGAAAGGCCCAAAAAAAGAAAATAAAATAAAAAGGGGCAATGCTACTATCCTTTTTTTCCACATTTGTGCTTCAAAGTAGCACCATGATCTTTATGATAGAGAGTCCTTTGTTTTGTCACTTTCATATACTAGTGGGAATTTTTCATTATAGAACTTGTCTTGTATATTCCAACAACGGGCTTCCTCAAATGCCCTAGGTCTTCGTGAGCAAGCAAGTTGGATGCACACCCACTTAGTTTCTTTTGTTGAGCTTTTATGCATTTATAGCTCTAGTGCATCCGTTGCATGGCAATCCCTACTCCTTGCATTGACATCAATTGATGGGCATCTCCCTAGCTCGTTGATTAGCCGCGTCAATGTGAGACTTTCTCCCTTTTTGTCTTCTCCACATAACCCCTATCATCATATTCTATTCCACCCATAGTGCTATATCCATGGCTCACGCTCATATATTGCGTGAAAGTTGAAAAAAGTTTGAGATTACTAAAGTATGAAACAATTGCTTGGCTTGTCATCGGGGTTGTGCATGATGAGAGCATTCTCGTGTGACGAAAATGGAGCATGACCAAACTATATGATTTTGTAGGGATGAACTTTCTTTGGCCATGTTATTTTGAGAAGACATAATTGCTTAGTTAGTATGCTTGAAGTATTATTACTTTTATGTCAATATTAAACTCTTATCTTGAATCTTTCGGATCTGAATATTCATACCACAAATAAGAGAATTACATTGAAAATTATGCTAAGTAGCATTCCACATCAAAAATTCTGTTTTTATCATTTACCTACTCGAGGACGAGCAGGAATTAAGCTTGGGGATGCTTGATACGTCTCCAACGTATCTATAATTTTTAATTGTTCCATGCTATTATATATTCTGTTTTGGATGATTAATGGACTTATTTATACACTTTTATATTATTTTTGGGACTAACCTATTAACCGGAAGCCCAGCCCAAATTGTTGTTTTTTTGCCTATTTCAGTGTTTCGCAGAAAAAGAATATCAAACGGAGTCCAAACACAATGAAACCTTCGGGAACGTGATTTTCGGAACAAACGTGATCCAGAGGACTTGGAGTAGACGTCAAGCAACCAACGAGGAAGCCACGAGGTAGTGGGGCGCGCCTACGCCCCTGGACGCGCCCTCCACCCTCGTGGGCCCCTTGTGGCTCCACCGACCTACTTCTTCCTCCTATATATACCTACGTACCCCCAAACCATCAGAAACAGAGCCAAAACCCTATTTCCACCGCCGCAACCTTGTGTACCAATGAGATCCCATCTTGGGGCTTTTTCCGGCGCTCCGCCGGAGGGGGCATTGATCACGGAGGGCTTCTACATCAACACCATAGCCTCTTCGATGATGTGTGAGTAGTTTACCTCAGACCTTCGGGTCCATAGTTATTAGCTAGATGGCTTCTTCTCTCTTTTTGGATCTCAATGCAAATTTCTCCTTGATTCTCTTGGAGATCTATTCGATGTAATCTTCTTTTGCGGTATGTTTGTCGAGATCCGATGAATTGTGGGTTTATGATCAAGATTATCTATGAACAATATTGGAATCTCCTCTGAATTCTTTTATGTATGATTGGTTATCTTTGTAAGTCTCTTCGAATTATCAGTTTGGTTTGGCCTACTAGATTGTTCTTTCTTGCAATGGGAGAAGTGCTTAGCTTTGGGTTCAATCTTGCGGTGCTCGATCCCAGTGACAGTAGGGGAAATGACACGTATTGTATTGTTGCCATCGAGGATAAAAAGATGGGGTTTACATCATATTGCATGAGTTTATCCCTCTACATCATGTCATCTTGCTTAAAGTGTTACTCCGTTCTTATGAACTTAATACTCTAGATGCATGCTGGATAGCGGTCGATGTGTGGAGTAATAGTAGTAGATGCAGACAGGAGTCGGTCTACTTGTCACGGACGTGATGCCTATATACATGATCATACCTAGATATTCTCATACCTATGCTCAATTCTATCAATTGCTCGACAGTAATTCGTTTACCCACCGTAATACTTATGCTATCTTGAGAGAAGCCACTAGTGAAACCTATGGCCCCCGGGTCTATTTTCCATCATATTAATCTTCCGTCAACAAGTTATTTCTATTACCGTTTATTTTGCTGTCTTTACTTTTAGTCTTTATCATAAAAATACCAAAAATATTATCTTATCATCTCTATCAGATCTCACTTTTGGAAGTGGCCGTGAAGGGATTGACAACCCCTTTATCGTGTTGGTTGCAAGGTTCTTATTTGTTTGTGTAGGTGCGTGGGACTTGAGCGTGGCCTCCTACTGGATTGATACCTTGGCTCTCAAAAACTGAGGGAAATACTTACGCTACTTTGCTGCATCACCCTTTCCTCTTCAAGGGAAAACCAACGCAGTGCTCGAGAGGTAGCACTCGTCTAGACTACTCTACACACAACGCAAGCTCTTGAAATTGCCTCACGCACGCACACACCCAGGGCAACAAACCTGGCCTGGTTTTGTGCCACTAACCCACACACCCACTAACCAACTGTGCATGCATATGCACATGCACACAACTAGCCAACTACCTCAACCGTCCACACATGACCCGGCCGTGCATGTAGTTGAACGAACCCAAGATCAGAATTATACTAACAGCTGCCCGAAGGGCACGGGCTCCATCCTCGGGCAGGCAGCAAAAAAACGTTTCTTCAACCTGTCCAGTGGAGCTTTCGTCCGCTCTCGACTTCTGCTTCTCAGAGACCACTTCGTCCTCTGCCCAGCCAACGGCCTGCTCGTCATCGTGCGAGGGCGGCAATACGACAACAGTGTATGCCTCCTCCACCCTTTCACGGGTGATGTTGTGGAACTCCCGGAAAACATAACTATCCCCGTAGACATAACTCTCCCAAAAACCTTGCGATCACGCTTGTTATCGATCACTGCGTTCGCGGCTGTGAGCACGAGTCCGGATGGAGTCCCTGGGGTCATGATCTCGTTCAAGAATACACCGTGTCGGGGAAAACGACACCTATGGGATCACTGGAATCCCTTCTATGGTTGGTGGGCGCGGGGTTGTGAGAAGAGCAGGTTTAGGAGCTAGCACAAAGAACATTTACCCAGGTTCGGGCCGCGAGGATGCGTAATACCCTAGTCCTGCTTTGTGTGTATTTCAGAGTGTTCTTGAGCTCTCGAACTAGCTACGGTGGTTGCGTAGTTCCAAAGAGCCGAATCCCTCTCCTGGTCGCCTCGGGCATCCTTTTATAGGCAAAAGGGGTTGCCACAGTGGCACACAGGAGGTGGAAAGGTGTACAGTGCGCGAGCTTATCGCCTGGCATTACGGGACAAAGCGCATTAAATGCGCTACTTAGGTGTCCATTAGCTTTATCAGGGACGAGAACGAGGCCCATCCCGTCCGTCGCCGCTCTGCCTCGCTTCGACAGGCTCCCAGGCCAGCAATGCGTGCAGCGCCATGTAGGCAGGCAGGCTGCTGAGGTGGCGCGGTGGTGGAGTCTTCACGAAGATCTGCATGCCACCACGTAGGTGCTTGCTGGGTCGGTGTAGAGGCCGCCCGCCGCCACGCAGGTGCCTGCCCAGCTGGTTGAGCTTGCAGCTGCTTGGGGACGGCGGTGGATTCTTGGCAGGCGCGGGCCTGGCTGTGGCCTTGCTGATGCCCTCGGCAAGGGTCTTGCCGGGGAGCCCGGCAAGGGTCTTGCCGTGGCGCTGCGGTCGTCCCCGGCAAGGATCTTGCCGGGGGCCTTGTGGATTTCCTCGGCTAGGATCCCGCCGAGGGTTGTCGTCTTCTGGTCCTCATCTGATCTCGAGTATTTATGATCTTGACAAAGATCTGCATGCCACCACAGAGGTGCCCCCCGAGCCCTGGGTCCAATGTAGTTGTTGGCGGCGTTTGGAACCCATGGGCTCAAGGGTGGCTCGCTCTGCTGGCGCTGGGCAAGTTGCCCCGGCAAGGCTCTTTCCGAGGCCGCAGAGGCCGCCCCAGCAAGGGTCTTGTAGGGGGAGTCCACCTCGCCCCTTTGCTCTTTTATGCTTCTGGTCTTGGCGTTGCCTCGGTTTCCTTGTGCTTCGGTTTCCCTCCGGCTTCCCTCCTCAGCCCTGCTATGTGCGGGCGCGGTGCGCGGCTCTGACTGCCCGTACACAAGTAAAGGGGTCAAAAGGAGAGCCACTACTTTCGTACACCGACAGGAGCACCCGGGTCTGGGCCGCTCACAAGTGCCACGCGTTGTTGGGCCAAGCCTAGAACGGTGCGCGGGCAGGTGGGGCGGATTTTACCGCAGTAACTTTTCGCCCGCTGCGCTTCCCCACAACCCGCGTTGAACGCGCGACGTGGGGGTCATGCGTGGGGCGGTTCCCGCACGCATGCGTCACATCATGGTAAAGAGGCGGCTCGCGCCTTCCCAATAAAGAGGGAGACGCAGAGGCGGGGCTCATTTACTCGGGTGGACTCGGGTCGTGGCCTTCAAGTCGTTCGTGCCCCACGATCATGGGGTGGGGAACGGTTGCCTCATCTGTCCCCTCAATTCTGCTTGCTCGCCACGTGTCCCCGATGCAGGTGGTAGGCGGTGGAGGCGGGAAACCGGACCGTCGCTGATTGCGGCAGCGGGTCGGTCTCGATTCCCTGCGCCCCCGATGGCCGGATTGGCCGAGCGGGGCGGCCGAGCCCTGACCCCGCCCCTTTATAAGAAGGGGGAGGGGGACGGCATCCCACATCCTTTCATCATCCATCCCCATTCACTTCGGCTTCTTTCTTCCGTCTGCCGTGGCGAGAGGAGGCGCCGGCCCTTCAACGGTGGCGGCGAGGGTTGCTGCTTGACAGCGCGTCCCTCATTCCCAAGAACTCGTGGCGGCGGAGTCGGCCATGAGAGGAAGGGAGAGGGGGCGAGGCCGAGGTCGCCGTGGCGCACGGGGAAGAGGGGGACGGGGCGGCGCTCCAGCCTCACCCCCGCCAGCGATGCCTTCCCCGATGGAGGGCCATGTCGGGGACCAGCCCCGCGAGTTCTTCATCAGGCTGCGCCGGCCACCGCGTCGCCTCCTCCGTCTCCCTACCCCATTCGCTCGGGAGATGGAGCTCGATCCACTCCAGACCCTCAGGTTACACATGAGGGGCTGCGGGAACGGCGGCACGCAGGTCGACGTCGACTTCCCCGCTCCTCACGTCATGTACCTCTGTCGCGGATGGAAGACGTTCGCTCGCATCCACAGCCTGACGGCGGGGCTCGTCCTCTACTTCAAGTTAATGGAGGACGGCCTGCTCTCCATCAAGGTCTTCGAAGATCTTGGAACTCGCCTGAAGTGCTACGCGGAGAGCTCCTCCGACGATGAAGATTCTTCCTCGAGAGGGAGTGACGAGGAGGACAGCGACAGCGACGACGAGGGCGTCGAGCGGTGGGGCGCCGACCCCGACTCCGACTGACCACGTCGCCCTCCCTCGGCCACGCGCCCTGCCGAGGGCCTTCCTCGTCAAGCTCTCCATCGGCGCGTTCCCCATCGCCTCCTTGGGTGGCTGGCGTAGGAGGGTCGGAGAAGGCGAAGAAGGCGGGCGGTGGCCGTCAAGTTGGAGTACGCGGGCACCGACGCCTTCGTCGTGTATTGTCGGGTCGCTGCCTCATCTTCCAGCTCCGGCACTGGGATGCTCTCTTGGCTCCTTCTGCTTCTCGCACCTCGCCTAGGCGCTCCTTTCGCCCTCCTGCTACCTCGTTCCATCTCCTGAGGAGAGGGACAAGAAAGGGATTACGGGCATCTTATCTTTTTTTAGTTTGTAAGCCTGCGGGCATTTGTTAGATTTAAAACTTGTAATCCCCTTGCTCATGTTTTTCATCCCGTATGAACTGTACCTATATGGGACGTTTTTAATGAAAAAGGGTGCTTGCCGGGTTCTTTGTGCATGAGCGAGGCCCATGCCAAGGAACGAATCCTTGTTATTTTTAAGATAGACATTGTCGTCCGGCAATAGGCCTTGCCGTCCCCCCACTTCAGTCGACCATTCTCACGCTCTTGGCGGAGGCAGGGGCGAAGTAGAGTTAGGCCCCTCGTTCATTTTCTTGCCACCGCGACTACGACCAAGTTCCGACCCAGGGGATAGCTCTTGGGTATAGGAAAACTGGAGCACGGTGGTTTAAGAATATAAACGAGGTTTCACATGTCCCAGTTCCATACGGAAATGCATAACAGGGGATGAAAGACTTATCTGAATCCGCAGCCCCCGGCAACCTTGGCTTGCCGTGGTTGGATCCTTGTGTCTTTAGCCCCTGGCAGTCTTGGCTTGCCGGGGCCAGAGTGCCGGTTCGTTCTCTTTCTTCCAAGTGGCTCAGCAGAAGTGTCCACGTGTCCAGCGAACCAAAGAGGACAGAAAGACGCACACTCGACCTCTAGGCTAGGGGTTAGTCGCCGCTAAGCACTACCAACCCTAACCGAGGGAGAGACTTAACCTAGCATGCATGCTAAATCTTAGGACGCCAGTGCTTCATTTGTTTATGCTCAGGGTCTGCGCCTGGCTTTGTACAGAGGGTTACATGCCTTGCCGGCAAAGCTTGTACAAAAGGTGGCTTGCCGGGAGGCCCGGCAACCGCGCCTTATGGGTAAAACTTGCGAAGATGTTCGATGTTCCAGGAGTTGCTCACTGGAATACCATCTTCGGTCTCCAGGCGGACTGCGCCAGGCCTGGTGACTCGTATTACCCGATAAGGGCCTTCCCACTTCGGCGTCAACTTGTTGGAATTCTTGGCCGACTGAACGCGCCGAAGAACAAGGTCGCCTTCCTCAAAGCTTCGGGCATGAACCTTGCGGCTATGATAGCGGCGCAAGGCTTGCTGGTAGCGCGCTGCTCGCACAGCCGCCCGAAGACGATCTTCCTCGAGGAGTGTTGCGTCATCTTGCCGCAATTGCTCTTGCTCAAGCTCGTCGTAAGCGAGCACTCGAGGTGACCCGTATATGAGTTCCGTGGGGAGAACTGCTTCTGCCCCGTATACCAGGGAAAGGGTGTCCAGCCGGTGGCTCGATTTGGCGTCGTCCTGATCGACCAAAGAACCGCCGGCAACTCATCAATCCAGCGCCTTCCGCTCTTGTGCAGCCTGTCAAAAGTCTTTGTCCTCAGGCCTCGTAACACTTCAGCATTTGCCCTCTCCGCCTGGCCGTTGCTTCGTGGGTGTGCCACGGAAGCGAAACAGACCTTGCTGCCGAGGTCTTGGATGTATTGCATGAGGGTGTGGCTTGTGAACTGTGTGCCGTTGTCGGTGATGACTCTAATTGGCACACCAAAATGGCAGACTAGCCCCTTGAAAAACTTGATGGCTGACTGTGCGGTCACCTTCCTCACTGCTTCCACCTCCGGCCACTTTGCGAACTTGTCGATCGCAACGTACAAGTACTCAAAGCCCCCGACTGCGCAGGGGAAAGGGCCCAGTATGTCAAGCCCCCAGACCGAAAATGGCCAGGAGAGAGGAATGGTTTGAAGGGCTTGAGCTGGTTGATGAAGCTTCTTCGAATGGAACTGACACGCTTCACACTTGGTTACTAGTACCGTTGCATCATGGAGGGCAGTGGGCCAGAAGAAACCCTGCTGGAACGCCTTGCTGGCAAGGGCCCTCGATCCTATGTGGGAGCCACATATGCCTCCGTGTATCTTCGCCAACAGCTCCAGTCCTTCCTCCCGGGGAATGCACTTCAATTTCACACCGTTCGGTCTCTTCTTGTACAGGGCATCATCGACGAACTGATACATAGCAGACCGACGGGCTACTTTCTCCACTTCTTCCTACTCCTCAGGAAGTTCCCCCGTTTGGAGGAATCGGACGGTATGCTGTGCCCATGCCAGAGCCTGGGGCTCGACGGCAAGGACCAAAGGCATTTCTTCTGCCATGGGAGCGGCCGTCTCTACGGCCAGGGCTTGACGGCCTGCTGGAGTCAGACGCTCCTCGGCAGGCTCAGGATCCACGGCAACACCCTTGCCGGCGTCCCCTGGGGGCTCAGCGGGAAAGTACTTGCCGGGGCCTGATTTCCTCCATTTGTTCTGCTCCGTTGATGGTCGACGGATGGTTGAGTTAACCGAAGCAAAAAGTACCTGGTTCCATAGGTAGCTTGAATGCAGTGCGCTTTGACAGGTAATCGGCGATGTCGTTCTCCGATCGGGGAACGTGCTCCGCTTGTATACCGTCAAAGCGCTCCTCCAGCTTCCTCACCTCATCTACGTAGGCATCCATCAACGGACTCTGATAATCTTTGTTGACTTGTCTGATGACAAGCTGCGAATCACCCCTAACGATGAGCTTCTTAACCCCGAGGTCTGCCGCGATGCTGAGACCGGCAAGCAACCCCTCGTACTCAGCAGTGTTGTTGGTGGACATCACCCTTGGAAAGAGCATCTGGATTACATACTTGAGGTGCTCTCCGGTGGGTGCGACGAGCAGCACACCAACACCGGCGCCTTGCAGCGAGAAAGCCCCGTCAAAGTACATAATCCAGTCGCGAGCTGTTTCCTTGCCGGGGAGAGTGGTCTCCTGGATCTCCTCGTCAGGCGTTGAGGTCCATTCTGCAATGAACTCTGCCAAGACTCTGCTCTGGATTGTCGAAGTACTTTCAAACTTCAAAACAAAGCTTGATAACTCCAAGGCCCACTCCACAATCCTTCCGATTGCGTCTGGGTTGTGCAGTATCCGTTGCAACGGGAGGCGGTTGACGACGGTGATCTCATGGGCTTGGAAGTAATGACGCAGCTTCCTCGAGGCCATAAGGAGGCCGAAGAACAATTTCTGCACACCAGAGTACCTTGACCTAGCCCCCTACAGGAGAGAGCTGACAAAGTAAACTGGGTGCTGCATCAACTTCTTCTTCTGCACCACTTCACTTGGCTGCGCGGGCCCTGTCCCGATGGCGTCAGACACTGCCGGGGGCCTTGCCTTGCCGGCACCAGGCCCTGCTGGGGGAATCTCTGACTTGCCATCCGCCGGTCCTGCCGTTGCCACTGCCTCTTCGTCGACCTCCCTCTGCGCCACTAGCGCTGCGCTGACCACTTGATTCGTCGCCGCCAGATACAGCAGCAACGGCTCTTGTGATTTAGGCGCCACCAGTACTGGTGTAGAAGAGAGGTATTTCTTCAGATCCTGCAGTGCTGCTTCGGCCTCCGGGGTCCACTCCATTGGGCCCGCCTTTTTCAAAATCTTGAAAAAGGGAAGGGCGCGCTCGGCAGACTTGGAGATGAATCGGCTCATGGCGGCAATGCAGCCAGTGAGCCGATGCACATCCTTGATCCGCTTGGGCGCCCCAATCTGCTCGATAGCCTTGATCTTGTCTGGGTTTGCTTCGATCCCACGCTGCGACACAAAGAACCCAAGGAGTTTGCCGGACGGAACGCCGAAGACACATTTCTCAGGGTTCAACTTGAGGTTGATCTTGCGCAGGTTGGCAAACGTCTCTTCTAAGTCTTGTACAAGAGTTGCTTGTCCTTGGTTTTGGACCACTATGTCATCCATGTAAGCTTCCATAGTTCTATGTAGCTGGGGCTCAAAACCAATTTGGACCGCCCTTGCGAACGTCGAGCCAACACTCTTCAACCTAAAAGGCATCCGTAAAAAGCAATACGTACCACATGGGATGATGAATGTTGTCTTCTCTTCGTCTTCTCTTGTCATGAAGATCTGGTGGTAGCCCGAGTAGGCGTCGAGGAATGATAACAGATTGCACCCGGCCGTGGAGTCAACAATCTGATCGATGCGCGGCAACGGGAAGGGGTCCTTAGGACAAGCCTTATTAATATCTGTGTAATCAATACACAGCCTCCACTTCCCGTTTGCCTTACGCACCACCATCGGATTGGCCAACCACGTCGGATGGAGCACTCCCCTCACCAAGCCTGTTGCTTCCAACTTCCTGATCTCCTCTGTGACGAACTCCCGCCGTTCCAAAGCTTTCTTCCTGACCTTCTGCTTGATGGGTAGCGCATGGGGGCAGACAGCAAGATGGTGCTCAATCACTTCCCTGGCAACGCCGGGATGTCAGATGCTTGCCATGCAAACACATCGACATTCGCCCGCAGGAAAGTGACGAGCGCGCTTTCCTATTTGCTATCGAGGGTGGAGCTTATGGTGAAAGCCCCTCCCGTTCCATCCTCCTTGACGGACACCTTCTTGGTCTTTGGTGGCGCAGCTCTAGATTTCTTGCTCTTCCCGGTGGAGCTCTCTGGCACGTCCTCGACGGTAGCACAACACTCCGAAGAGGTGCGCTTGCCGGAGTGGGTGCGAGAGGTCTTGCCGGTCTTCTTCTTCCCTCCCGGGGCCTCAGCGGCAGGAGCAAGCGCCTTGGCGGCAGCTGCTGCAACTACTTCCCGGTAGAGTAGGTCGGCGCAGATCAGCGCGTCATTCTTGTCGCAGGGGACGGTGTTGATGGTTATCGGCCCAGGCATCTTCAGCGTGTTGTAGGCGTAATGCGACGCCGCCATAAACTTTGCTAGTGCCGGGCGGCCGAGGATCCGGTTGTAGGGCAAGGGGATCTCGGCTACATCGAAGTCAATCCTCTCCGTCCTGTAGTTCAGCTCGCCTCCAAACGTCACAGGTAGCGTGACCTTGCCCTTCGGCTAACTCCTTCCCGGGTTAACCCCTTGAAATGTGCCCGTCTCTTCGAGGTCTCCATCACGAATTTGCAGCCTTTTGATCACAACGGGTGAGATCAAGTTCAGACCAGACCCGCCGTCAACCAGCATATTGTTCACCTTGAGGTTGCATATCGTTGGTCAGACCAGCAACGGCAAGCACCCGACCGCAGTTGTGCGATCAGGGTGGTCCTCGGCGTCAAAGATGGTAGGCGTGCTGGACCACTTCAACGGCTTCTAAGCGTCGAACGCCGGCTCCGCTGCTGTGATCTCACGCGCCCACTGCTTGAGTCGGCGGTGAGAAGTATGCAGCGAGGCGCCACCATCGACGCACATGGCCTTCGTAGCCTTCTGGAACTCATGCTCGCCGGACTCGTCGTCCTCGTCATGATCATCGTCTTCCTGCTTCTTGTCGCGGCCCCGAGCGGGCCTCTCTTGCTGGTTATCCTTGCCGCGGCGACCTCCTTGGCCGCCACTCTTCTTGCCGGATCCCTCGGCACCATCCTGGCCCTTCTCCTTGCCCCGCCTCTCATACTCAGCTTTTTGCTTCTCGGCAAGCATCTCGACTTGCCGGCAGTTCTAGAGGTCGTGGCCCTTGGTGCGGTGGATCTTGCAGTATTGCTTGTTGGAGCCTCCTGGCTTGTCGGCAGCCGCCAAGGCCCGGCAAGCGGCGCACCCGGCTATTTCCTTGCCGGGGTCGTCTGCCTTGGCCTTCTTGGCAGCGCCGGTGTCCTCGGATCCCTCGACAGCAAGCACGGTCTTATCCTTCCGTTTCCTATTGCGGCGCCGGCCCTTCTTTGTCGGGGCGGCGGCGTCTTCGTCCGTAGAGTCTGTTTCCGTGCCGGCGTCCTCGCCGGGGTACTTCCTCCCCTCTTCAGCCTGAGCGCATCTATCGGCCAGAACATAGAGTTCGGCCACATCCTTGACCTTGTTCATCGCCAGCTCTTCACGCATCTTGCGGTTGCGCACATTCTGATGGAACGCGCTGATCACGGCGGCAGGATGAACATCTGGGATGTTGTATTGCACCCGGCTGAACCTCTGTATGTACTTGCGCAGGTTCTCACCTTCCTTCTGGGGAATGATATGCAAATCACTCAGCTGGCCATGAGCTTGGTGGCCTTCAGTGAAGGCACCAACGAACTCATGACACAGGTCTGACCAAGAAGAAATGGAATCTGCCGGCAAGTGCATCAACCAAGACATAACATTGGGTTTCAGGGCCAACGGGAAGTAATTGGCAAACAGCTTGTCGTCACAAGCTGCAGCGGCCTGCATCGCAATGGTGTAGATGCTGACGAACTCTGACGGATGGGTCTTGCCATTGTACTTCTCGCCGACATCGGGCTTGAACGTGCGGTGGGACGGCCACTGGAACCGCCGCAGCTCACGGGTAAAGGCTGGGCAACCCACCTCGTAAGGTAGGCCGCCAGAACCTCCCGGTGCTGGGTGGTCCAGAGCGGGCCCCGCTTGCCTATCTGACTGGTGGCGCGTATCGCGCCGGCGCTCGATGGTGGTTCGAGCGTCTTCATGGGCTCGCTCCCGAAGAACTTGGCGCTGGTCGCGGTGGGTCCGTGGGTCGGACGACGCTATGGAAATGTTATCACAAGCGTCATCACGACGGATCGACGCCCGCGGTGGTTGGCGTGGAGGAGGAGAGTGCATCGTGGCCGTAGCACCTCCGTCCCCTCCACCGCTGGCATGCGGTGGTTCGACGGAGCGCCGGCCTAAGGGCCCCGCGGGTCGTGGCTCGTCTTGGTTGGCGACGCCGACAAGGCTCCGGATGGTGGCCCTCCACTCATCGAGCTTTTCCGCAGCAGGAGGAAAGTCGAGGAGTAGCTGCGCGCGCGCCAAAGCTTCCGCTGGCGTGGGTGGCGGCGAGAGCTGCGTGGACCGTGGTGCACATCGACATCTAACCACGTTAGAAGGAGCTCTATCATGGCCCAGCGGCTGCGCGCCATTTTCGCCAGCACTTCGGCGGGCATGCTGGCCTCCTTCGTCCCGCGAATGATGCACAGGACTCTTCCCACGGTGGCGTCCGGGGTCCCCAGCATGGTGGCGCTGCTCATCGCGCGCACCCTGGGAAGAGCGCGTCATGGGCGCCGGTGTAGGCGTCTTGGAGGTTGTTGCGCCGCCCATAGGTGGCACAGCGACACCCCTGGAGGGCTCCGTGCCGCCTGCGGGGGGCCTAGCCCCGTCTTTGGATTTGGTGGTGCGCGGCTCGTCGTCTGGCGCACGAACGACGCCGCTCGTCAGGCTTTGACTGCCAGAGCGATGCTGGTGCTCGCGGGCCGCGGCTCAGGTTCTGTCCGCAACCGGCCCGCTGCTCGCCCGCACTGGCACGGGCCGTTCGGCTCCCGACGAACAGATCGCCGTGATCGTCTTCTTCTTGGGAGCCATGGCGAGGAAGAACTGCTAGGCTAACTGCCAGACCAGATTCTCGCAACTGCGCCCCCTACCTGGTGCGCCAAAGATGTCGGGGAAAACGACACCTATGGGATCACTGGAATCCCTTCTACGGTTGGCGGGCGCGGGGTTGTGAGAAGAGTAGGTAGGAGCTAGCACAAAGATCGTTTACCCAGGTTCGGGCCGCAAGGTTGCGTAATACCCTAGTCCTGCTTTGGTGTGTATTTCAGAGTGTTCTTGAGCTCTCGAAGTAGCTACGGTGGCTGCGTAGTTCCAAAGAGCCGAATCCCTCTCCTGGTCGCCTCGGGCGTCCTTTTATAGGCAAAAGGGGTTGCCACAGTGGCACACAGGAGGTGGAAAGGTGTACAGTGCGCGAGCTTATCGCCCGGCATTACGGGACAAAGCGCATTAAATGCGCTACTTAGGTGTCCATTAGCTTTATCGCGGACGGGAACGAGGCCCGTCCCGTCCAACGCCGCTCCGCCTCGCTTCGACACGCGCCCAGGCCAGCGATGCGTGCAGCGCCATGTAGGCAAGCAGGCTGCTGAGGTGGCGCGGTGGTGGAGTCTTCACGAAGATCTGCATGCCACCACGCAGGTGCTTGCTGGGTCGGTGTAGAGGCCGCCCGTCGCCACCATGTGCCTGCCCAGCTGGTTGAGCTAGCAGCTTCTTGCGGACGGCGGTGGAGTCTTGGCAGGCGCGGGCCTGGCTGTGGCCCTGCTGATGCCCTCGGCAAGGGTCTTGCCGGGGAGGGGGGGCGGCAAGGGTCTTGCCGTGGTGCTGCGGTCGTCCCCGGCAAGGATCTTGCCGGGGGCCTTGTGGATTTCCTCGGCTAGGATGCTGCCGAGGGTTGTCGTCTTCTGGTCCTCATCTGATCTCGAGTATTTATGATCTTGACAAAGATCTGCATGCCACCACAGAGGTGCCTCCCGAGCCCTGGGTCCAATGTAGTTGTTGGCGGCGTTTGGAACCCCTGGGCTCAAGGGTGGCTCGCTCTGCTGGCGCTGGGCAAGTTGCCCCGGCAAGGCTCTTGCCGGGGCCGCGGAGGCCACCCCGGCAAGGGTCTTGCCGGGGGAGTCCACCTCGCCCCTTTGCTCTTTTACGCTTCTGGTCTTGGTGTTGCCTCGGTGCCTTGTGCTTCGGTTTCCCTCCGGCTTCCCTCCTCTGCCCTGCTATGTGCGGCCGCGGCGCGCGGCGCTGACTGCCCGTGCAAAAAAGAAGAGCCCCTACTTTCGTACACCGACACACCGTTCATACTCTTTGCTAGCACAAGGCACAAGCGGTGGAGTTTATCTGCCTTAGCCTTCTACCCACATCCAGATGCGAGCCCATTATCTTTCAAAGGAAAACTTTACATGTTGCAGGAGCAGAGATCTAGTTGGGAACTAAATATTCTCCGGTTCGACCCACCTTGGCAAGAGCATTCAACGACATCGGGTTTAGCTTCGTCTTCCTGGTTGTCACCCAAGTTGGTTGCCACATGTCCGGCGGATAAGTTCCCCACGCCCGAGCTGGTAGAGTGCGACTCCGAGATCCTGGTGTTGGGCAATAGAGAAGCTACACATATGCTCATTTACAGATTAGTTGATCTTGCCCGAGGGAAGTTTGTCCCAGTAAAAAGCAGCATCGGAGGAAATGCTCTATTGATGAATACTGAAAGGAACCTGAGTTTTAGTTTCTCGGCGGTGCCTACCATCAAGGGTGATACCATTGTGCTTGCAAATCCTCCCGTTGCTGAATACCACATCAGCAGCGACACCTGGTCATGGAGAGTTGGGGGATGTGCAGAACATCGTTGTAGCATGGAGTGTTGTACTTGTAGCCTCATTGACCATATGTGCAATATCTGTCGCTGTGTTTCTAAGTGGTGAGCTACTTGTTGCACCCGCCCTAACTTGCTTAGTTCAGACAACTTAGTTGACGTGTTAATGATTCCCCTTCTATATATGCATGCAGGAACACAGGTGGTGGAATAATAAGTCCGGCCAGCTGGTGGAATAATAGTCATTTCATTGCCAACACTAATGCAGGGCATGTCTAGGGCTCGAGGCTAGGTGTAGCATGGGTGGCGATATGCATGGAGCAAGTTCAGTTTGAACTGTAATACCTTGGTTCTTCTAATATATATACGCACTTGTCTATCCTTGGTTCCTTTTAGTACTTTCGTTCATGATCCAACATACACTCGACCTTCAACCATGATAAATAGTTTTGTTGAAATTATATTTGTTATTAGTACAAGTTGAGTGTCCGTGCGTTGCCACGAAACTACATGCATTTTGTCCTCTATCTGAGCACACTGAGCTGCTTCTCATTTCTGCGGAATACTAACCGGGCATCCATGATTGCCGAATTCATGGCCAACGTGGACAATGTATTGCGCCCACTGTTCTCTACATGTACGACAACTACCACTATGTTGGATAAGTTTGTTGTCAAATTTGGTCTTAGAGAGTATAAATATCATATTGTCAAACTTCGACACCACGTCAAGGGCCAAGCATATTGCTCTTGATTTCATGCAAGACATCGATGGCTTCGGCTATGAACAGAAATACCACATGTATGTTATGCCACTGTGCAATCCCAGTGGCCGAAATAACTCTTCATGTGAAATCTGTTGATCTGAGCTACGTATGTTTAGAACTACCCCCAGATTTTGTGGTTTCACGAACCTTAAGAAACTCACACTTAACAAGGTATCTATCAAGTCATGTGATTTCTAGTGTATGTTGGTAAGTTGTGCTCTCAAGAGTTTAGCACATGTTGGTTTGAGCTTGGGCTTCAACTTTTGCTGCTTCCAACCTTAAGAGCAGAAGCGCAACCAAATAGGTACATCTGGGCTTCCAGAAGCATCTCTCCAATTTGCAATATGGAGCAAAAGCCCCACCAGCTTCCCACAACCCCATCGGCTTCTCACCCTCCAGGAAAATCATGCCATCCAACTTCTAGTTATTTACAGCCAAAATATCACTGCCATATAAAGAGGGAATGCTTCATAAACTCCTCTCGAATTTCACCATGACCTCATTTCCCCCCTCTTGCCATAGGAGAAGAGAGAGCGAGGTACTAGGGTTTCCGATCACGCCGTTGTCGTCATCTTCGCTCCTCCGCCGGCCAGAGCTCACCTCCCTGCCAGCCACCGCTCACCTCCCTATCTCCTCGACTCGTCCCTGCTCCCGGAGCTCGCTCCCCGCCCCTCAAGACTGATGCCACCCGTTCGTCCGTATGTCGCCCACCAATAACCACCCCACCACTTGCCCTGCCATCCGCCGACTATTTAAACTCCATCCCCGGCCGTAGACACATCCATCCTCCTCAGCTCCCTTTCTCCTCTCCCCTACTACGCCCGTCATGGCCTCCCCGAGTTCCAAAGCCATTTGGGATAGCCTCTTGTCCGAGCAGAAGAAGGAGATCAGTGCCATTGCTGCCGGCTGGCAGGCTGGCGATGCAAATGTACCAATGAAAGACGCGGCCAACGACGAGCCGACGCCATGCTCCCGGTCCATGCCGGCATCACACCATGGGTGAGGCCCGTGCTGACTACATAGACATGGTGCTGGAGCAGGGCGAGCCGCGTTCCGGCAGGCGCAAGCCGACCAGGCCTACAACCTCCACTTCCTCGATGAGCACCGGCGTGTGGAGGAGTTATTCACCGCCGGACGTGGACGTGACCGAGCAGGAGGGGCTGTTCAACTCGTATCGCACCGCCCGCGAAATCCGTCGTGACCGCTGGATGTATCGCCAGCATCAGGCGGAGCTAGAAGCCGTCTTCAAGGAGTTCGACGAGGCAGCTGACGAAGTCTATGACAAGAGCGAGGGTGAGGATTGCGTCGCCACCTCCACCACGCCCGTGCCTCGCCGCCACGACCATGAAGCCGGCATGTCCGCGGGCGCCGGCGGCAGCGAGGAAGAGTAGAGCATGTGAGGTTGCAGGCGCTCAGGTCCCAGGAAGGCCACCACTTTTTTGCTCCCGTTGAAGCAAAGCTTGGCGGGCTCATCGTCGTCGGCCAATAAGCGCTGGCAGGCCGCGGAGGCGGAGGTGGAGGCACCGCACCTAGCGGGGAGACCATTACTCCACATGCCGCCACCTCCATCGTTGAGAAATCGCCACCAAGAAGACACAAATACAAGACATTTTATTTCTTTTTTTTTTAAACAAAAAAAACAGGATAGAAGCCGATGACATGCATGCAAGCTGCTGCTATATAGCTCTGCATCTCCCACTCAAAATATATACCTCTGCATCTTTTCTTGCTTCGAGCAGACTTCAACCATCAAAGAGGACACGGAAAAAACTATCCAAGAAAATGAAAAAAAATGAGAGCAAAACATCGTCCAAAGCTGCTTTTTTTTACGGAAAATAATATCGTCCGCAAGCAGGCTTACTT
This sequence comes from Aegilops tauschii subsp. strangulata, assembly GCF_002575655.3. NCBI lineage: Eukaryota > Viridiplantae > Streptophyta > Magnoliopsida > Poales > Poaceae > Aegilops > Aegilops tauschii. The sequence continues at coordinate 644,613,211 of NC_053036.3, read as the reverse complement.
TTCTGAATCAGCTGGGCCAAAGGCAAAGACAGCCCCGGCCTGGTCCGGTAGTTTCTTTGTCAGAGTTGTGATCGGTTTAATTCATCGAGGGTAGAGTCTCAAACGGAGGAATCGAAAGAGGACACGCAGCCGACGTCCATCCAGATTGATTTTGCGATCGGTACCACTATGTCATCGGCGGCGAACTGCGGGCGCCCTCCGGCCAACGCTTCCTCCGCTGCCTGTAGACTCAAGGACGAGTCCCCGTGGGCTTCTCTCCCTGCAGATTTGGCCCGGCTTGTGGGCTGGCGGGTGTTGGCCGGAGACCTCCTCGACTACGTCCGGTTCCGCGCCGTCTGCTCTGACTGGCGTTCCGCCACGGTCTCCCCGCACGGCCATGGCATCACTGATCCGCGGTTTCATCCCCGCCGGTGGATGCTGCTACCCGAGGGCCACGGCCTCCACCCTGCTGGAAAGAAACGTTTCTTCAACCTCTCTACTGGATTGTTCGTGCGCCATCGAGTTCCTCTTCTCGTGGACCACCTTGTTCTCTGCCCGGTCGATGGGCTTCTCCTACTGCAGGGGGAACACGGCGAAGGAAATACTCTTCTTCTCCTCCACCCTTTCACCGGCGATGTTGCGGTGCTGCCGTCGGTCACGTCTCTGAAAAAAAGCTTGAGAGCACATCTTAATCCACATGGGAAATATGCTTGGCTCGTTGACGTGATGGCGTCCTTGAGCGTCAGTGCTGATGGAATCCCCATGATCATGATTGCAATTTTAGATTTTTCATGCGTAGTATGTGCTACTACCAAGGATGACCATTGGAGTGTCTTGGCGAGTTGGAGCTTCATACCACAAGGAAGGCCAATGTCATCCCGGGGAAGCATATACATTTTACAGTGTTCCACAGGTGACAGCGAGCTACAAATTCTCGGAATTGACCCAGCTCAGTATGGATCGGGGTTACGTCCACAACCACCAAGACTCATTGCTACATGTCCGCCAGGCACGATCTACCCACCTCGGCATTTAGTAGAATGTGACTCGGAGATCCTACTAGTTGGATACACCAATTACACGATTTCCTCGCGCATGCTAGTTTATAGGGTAGCCGATCTTATCCAAGGAAGTGTTGTCCCACTGACTAGCATCCAAGGCAATGCTCTTTTGGTTAGGTTTGGATGGAGCTTGAGTGTTAGCTTCAAGGCAATGCCTACTGTTGTTGGCGACACAATTGTGGGCATGTACCATGATGGTAAACATATTACGTAATACGACCTCCATAGTGGCACTTGGTCAGCAACACCGCCAAGGCTTGTAATGCATGATGGTGGCATGAAGTGTACTTGTAGCCTTATTGACCATATGTATAATGTCTGCCATTGTGATACTACCTGGTGAGCTAGTTATTTTTGCCCATATTTTACTTATTGAGAGTATGTCTGACTAATTGGTTTCCCACGTAAATTTGCAGGTATGAACACATGAGATATTATCTTCTTTTCATAGGCCCGGTCTATGGAGATTGAGCCTATGTGTTGTGAGTGGTGGCATGTATGGGGTAAGTTTCCATATGCAATTCATACCTTGTTTTCCTAGTACATGCCACATGCATTCCCTACTCGCTCGCTTTTGCTGGCGATCCAACAATTAATCAGCCATGGTACTTGATACAAGAGTACTCCGCAAAGGAGTATTTAGTATCCAGCTAGATTGATCTTTGTTGTGCATGTGTTTTTTTCAAAAAAAAAAATCTATTGTTGACATGTGCTTTTCTACTTCTCTTATTTTGCTATAAGCGCCATGGTTTTTGTGCCATATATATATGGAGGTGGATGGTGGCCGGCCGGTTTACTTTGCATCTCTTGGACACTGCAAAATCAGAGGCTTCTTCCCAGTGTATCTGGGACTATAATGCTGTGGCAGCACTTAACAATACTTATTAATAGACGGCAGTGTTCGAAATTCCTTTGAGAAATTTGCAATCCCTAGAGCTTAGGTCTCACGTGGCTTTGATAGCTCGCTGTTTTGATGATTCGAAATGGTAAGCCAAGCTGACACAGATGGACGCGTACCGAGCTCTATCTGCAACCGGATAGATGCATGAACTCCATCTACATATCTATCTACTCCCTCCGTGCCAAAATAGATGACTCAACTTTGTACTCACTTTAGTACAAAGTTAGTACAAAGTTGGGTCATCTATTTTGAAATGGAGGGCGTAATTTATAGGCCAACGCTAGGCAAGCTAAGTCGAGGCCAGAGCTGCCTTGCTTTGGCACCGCACCTTGCTCAGTCTAGAACTACTCCTGGCCCGTGCTTGCTTGATGCATCAGATCGATCGTGCGGCAGCTTGCTTGATGCTCTGTCTAGTAGTGTTGGCATCTTTCTTCCACTCAGGCCTATCACTGAGCGAGTATCTTGCATGTATGAAGTTCCCAACTTAGCTTATTTTGAAAATTGAAATGCTAGCTAGTACCACCTGCTCTGATCTGAATGATATGATGTAGACTTGTCAGACGCACATGTGAAACACGAATGACGTGACATTTGCAACAAGCAATCGAAGCATCTTCCGTCTTCTACTCTCTGGTGTGCATTGTTGCCTTTTCGTTATTTTGTGGAGAAGAATAAAATAAAGTGCATGACATTTTTCAGGGAAGTAACCAAACTAGCTAGCCACACGTCGATCAAAATAGGAGAAAAACTAAAGGGGCGTTGAAATGATCAAATTAGGGAGAGTGACTGGATTAGATGCAAGATAAGCAGACAACGTTGTGCTTTTATTTAGATTAGGCATCCAATTTAACTATCTAGCTTGCTAGCTGTGCATGCAACAACAGCAAGAAATCTCGTCTCGTCATCTCATTTGGGCATCTGGCGTTTGCTTTTTCGTTAACTTGGAATGACACAGCTGCAATGCATGACTCAATCAAACTAGTTAATTATTTAGCTAGTAGGAAAACTAAAGAAAGTGATAGGTCTCGAAGCAGACAATTAGCTGTCTCGACCGATCCTTATACTAGTCCAAATTAGACAGCTTTGCATGTACGGTGGCACATTTGATTTTAGTTAATTACTACCTACAAAAACATTTTATATTAGTGTACAGAGATAGTGGTTAGCAGGGAACCTTCTTGTTAATTAGGTTATCCCACCGAAGATGCATCTAGTGCTTCACATATCATTGCAGTAATCAGGCCCTTTTCCGCAATGCATATGACGGACGAGCGGAATATATGACAACTCCGTGTTATTCTAGGTGCGCTCCATGGGCCGGGTGTCAACAAGAGCCATCAATCAAAAGGTGAAAGGAAACAAAGTACTCAATTCTATTAAAAAAAGTAAAGGATGATGCATATTGCATCTATTTATGTAACAAGTGCAAGACTGAGTATTAAGCAAACAAATACATAAAGTATATTATGAGCTTCAGATTTGGTTGACTACCTAGGAAGCTTCGATCGGTGACCGATATGCACGGTCAACTACTAAGATTTTCCCTGTTTGGAGTGCATGCTCTATCAATTCAAAGCATTCGTTTACTTTTTTTTACTTAATTATCTTATGTTGTTTCATATTTTCAAAACTCTTATATCCAGGTCCTCATGGGCTATGGCCATTCTCTCTCAAAAGTATGACGACATGGTTGACTGGAACTTGAGGAGTACTTTTTCCTTCCATTATGCTTTACTGATACTATACCGAGGAGGTGCAAAACAGAGCAGCCGAACTTGAGGAATACTTTTCCCTTCCATTGTGCTTTACCGATGCTATACAGATATATAATTTTTCTTAGGTGCCATTTGGAAGTTGAAACATAGATAGATATCTTTTTATTTTATTTTATTGAATGATATATTTTACGTAGATATTTTGGGGGAAACCAAAATATAATGTAAGAGCTCGGGGGGCGGCGTTTTCGCTCCCGGGTGAATAGTACCCCGAAAAAAATGTTTTCAAAAAGTTTTGAATTTTTTTATAGATGATCAGGTTGATGTCGCACGCATGCTTGACAATTTTCATGCGGAGCAGAGCAGCTGGTTTCCTTGGTCAAAAAAAATTGGGGTGACATTTGGTCATTAATTTGTTTTTTTTTCATAGGCCAAAATGCTTAATCTTTTTGGCTCAAAATTTGCAGGTAGCATTTGTATGTGACAAAGATCACAAAAAAAATTGTCTCAATTTTGTTGACCTTTGAAAAAAAATTGGGCCCAGGAGCATGTGCTCCCGGAGCCAAATTGACTTTCTGCAACAGCTCACGCTTTCTAGTTTGAATTTTGGACCTATAATTCCTGTGTGGTATCCGAACGATACTTCTAAAAATGTATGTTTGGCTTAACTTAAATCTCGCTTGGAATAAAGAGAAAAAGCAAATAGATCTAGATGATAGAATTTCCATAAAGATCCCCATCATCTTGCTGCAAGATAGTTTGACAAATATTTAATTCGTTCTCTTTTAGCAATTCTTGTGGCCATTCATCTATGGGGGGCTGTTTGCTCTTCTTGTGCAACCTTCTTCTTCATCCTTCTGCGGATCCTGCAAATTTTTTAACTTCTCCCAAGGTAGGTGTTATCTGATCTTGTTCATTGATCACTAGTGGGTTATCGTAGAAAACATTTAAGCAGAAAAAACTATGAATAAGTTGCAACTTCATGTGAATCAGAATGACTGGATCATCCTTATTCTCCATACCTAAGGTACGATGTAGAACATCTTCGACACCCTCAAGAAGTACAAATTGTAAGAACACCAATATGGCATTCAATTTATCACTGGAATTATAGCTCGCCAGTAGGGTCGATATTACACTTACATTGATATCTCAGGTGCTCTTCGGCTCAACAGTCTATGCATGGTAACGGTTATGAACACATATAAGGGACGCACTTTTCTTTACCAATTGTAACCATCCATTTAGCGTTGCTTCATCAGTAGCTGAAAACAGTTTCTCTTTCTAGCTCCTCTTCTCCATTGCAGATTTCTGTTGTTCTTAAGTAGACATCTCAAAAGACAGGATGAGCATATTTTTTATAATTGTTGGATTTATAGCAACAAAAATAAATAAACTATGTGTGAACAGGAAAGTAATAGTCAAGCACTATGCTCCCAGGCAACGACACCAGAAAAAGCTTTGCAAAAATGACTTTTTCACTCTCTGAAATGGAGTCTGGGAGCAGAATGTCGTCCATTTAAACTCATTTCATCGTGCTAAGTGCATGGGAAGTCCTCATAACCTACCAAACACACAAAGACAATGAAAACTAATAGAAAGTAACAAAGAATAAAGATTGTGCAAGGCTCATGGTGAAAAGTGCAAAAACTGGAAATCATGCATATGGACATGTAATTGGCTTAATGGGACATGATATACGGACATAGTGTGCAACAAATGAGCTCTAAATATTCATAAAATATGGAGCCATAAACCCCTATTCATAAGTACAACACGAGCAGGAGTAGGATTTTACCTCCACCGCAAGGGCCTTAACTTGGGTAATCCGGTCTCTCATGTTTTCCCTCTGATCTACTCCCCTAGCTGATACCCTATCAAGTGATCTGCCAAAAAATAACTCTGACAAATGGAGATTCGATCTAGGTGGAACATGGATAAGTTTTGACATGTAACATTGTATGATTTCGTTATTCTAGCATGCTTGTGTTCCAACAATTAATCGCCCTACTATTTTTCTTGTGAAGTATGTATGTTTTATTGGCAGCATAGACATTAACCAAGATATGTTTTCTAAAAATCAAAGTTTGACCACATTTATGCCAAAAAAAACTTCAATACATACAATAAAAAATTATATATATATCATGAAATGTGTATGCATATTATACATATATTATTATTTTTTGTATGGTAGATGTTGATTTCTTTTATAAATTTGATAAAATTTCAGAATGTTTGATTCCGACAAAGGTTCAAGGAATTTTTTAGGTTGGGGGGGGGGGGGGGGGGGGTATTGTTTCCTAATTTAATTAATTAGCAGCTATAACAATTAAATATATATATTGTCTACCTGGGTTGTCTTTTATTGTTCGTGTATTTCCTTTTTCGCTCTTCTTGTTTCTGATAATATGGTCTGGTTGGTATGGTTACTAATTACCTAGCTATTTGGCATGCGCTTGTCTACAAGCGTTCTTCTGCTAATTGCTAGGCACAGATGGTCTAGTTGGCATGGTTAATCACCTAGCTATTTTCACATGTGCTTGCGGACCTGTGTTTTTGCTGCTTTGGTCTCTGATCAGATTAGTTTAGCTGGTATGGTGAACTATTATTCGACACGTGCCTTTCCTACTTTGTGTGATTTATGGTGCAGGTGGTTCGTGTGCCATATATATGTGGAAGTGCATTGCGTTGTGCCTCGGTTTGCTCTGCATCTTTGAGACGGCGAAAAGTAGAGGATTCTTGGTTATTATGCCGTCCTAGCTAGTGGCCCTGATGTGACCGGTCTTTTCTTTCTTCCATTAACTAATTATTACTGATTGCACATACAGACACTACGAACTAGTAGTGCATCAGAGTATGCATTACAGAGACAGTGGTCGTTTCCCTTTGAGAAATTTTCTTGCCGTTGCTGAGCCACGTACCTCGCCGGTGGATCGGTCAAGTTGGTCTGCTGGCTGGATCGAAATGGTAACCATGACAGTGATAGACGCATACCCAACTCCATCACTTGCTAGCTAGCTAGATGATGTATCCTGTATATATCTTGCATGCATGCGCTTTCTGATCCAGATAATCGGTACAAGACTTACCAACCAATTTGTACGTGCATTCTCTTTAATGGACAGAGGCATGCATGCATATCACTTTATACAGACAGATCGGCCAACTATTTTGAGGGTAACATGCATCTGCATGCATGCTTCATACTGCTAGGTAGAATAATGCAGCTGCAAATCTTTCACTTGCAGCATCTAATCGGCCATCCCACACAAGGAAAAGACGCGTGCAGATTAAGCTCTTGCAAGCAAGCACAGATCGATCACTGACCAGACCGATCGGCTGCTCTATCTAGCATAGTACGCTACAACGCCGCCCACGTTGAGCGCGGGGATCTACCTGTCTAGCTAGCAAAGGGATCTACCTGTCTAGCTAGCTAATTTGTAGGGCATCCAAGGCCAAGCTAAGTTGAGCGCAAAGCTGCATTGGCCACGCACCTTGCTCAGTCTAGTGCTTGCTTGATGCATCACATCGATCGAGTGGCTTATAAGTAGCTTGGCATCTTTCTTCCACTCATCGAGCCTGGAAATTCGGCAGCACTAGGGCTAGCTTATTTGTACTACTCTACTAGTAGCATATATCTCTTAGGCATGCAGCTCCCAGCTTAATTAGCTTACTTGAAGTCTCCTACGGGATGTGGACTTGTCAAGCACACATGTGAAACACGATGTGACATTTGCAGCCAAAGACTCTCGCTCGTCTGGCACGTTGTTGCCTTTTCGTTAAATTTGAAAATAATAATATAAAGTGCATGCAAGCTGCAATATAATGCTTGGAATTTTTGGGGGGCAAACTGATCAAAGTAGCAACATCAAATTAGGAGAAAGATTAAAGGGGAATGAAAAAAGATCAATTAAAGATCATGCGAGGTAAGCAGACAACGTGTGCTTCTATTTTGATTAGGCCTCCAAATTAAATAGCCAGCTTTGCATGCACCAACAGCACGAGACCAGACTTGTCTCGTCTTCTCATTTGGGCATCTGGCCTGTTGCTTTTTTCGTTAAGTTGGAAAGACCCAGCAGCACTGCAATGCATGGCCGGCCGCAAGTCAATCAAACTAGTTAATTAATTAGCAAGGAGAAAAAAATTAAGGAATGTGATTGGGCTGGAATAGACAAGGTTGAGCTTTTACAGTTAGCTGACTCGACTCATCCTTATACTAGTCCAAGATATAGACTGCTTTGCATGTACGGTGGCACATTTGATTTTAGTTAATTATCATTAGTAGGGAACCTTCTTGTTAATTAGGTAATCGCAACCGAGGATGCATGCATGTGGGCATTGCTTAAAGGGGGCTAGTATCAACTAGTGATTCACGTACCATCGCAATAATCAGGCCCTTTTCTGCGATGCATGACTAGTGTGGAATATATGATGACTAGAAATATATTCGCTGAGCTCAATGGGCCGGGTGTCAACAAGAGCCATCAATCAAAAAGGACGAAAGGAAACAAAGTACTCCATTCTAAAAAAAAGGGGTAAAGAAGCTTGCATATTGCATCTATTCCATTTTTAACTAGTGCAAGATTGAGTATTAAGCACACAAATATCTTAGTATACCATATGAGCTTCAGATTTGGTTGAGACGTTGAGTGCCTAGGAAGCTTCGATCGTGGTCAATTACTAACATTTTCCCTTGTTTGGAGTGCATGCTCACATCAATTCAAAGGGTTTTTTTACCTTTTACTTTAATTATCCAATGTTGTTTCAGATTTTCAAACCTCTTATGCTCCAGGTCCTCATGGGCTATGGCCATTCTCTCGGTAAAGTATGACGTCGTTGTGCTTTACCGATACTATACACAGGAGGTGATTAAGGAATACTATTTCCTTCCATTGTGCTTTACCGATACTATAAACATGAGGTGTAAATAGAGCAAAATAGAGCGGCTAACGTTGTTGGCATGCATGCACGTATGTTTGGCTTAGAATAAGTGTCATTTGGAAAAAAGGAAAAAAAATTACGGGGTATGACTTTTACAGAAATTTTTATTTGATGCCAATTGGAAGTTAGAACATAGGCAGATATCTTATATTTCTTTTGAATTCCAATGAGAGGTATGTTGTATGTAGATATTTTGGAGCAAACCAAAACATAAGGTAAGAGCTCATGATCCATGCTTGATATCTGAACTATGCTTTTCAAAATGTATGTCTGGCTTAACTTAAATCTAGTTTGGAATAAAAAAAGCACATAAATTTCGATGATCAAATTTGCATAGAACAAAATCTTAGACACCGTTTGGAACATAGGCAGATATATTATATTTCATTTGAGATTCCAATGAATTACATATAGGAATCTTAGAGGGTACCAAACCAAAATTAAAAGATCATGATTCCTTCATTTAATTTGGGTATACAATTCCCGCGGCACATTTGAAATTTTCATGTGCTCTTGGTTGGGTTCCTATGGGAATCCAGTTCCCGTGTTTCATGCATTATTAGTAGCATTTCAATTTTCTAATAATCAAAGTCTCCTAGAATTTTTACTAAACACTCCATCCCCGTGAGCTGTAGTTTCAAATTTTCGGACGGCCATTGGGTACAGCTTCGGGAGTATTTCAGCGGTTGCGGCCATGCATTTGCATTGGGAACGAGCAGGCCGGTGGCTAGGAGGGCTTGCATCCCATTGTTAGAGTTCGGAACAAAATGGAGCCTCCCCGTGCGTTTGGATTCTGGGCCGTTGGATTGGCTGTCCAAAGCGATCCAGGCCGTTGGATCTTCATCCGGAGCGATCCTGGCCATCAGATCTTCATCCGGGGCGATCCTGCCCGTCGGAACGAATGAAACACTGCTACTGGTGCCACCGCCTGTAAATCCCGTGCCCCACCGAGGGCAGTCTCGTCTTTTCACACGCAGGAGTATAAAATGCAACAGGCCCGTGCGTAACCCTAGCCGCCGCTCCTCCCGCACCCTCTTCCTCTCCCTCTCTCGATTGAAACCCTAACCGCGTGCGCCTTCCCCTCCTCCCCGCCTGCGCCGTCGCCCCCGCTTGCCCTTGCGCCGTCGCCCCCGCTCGCCCTTGTTCCGTCGCCCCCGCTCATCCTCGCGCCCTCTTAGGGATCTCTCCTCCTACTACTACGCCATGAGAAAGCCCGCCAACGCCAGCGCCGGCCGCGGCACTGGCGCATTCGAAGTCCGCGTCGAGCGCCCGCATCGCCCGCCCGTGCACCCGAACCTGACACGACTCAGGGCGCGCCCTGCTACCGGCGCTGGACGCCCTGGCTCGTCCTGGCCATCTGCGTCGCCATCTTCCTCGTCACCAAGTTCGGATTCGCCTTCCAGCAGCTCAAGGATCGGAGAACCAACTCCTCAGCCCATTCCCCACCACGTACGCAAGCTGCTAGGCTCCTCCTTCTCTTCTTCCTCCCCCCTTGTTTGCTTCCTCGCATGTGCATTTCCTTGCTTAGAGGAGGACAGTACAGTGAGTTCAGTTCAAGATTTAGAGGACATAATTCCCCCAACCCTTTGTTACTGATCAGTACAATTGCAAATAGCAGGCCCAACTCGATCTACTCAAAGACATACTGTACTATCTCTACTCCTAATGAAGCAGTTGGTGAATAGTCTGCACGGTTTTTTTTCGTTGGTTTTTTTCGTCACCTCCCCCACCCCACCCCTTCCCACGCAGCCATCCAAAAAAACCCACACCCAAAAAAAACCATTGACCCCATCATGCGTTGCCCACTCCCATCGATCCCATCTATCGTTTCCACCGCCGCCGCCGCGAAAAAACTCCATCGATCCTCATCCTTGCTTGCCCACTCCCATCGATCGTTGCCACCGCCGCCGCCGCCGTCCGAGGGGGAGACGTCGCCGCCGCCGCTGCAAGGTATGGCGGTTTGAATCCCGCCCCGCCTCTGCAAGGCAGGGCGGTTTCAATCCCACCGCCGCCGAACTCCGGGAATCGCCGCCGCCAAGTCTCCAGGGCAGGGCGGTTTCAAACCCTGCCGACGAACTCCGGGATACGCATAATCGTCGTTGCCGCCCCCTCCCCCGGCTGCCCCATGGTCTTCTATCTCTCCCAACTCCGCTGTCGCGCCCCGTCTTCCGTCTCTGCATGAATCGCTGTTGTGGCAGCCACTCCCCATGGCGGCCATCCGGGCACACCGTGTCCGGGATGATGGAGGTGATGTCGGCCAGTTCCCTGTTTCCGTTGGCATCTTCTGCGATGGGACCCGTGGGGGCAGGTCGCGCGCTGCTCATCTATGTCGATGGCGTCGGCGTCGTCCTTCCCCTGCAAAGCATGGCGGCTCCTTGGCTGGATCACAGTGATGATACAGTTGGCTCGGCGGCGGCTAGGGATCTCGCAGGCTGGCGTTTATTTGATGTCTGGGTGTTCCAATCGTGATGGAACGGACGTATAATGTACGGTATAAGAATTTGGACGAGGCTCATCTGCGTGGATGGTTGTGGCTTGGCCGCCGGGCACACAATCCATTGATTCACACATAAGGTTTGCCTTTTTTCTTCTCTTTGCATTCTTTTCTATTAAGTTTGCAGATTGTTTGTGTTGGCCAACGAAAAAAGATTTAGGACCCTAGATTTATACAGTTTAAGAACTTACAAAGTTTAGCAAGTATCTGGTTCTGAACTTTCGAAGAGTGCTTATAACAGTAATTTCTTCAGTATTTTGTAATTCCGATTTAATAGCGATTCTGTTGTAGTAGCATCCTTGTAGTTCACCATTGGAATGTGTACTGTTTCTTGATTCTTGAATTCTGAGCTGAATGTGCACATTTAGCGACCACTGCGTACGTACGTGCTCTAACGGAAAGTACGTAGCTGACACAGACCGTAGCCATCTACACCAAGGCTCCTCTGCCCTACCGAGTCTTGCAAGCGATCGTCGTAAGAAATATTCCGTGTGATGCCGGCATGTGTTGTTGTTGCACTGTCGCAACCATCCATCTACACACCAAGTGTATGTGAACAAGATTCATTGGGGTTCCTCTATTTTCCCATAGTTTTCCTCTTCTTTTCATGCAAGATCAGTCTCTGATCCATCTCACTCGCATGGATGCAGGTCAAAACCGAGTCGCGGTGTTCACAATGCTGGGCATTATTTATATCGAAGGACGAGGAGGAAGATTTGGATGACCGTAACCACAATGGCAAGGGCAGCAACATGGTCGTCACCTACAATGCCGATGGGTGCTGACATTATGATGTTTGGTTTATTTGTTGAAAGTTACAGCCCATGTTTCATGATTTATTTGCCACCGGTTAATCATGATATTTTGAAGTGCTCTGACAATTGCTTGCTGTCTGCATCTCTTACTTTTCAACTTGCTGCATATACAGATATACACCATTAGAATCTGTTTGTACAATATATTTACTTATTCAACATGCTTCAGTTATGCTTCTTTGAAAATCCAGTTGTAGATTGCAGTGAAGCCCCATTTAGATCTTGGCTATAGTATTATTCTTGTCTTATGACTCGTGACAGATTGATATGTGATACCATGACATAGCATATGTGGTACCGTGGTAGTCACATTTGGTGGTAGTTCTGATTGTTTGCTAGATTACGAGATAAGACCAAGTGCTTCTGCAACTCGGTTGCGGTTTTGATAGGAACATGAAGACTTGTGCCATGCCATGGAGCATGTTTGATTAAAAGGAGTAAGTCAACATACAACTTGTTTCTTATGTTTTATTTAGAGAAAATGATTGTTCCTTGTGAGTCATTTTCTTCTACAAATGCAGCATAGTTGCTCCAATATATTGATCAGGGAAGAAGTTTGTTACAAGTGTTTTATAGAGTTGACGCCAGAGACATCCAACGGGATACATTGGTAGGGACTTCGTGAAAGGCGGACTCCATTTAATCCTTTCCAGCTGCTTACTGAACACCAAGCCCTATTTGATATGCTTAATGATTGTTATATAGGTGAAGGAATCGATGAAGAAGCTTCCGTTCAGCATGGTATCTCAATGGAAGAATATCCGAAGCAAACCTCCGCTACTTCTCTGTTCCCTTTCATTTGTCGTGGGAAGACCTTAGGAAGGTAGGAAGACCTTAGGAAGAGCGGGTGGGAGGAAGAGAGGCCTGTGCTATAGATGTAGGCGAACAATGGTCCTTGGAAATTATTAGTACTCTACAAAATGTCTGTCCCCTATGATGCCTACAATGAGCGAGAGAGGGTGGCAGGAAGGGAGAGCGGAGGAAGGAAGATGGGGATATATGTAGAGAGGGAGATAGGAGGAAGGGAGATGGGCATATATGTAGAGAGAGGAAGATCAGATAGGGAGGGGAGTTTTACAGGACGATTGTCGTTGAGCCACTCAAATATGTATGTCTCTGTTGCATCGCACGGGCAATTAACTATAGAAAAATTCAAGGCTATTTTTTAAAGTGACATTTATTCAGCATGTTCCAACCTTTACATGCCTTAATTATAGAATAATCTAATATTATGATTTCTCCAGTAAGCAGTATACTATATACTTAACTGGGACTTTGAATTTGTGCTTTAGGAAAATTTGAATAGACCTCGTCCACGCCGATAATTTCCTCGTACATCAGGTTGAACAATTTTGTTTATGTTGTGAGTGGCCAATATTCCTTACCGCTGGCCACATATCTCACTTGTGCTGGTCCCCTAGAATATGCTAATGTTTAGTTTCCAATTTTCCAACTATCAAATATCAGTGGACTTTACATGGTTTCTTGCAAAAAAAAAAGACTCATATGGCCCGAGTTTGTTTGCTCAGGAGCATTCTTCCATAGATTATAATAGTCAGTGGCTTAAAAGTATTGTCATTGCTACAAACATAAAACTGATGAAAGAAGAACATATTTGTACCTTATTGCCGGCTGACTATACACACAAGAACCTCGACACTCTCATTACTGTGTTATATATTTAGTTGCAATAGTATTTGATTTTTCATGAAGCAATATGCTTACTGTTTCTTCATTCAGTTTCGTGTTTCAATGACGCGTGGAGGACGACGGTCACGAGCGCATTGTCGCAAGCTCACAGGAGGGAGGCACACATCTCATCCAATATAAAAGCATGCTCCGAAGAATCCCTAACCCTCCATGGAGCCATTGCTAGGGGGCGACGAGATCAACGCCACCCATCACGACCACCGAGATGTAGAAGGTATGTCCTGGTGCTTCCCCAGAATCTTTCCCGCCTCTTGAGAGACCACATGGCGTTCTGGTGGCAGTTTTTGGCCAAGGTTGGAAGCCAAGAACACTTCTTAATTTTGATCACGGACTTGACATTGTGGTCGGCGGTGCGTGGTGCAGTGGGTGATTTCTTGCCTGGCGTATAACAATGTGTGTTCAATGGGTCGCCTCTTCTCATGCACAAGTCTCAGTGGGAGACAACGACAGCTATTCAGAATAACCACAACAAATTTGTGACACAGGTGGTTAGTGGGAGAAGGAACCTGATACCGCAGCCGATTCTGCAGCAAGGGTGGTGCGTAGAAGATAGTTGTAGCAAGCATATATATAAGTCACTCTGGAAAAAGTGTGTAGTTATTGTTGTAATAGAGATCCATTCCTATATTTTCACTGATATGCATGGTTGAATAGTACTATGTGTGATATGTGAGAGTAATGTAATACAAAATGAAACATGGTGGATAGGGCTTCGTGACTGAGCTGGCGAATAAAATGTCAGTGGTGGAAACGGACATGTTATAGAAGATGTTGAGGGTGGCACCGGAGTTAATGGCCAAATGGGGTTCCTCGGCACCGAAAAGAAGGATGCTGCAGCGACACGTACTGGGTTCCATTTCCAACCAGAGAAGAACTTATGAATGGTATGTGCGCGATCTATTCATTCTTTCGTTTGATCCTTATTCCCCTCAACTCAGATTCATTTTATTTTGTACTTATGCATGATTTTGATGGATCAATAAATTTAGTGGCATTAATTGCAATGTGAAATATCATATATCCATAAACTTCACATTGTTGTTGCTACGAGTCTGCTGGTCAGCTACTTCCAGTTATCCTCATCGAGAGTTGATTGTCGGATTTCACCAAGAAATAAAAACAGAGGAAAACCCGCCGGTCTTACTACCGATAGCATCAAACAAGAATATGGGTAATTTCCCTTGTAATGATTATTAGAATTGTTGTTTCTGAAATTCAGTCTTCAGAATTACTATGGCTAAGTGAAGGTGATAAATAATTCCAGTTTAACGAGTACTTGTGGATTGTTTAGATGGAGGAGCACTCTTAGTTTTGTTCTTAGATTCAATTCTGAATCATTTAGTGTGCAATTCAGATTCACGCAGCATTTTTCTTAAATTTTGCCTGCCTGGAAATTATTAATGTCAACTTAATACATAGCATGTCCTGATGTTAAAGATGATGCATTTCTTCACTACAGTCTACATACTTGGTACATATAGCATGTCTCTGCCATCAGCAACCCCGTCTAGCTCACTTTTTCAGCGGCATAGCCTTTTTCCAATCTTATGTCAATTGGTCTTTGCTTTGTAGGCACTAGAAAGGAGACGATCCTATCCACTATCACAATGAAACAAGAGAAACAATTCCTTGCAGTCATCTATAAGGTCAGCATGTTGGGGCTTGGTTGATTCATTTATATTGCTATTTCTATCCACACGTAAAAGCATCTACGTATCCACAATTAATTTGCTTACCCATGTGAGTTTGGGGATATTTTTTCTCTTGTTAGGATGCATGTCAGATTTAAATTCTCTGATATCTATGTATGTAGTGTAATTTTTATTTTGTAAAAACCTACTATCAGTCCACGCATGAAGGTGCACTTAATTTCTTAGTATTTCTACGTGCATTATCTCTCTTGAATTTACTTAGTAATAGTGTTTTGTTATTTGGGTCTGAAGATACCAATATTGCAAAAAGTAAATAATTTGGGAGGAAAGTGATTTGAACTTTATACTGTTAAGGACAATAAACCAAATTGATTTGTATAGAGGCGTGAATAATCAAACCGAAAAAGGGGAGTTGATTAGTAAGAGACATCTAGGATGTTTCATATTCTGCCGAAAAGCTCAATATAAATATGTGTAGATGTGTTAAAATTTGTTAACTGAATTTCTGGTAATATAATTAGTACTACTCCCTCTGTTTCTAAATATAAGTCTTTTTTAGATATTCCACTGCGGACTACATACGAAGCAAAATGAGTGAATCTACACTCTAAAATATGTCTATATACATTCGTATGTTGTTTGTATTGAAATCCATAGAAAGACTTATATTTAGAACGGAGGGAGTATATGTTATGGTGGATAAAAATTCTTTTAAATACACTATATATACTGTGTACTAAATGGTGGAATCATTGGCCGCCTGCCGGCCTCAACTGACATAGAGAGGGAGAACACCCTAGATCGGATGCTCGCGCATTTGCGCCTCACCAAGGTTCACTGCCTCGCATGCTTCCTAGGCCGAACTGAGATGCCGTCTCGAGCCACTGCATTCTCGAAAAAAAATCTCAGATGCCATTGTTCCATTGACCTGATTCTGATTGTTTTGTAGACTAAAATCGTGTTTTGAAATTATATTCATCAAGTGAGAGACACTTTCCAATGTGCTAAGATGTGCAGCTCAACATCATAGGATTGTCACATCTTGAATTCTGGTTCTTAGAGCTTTGGTTTCTAAGTTCTAACCCTTATTTGCTTGTCTTGTCTTTTGTTTTACGGGTTTCAAGCTTCAGCACAAATCTTCTGTAGGAAATCTTGTACTCATAGTGTAGAAAAATGCCGTTTTTGTGAAATGTCACAGGAGCTACATTACTAACATTGTTGTAATGTTTGTATGGTAGCCTATTCTTTAATCCGTTCAATTACAGAGTTTATGATTATGTAAATGGAGTATGGGATCTGAGAAGAAGAAAAAGGTAATAGTACTTTCGTTCACAGGCAGATTCGACATATCCTCGTTTACTTCCCCCTTGTCTTCTGACTGACTCCTTAAATCATCAACATGTGTGTATATATAGTTGCATCCGATTCAAGGAAGATAATGGACAAGTGCATTGGTATGAACAGGTCGTCGACTTTGACAGAAAATGCATACAGATTATCAGTTTTCCTGCTGAGTTGTACTATTATGCTACAGAATACACATCAGCTATTATGCTACAGAATACGCATAATTAGTTACAGATCAGTAGGCTACTCATCTGGTTAGTTTTCTCAAGTCATTTCTTCTGTGTGTATATATGTTATTTTCCTTTTTACACTAACAAGAGTTTCGTGCTTTCTGGTATGGTGTGGTGCTCCCCCCTTCATTTAGTGAGTTCTTCCTTAATGGAGGATATGGTATAGGTAATAGTGAGTGGTGTTCTAGCTTATGCACTATTTCCCCCTGGCCCGAGTTCCACACCATAACATGCTGCCGCCCCGGCTGCCGCGTCTGCCACGGCGCCGACGCCTCCCTGGCTCGCGGGACATCCCCTCTATATATTGTAACAGACTCGCATGAATACAATTGAGTTGCATCCTATAATCTTCTACATGCATCATCTGGTTTTAATGGACAGGTTCCAGCAAAAAATGTCACGCTATAAGGAAAGCGAGTGGGAAGGGTGTGTTGTAGGGTGGAATTCTTGTGTTGGAACAACGTGTTGGAGATAACATGGTGAATAGTCCGTACAACTACATTTATTCCCCACATATGAGTTGGATTTGGGGGAGCCCAGACGGTTGAATTTGGGGAGTCTGCTGGGCACCCATTTGAACACGGCCGAATGTATGAGGGAGAAATGAGCTTCGACTTGTTTAATATTGTACAAAAAATATTTGCTGCTAATAATGAGACAAGTTCTGATTTGTAAATGCAATATTCTTCCATGTATACAGAATTACAGATTGAATGAAATATAAGCCAAAGTTGAATCTCAAGCCTTAATTTACACTAAAAAAATAATATAGGTTTGATATATGTGTAGAATAGGATATTTTCCCTTGAGAATCTACTAGATGAGGTGGTCATTATCGACATCCTTGTGAAAGTTCGCATGATCTTAGCACGAACCAACTCACAATGCTATCTCGAGCAATGCTTTATTCACTTAAGTATCTTTTTTTAGGAAAACACTAGGTTAAAAGCCTACTGCAAAAAATTAGATGCAAAGTTATTGTAATTGCCATTTATGATCACGAACGATCTTACCGAATGACTGTTCTCATGGCCTTCAAAGAAGAGATATACTAGAAGTTGAGCGCAGTTGGAGGGGCCTTAGTCCTTCCGAGCCAAGAAAAATAGATGGCGCCTGTCCAAGCTATTAGTAGATGGGAAAATGTTAAAATATTTTGTGTTGCCATGGTTCTTAATGGTTAGGTATGTGTCGCAACCTGTATGGTTTCAAGTGCCTAATTTCATGTGTAATGGTTTGCCAGGGAATTGCAAAATGCAATCAAGTGTCTGGTTGTAGAATCGTGGAATAAGGGAACAAAATCCTGCATGTGTTCTCTTTAATTAATAGATAATAAAAATAGATATGTTTTCATGGGATGATTGGTCTTAAGCATAAAAAGGCATCCATGTGCCACCTATCATTTGTAATGCACAATAACGAGTTCTATGTTTTTGTACCACTTTCTTTATTTTCTGCGTTAGATCTGATAGTATATGTTAGTGAATTACATTTTTATCGAAATAGATTACAAGTGAAGAGAATTTCAATTATTTTTTGTATGTTATTGGCTATCTTTTGTATACGTGTGACATTTGATATGCAATCAGTAACAAACCAATCCACAATGAATAGGAAGACATAGTAATTTTAAGAATAACCCAGTATCAACAAAAGAATGTTCTTAATTTTTTTAAGGCCCGTGGCAACGCACGGGCACTCTACTAGTTATTTTAGTTCTTGGCATGTTTATCTTTCTCTCCCCACGCCTTGGTAATTCCCTATTTGGAACGTATAGACAATGGGGGGCCGTCACTAAGAGATAACAT
The DNA here is from genome assembly GCF_002575655.3 of Aegilops tauschii subsp. strangulata. Lineage (NCBI taxonomy): Eukaryota > Viridiplantae > Streptophyta > Magnoliopsida > Poales > Poaceae > Aegilops > Aegilops tauschii. The sequence continues at coordinate 644,594,558 of NC_053036.3, read as the reverse complement.
CTCTCCCTTTTAGCATCTCAAACATGACATTTTATTCATTTAGACCTTGTGTGTTTACACTTGAGCTATTGAGATTGATTCTCAATTAGGTTGGTGCACAGGTTCATTCTCAGGTTGCTTACTTCTGCAATAGGGAGACCAGCAGCCCCCCTGCATTCTATTTTGCAATCGCAATTGTAAGAATTAGTGATGCTTCCGTTTGATACATAGTTATTCTTTTTTTTTCTGGGTACCTCTAAATTTCATTTTCCATAGTCAATAAATTACCCATGGCCAGTACCTTTAATAACATGAATGTGAATTTTGTAAGCTAGCTAGGCCATACCTACACTTCCCATCTGAGTCATACGAGTTGGGCAAACTTTATGTTTAGATATGTACTGCACTATTTGATATAGATAATGATATTCTTTATGCTGCACAAGGTTTGGCTGCTTTTATTGCCTGCTAATCATGATTGGTGATTATAGTACGACACTGATGCTGATTTATTAATTTTTTGTTAAGAGTTTGTATCATGTGCCTTTCCGTTCTTACAGAGAAACGACAATGGTGCCAATATCAAATAAGAATTATGATACTTTAGATGCCGATAGTGCCATCTACGTCCTCTGCTTTATCACCCGAGGAGCTCTGCATCCACTACTTATTAACTGGCAGTGATATTTCTTTGCTATTCCTACAATATAGATAAATGATATTGTCACTACTATTTTAGTTTTTCCTTTTCCCGAAATGATACCTTTCAGTTCACTATTCTGCAGTGCTAGATTGCAGTCCTTATCCGTATTTTGTTACAATATTTTTTTCTTTAATAGAAAGCAAGCTGGGGAGTGAATAAGTCCATGGCAAAAGCAGCAATGCAACCACAAGGAAGCTGAGGAGGTAATATACTCCCTCCCTCCCAGTATCTCATTCAACACCGCCCAGTAAATAACTACTGATTTGAGTCATTGCAGAAATCATGTTACAAACCACAAGTTACATAATACAATGGTACAGACGAAACGGCACAAATGCTCGCAGCCTTCAGCTTGCCATAGCATTTCTCTTTTGTTAGCAGCACAGATATGCAGTAAATATAATGTGCTTAATTAACATCTCCTCTCTCCTTGATTATTTAAAGCAGAATGGTCAATAAAGTGACATTTGTAAAAAGTGAAAACTGACAACTATACATACTGGTAGACTGATACATAGCACATGTATATAGTCTTGTAGACTGGCACGGTGAGGATTTCGACCGATTAGGTCCTTTAAATTTTTTAATATAAATGAAGATTATTAAGGCCGAGCCAGCCAGTGACAAAATAAAATGGTGACATGTTTCTGTCATGTTATTTCACTGGGATATAAATCACTTCTGAGATATATTCTCCGTTATATGCGATTCCCACATGTAGTTTGTTTTATTGTCTTATTTGTGCCAAAGTAAATCCATATGCAAGTTTGTCTGCTCAGCTCCATAATGTTGTTTTCGTGCTTGTGCTGTCTAAGCATGTCAAAAGCTGCCATCATATCAATCTTCCAATGTTTTTATGGGAGATGGAGGTATTTCAACTTCAGTTTGACATGACTTAGTTTTTCTATTGGTTGATTATCAAAGTTATTAGTTGATGAAGTGATACTCCAGTAATTACACCTTATAATCTTGCATATGGAAAGAACACTATTAGTTTATTGATTCTATTCAATATACATTCCGCTGGCTAGAATTTATTTTTAAGCTCAGAACCATATAGAAGTGGTAACACTGAATGTAGGGCTTGTTTGGATAGCTACCAATGTTGGCCATACCAAAAATTGGCTAGCCCACATTATTTGGCGGCTGTTTGGATCGGGGCCCAAAAACTGGCTCGCCCCGCTTGCCCAGAGCCCCTCCATGTTACGCGCGGGTGAATCGAGGGCGCACAACTACTTAAAAAATGGCCATACACGAGCATGTAATAATATGTACTTATGGATATATTCTACCCAAGGAATATAATTCATGTTACTTGTCATTGTTTTATTTTTGCAGATGGAGGTGGATTATAATGCTTTGGCGATAATAACACCAACCTTACAACCATATCATTTACAAATAACTCTGACAAGGTAATGTAAGTTCCTTCTTCGAAGATGTTCTTTTGAGATCGATTTCTGGCAGGCATTATCTGTCTCCGCATGTGGCAGATTCCAATGTATATCTTGAGAAAGAAGTTTGCTTAAGTAACAAAGAAGTTTCCCATATAATGTTCATGGATTACATCTGGCAAGGAATCAAAGCTTGGAACCACATGCTTATTCATTTTTATTGTTGGCCTGACACTTAATATATAGCTACCACTCTGCTTCTGCACTTTTGAAAGCTTAGATTTGTTAATATGATTCAGTTTTGTAAATTAAAGCTGATTGTGGACATCTTTATTGTCTCTGTCTTATTAGAAGTGTCATTTGATGATAATGTGCTAGCATTCAAGTTTTTCGGGCGGTAACACCTTTGTCGTCTTGTGAAGTTTTATATTATTATTTTCTTAAGATTGCAAGCCTGCCAAACTGCCTTCTCAAAATTCCTGCCATCTTGTAGTGACAATCCTCAACCACCTGTCATCGTGGAATTGCATCAGAGAACCTGTTGTGTTGAGCTTGGACGGTGCTGACCGCTAGCTTGCCTTGCAAGAGGATGCTCCCCTGCTCCGAGTCCATGGTACACCAATGATCAAAAGAACACATAAATGTGGATACTCTTGTTTTGAAGCAAATTTCACCATTATATTTTACATTACTATCATTTTTAAATAGACAAGGCATTCTGCGCATTGGGGGAAAATGATGAAGCTTTGGTTGCTTGGGACAGTATTAGTAATGTCCATGTTGTTTGACAATCAACGATGAACTTTATTATAAAGATTACACAGTGCATTGGTGAGAAAACTATTGTTCTCTCAAACTGGTAATACTGATTTGTTCTCCTCAATGATGTAAAGTTAACGGATTGCCATGCCAGCATCGGTTTGATTTATAATAGGTTCATATGCATGTATATATTTATGTATTTTCGTTTTATCAAAATTTTAGTGATGCTTATTGCAGTATTACATAACTGAATACTACCTTCTGATTTGATTTATTCAGGGTGGACAAGCTCAACACTTCTTCTGCAGGCTACCCTGACAATGATTGTAAGCCTATAGCTGCTTATATTTGTGTACGTACAAACTGGCATGACATGTATATAATCAGAGGATGGGTTGCTTCCAGTTCTGTTCTTAGCTAATTGTTATTTGACAAAATTCATGGGCATTGAAAATTAGCAGACTGCATTTGAGCTTCTAAAAATTTATATGATGTCTCAACAAATGAGTTGTATACTATATCTTATTGGGCATTGGATTATAGAAACATGAACAAATAATTTTAGGTTGTTCCAGTTAAACTGTCTTTTGTGTGTAGGTTTCGCTGTCGACTGTGTGTGGTTTCAGCATCGTTTCATGCTACTACAGGATCAGAGTCGTTGTAGACTGGGAGGTAAGCGTTGGAAGGAATGCGTTTCATCGGTAGAAATTTAGTCTTCTAAAATGATATGCATCATTGTTTGATATCAATATTTGTCAATCTGATAAGAAACTTCATGGCGACATGCCTCCTAGGAACAATAGAAACTTTCTTTATATAGAGGGGAAGCAAAGAAACATAATTATTTCTTCTGGTTTACTATTACTTACGTAGCTCATATTTTTAACTATTCTATGTTTTGCTTACCTAACAAGACCGTAGGAGAATTTCAGGCTTGTTTAGATTGGGTTGCTGCTCTCTTAGAGATGTTTAGATTCCTGATATTTTAAGCATCGAAAAATTAGCACATATGCCAGCTATTTGTATTCCTCCTCTGAACCAATCCATTTTTCTTGAAATTGTTATTTCTATATACAGGCAATAAAAACTATCAGGCCCGTTCGTGCTGTGTTGGGTTTGGCCCAGTTACAAGACAGAGGCAGAGGAGATGGATATAAGAAGTCGATAAGACACCCTTCTCTCTGTTTCTAAATTACAGAGTACCTCGCCTGGATCCAGAGGTGCAGTTATGGTGAACCCGACATAGTCAAGGTACAAACCCCACCCATCTCCCTCCTGATGGAGCTCCCCTCACGCCTCTCCGTATTTCTCTTTCTCGAACAACGCTTGACCCTGGTTTCTTTTACCCTGTGTATCTAGGGTAGGAAAGAACCATGGAAAGGAGAAAGGTAGGACGGCATGGCTCGCAGATTCGGCCACTATACATTCTTATTTGTTCTTGCACCTATCTCCTCACCCTCCCACTCTTCCTTTATCTGCCATCTCTCTTTCTCTTCCTTTCCCTTGCTAATTTTCTATCTGATTGAACATGGATAGTTGACTCTGAGATGTGCGAGCAGTAGATAAAGACTTCCTGGTATGGAATAGATTGTCAGTATTAATTTGTTGCCCGTGAGTTGTATAGGTAATTCGTGCTTGCAATGATAATTGGTTTGGTTATTCAGGTAGAGGCCCAGAGGATAAGATTGTGCTGTGAACCATGCCTTTGTGAGAGGACCAATACAAGAGGTAACATCTTCCGTTGTGGCGACTTATAATTATCATCAGAGTTTGTTGGCAGTATTTGTCGTAAAACAGTATATGTGAATCATGTCTAAATTTCACATTATACTTAATGCGCAGGACCACATGTCCAGTATCCACCCTAAAAGTGTGGAGTGCATCCGCCCTGAATAGCTACACTGGTCTCCACCCGGTAAGATTGATCGTGTAGTTCCATGCCTTCCTCTGCTTATCTTAGTTTAAGGACACCTGTTAAGTACAGAAGGTGAATTTTATTTTGAGCGACATTAATAAGAAATAAGACGTCATCCTGAGCTATTCTCTGTGCAATTTAGCATTATCTAAAACCTGGATTGTCCATTTCTTGGAATTATTTAAGAGATCTTAGGTTAGTGTGGTTCATGTTGGTATGTGGTAACGAATTAGGTGCCAACCTGGGAGTCTGGGAGATGAGGAAATTTGCATTCATACACAGGATCTATGAGATTGGTGCCTTAATTACTAATTTTGTGAAGTGATCTGGTTTGGATTTCCTTCCCTGACTTGATCTTCTTATATGTAGTTCAATGCTGCATCGTTTGCTTGCTTCCTTTGCTCGGTTCAGGAGCCAGACGGGGAGAAGGCCAGACCAGTGACAATAACCTCGGGGTGTTGCGTCATGGTTGTATACATGCATGTGTTGAAAGCATTGAGCTTAATTTGGATATGTAGGTGCAATTCCTTTTCGTGTATAAGATAATGGGTTTATATATAGATTGCCCATGATGGAAGTTTCAGTTACTGCGATAATTGGTTTATCTGCTATTTTTTATATTTGTAATGCTTCAATGACTATATTACTGGTTGGATATGGCTATACCCGGCGGCAAGCCGCACTTCCTACCTAGTGGAGATAGAGTGTAACTAATCTTGGACCAGTTCATCTCGTCGATCGCTGGTCCTGTATTCCTGCTCCGATGCTGACAGCGCCGCTGACGGTGTCGTGGTGTCCAGTTGTTGCTGCGGCAGTGGCGTGGGAGGAGGATCATGACCGTGCACGATGATGTCGATGTGCGGCAGCTCGGTTCTGGCGGCGCGGGCCTTGGCCAGATTGTTCTCCGCGGATGCCACGCGGAAGGGCGCCGCGCCTCGGACGGGCATTGACTCCATGTTCAACGGGGCTACCTGGAGCCATGTCGAATCTTCGGCAACGAAGCTAAAGGCACCGAATCGGATATCGCAGCCGAGAATCATAATGATGATGAAAATTCCACCTGCGCTGGATACCACTAGACGCGCAGCCCCACGGTGGGCGCCAACTCTCGAGGCAACGAATTTGACAATAAGTACTAGGGGTACAAACAGGGGCTGAACCTGTGTAACACTTGGATTTACGAGCTCACGCCCCACTCGAAGAGGTAGTAGCCCTACGTCTCAAGCTGTGGAGCTGTGTTTTTCTCTGGAGGTGTATGATTACAGTAGGTTGCGAAACCTTGTCCAGTCGCTAAAAGGCGTCTTACATAGAGTGCGTCGTCCCCCATTAAGGCCACGTTAAAAGGGAGATACAAAGGAAAGTTAATACATGCATTACTGGTAACTGCAACTATAACTACACTTGAAGTCCAACGTGAAGCCCCTCGAACATTGCAGCTCCCACGTCGCCTCTCCACCTTCTGTATCCGAGTGATGCCAGTGAGGCCGACAGGCAGGAAGACATCTGAGTGGCTGGACCATATCCGAGTGGATATCCAGGAGTGCGCATCCGAATGCGTTGTGGTCCGGAGACCCTCCAAAGATGGAATGTGGTCCTAGGTGGACCTCAGATGTCAGGTCTATGACCCTACCCTTAGTAGGTGACCCCATCACTAGCAATCGTGAGTGTGGACTTGACCAACATGTCTCTGAACAGAAGAAGTTGGATCGAGAGGCGGCAAAAGGTGATGTTCGGCCAAGGCGGCAAGAACTAGGGAGGGCTCGACCTTGGACTATGGCCGTTCTTTTTGAATACTGGCAAGTGTACAGGCCAATGGCTTTGTTGCCGGCAACAAAACTTGGGGGTTCTTCATTTGAAAGATTGGCAAGGGTGCCGACCGCTGGCTTTGTTGCCAGCGAGAGAACTTGGGGGTTGACCATTTTACACACTGACATATGTGTCTCGGCCGCCGGCTTTGGTGCCAGCATGAACTATGGCCGCGGTTGCAAAATTTCATTTGCAAAATATTTCAGGCGGTGCTTCCACGCGTTGAGTGCACAGCCAACGTACCCAGAAAACGGCCGAACGTCACCCATTGCCCTACCCAAACAAACAAAATTCGGAGAAATCAGACGTCTGTTTGGGGTCGTGCGTTGGAGCTGGCCTTACAACAAATATATTATATTGTTTATAATACTCCCTTCATACCAAATACATGGCATATACACTGAGTCAAAAAGTCAATGCTTTCTAACTTGGACCAAATATATAGATGAAATTGTTTATCTTTATATTTTGATATTGATTTGGTATTGTTTATCTTCATATTTTTGTATGTATGCTTGATCAAACTTAGAAGCATTGACTTTTTGACTCAGTTTATATGCCATGAATTTGGAGACGGAGGGAGTAACATCTTATATTATGGGACCGGGGTAGTACATTCAACCAAGTTGTAAAATGGAGCGAACCAACCTGTGGTTGGATGGTTAGAGGGACTGTGGTAACCCCAGCCCACCAAGGTTCAAATCCTGGTGCTCGCATTTATTCCTGGATTTATTTCAGGATTTCCGGCGATACGCATTCAGTGGGAGGAGACGTTCCCGTCGACGATGAGGTGCCTACGGTGACCTCGTAAATTTCAAGATGATATGCCGGCTCAGTCTTTCGGAGGTGCTCATAGGGGTAGGGTGTGCGTGTGTGCTTTCATAGGGGTGAGTGTATGCGTGCGTATATGAGCGCTTGTGTCTGTACTGTGTTCAAAAAAAAAAGTTGTAAAATGGAGTTGATTTCTCATCTAAAAGGATTATGTGTCCGAAATTTATTGGTTTGTCCATTCATCTCATCCTGCTGAAGTTCCTTGTACTACATCCTTCCCTCCTCTATCTTCACATTTCAGCACCAACAGAATCAGAGAAGCCACTCCTTGTAACTACGCTAGATCTAACCGAGTCCTAACCACCCAACAAACGAGCTCAACTACTGACTCTCCCAATTGCGACAAGTTCCACCGGTACAGTCTCTGTCCATCCTTTCCTGACAAATAAAACAGTAACAAATCTTGGGCCAGTTCATCTCTTCGATCGCTGGTCCTCTTCCTGCATGCCTGCTCCGATTTTTACCGCGCCGGCCCCGGCTCCGTGCTCTGCTGCTGTGGCGTGGGAGGAGGATCATGGCGATGCACGACGATGTCGATGTGCGGCAGCTCGGTGCCGGAGGCGCGGGCCTTGGCGGGCTCGTTCTCCGCCGCCTCGCGGCCTTTTCCCCAGAGAACGGAATAGAGGCCCGTCACGATGAGAACGGCACCGAGCACGCTGCCGAGGTGCAGCTCCTCGCCGAGCAGCAGCGAGCTGAGCACGGCCACCACCACCAGCATCATGGGGTTGAAGACGGACGCGAAGAGGGGGCCTCGCCACTTGACGCACCAGGAGAGCACCACGAGCATGACCCCCGAGGCGACCACGCCCGTGTAGAGGACGGCGAGTAGGCGGACGCCGGAGGAGAGGCGCCACTGGATGGGGTCCCGGTCGAAGCAGAGCGCGAAGGCGGCGGACTGGAGCGCGCTCATGGCGCACATGAGGGCCGTGGTGGAGTAGTGGAAGGGGTACTCCCGGCTGAGCCTGGCCTGCAGGATGAGCCAGAGCGCGTAGAAGAAGCAGCTGCCGGTGCAGAGCAGGCAGCCCATGGCACGGTTGCCGCTGTCCGGGTGAAGGGAGGAGGCGGCATGTTCGTCGTGTTGGTGCCGGGCGGCAAGCTGGGCGGCGAGGTTGATGTGGGTGGGGGGCCAAGGGGTGACCTGGGCGCCCTTGTAGAATGTGAGCAGCATGGCGCCGCCGACGCCGAGCAGCGTGCCGGTGACCTTGGCCAGGCCGGCCAGGGTGCGGATGGCGAGGCGCTCGTAGCGGAAGAGCACGGCGAGCACGAAGGTGATGGCCGGGATGAGGTTGGTCATGGCGGAGGCGAAGGTGGCGGAGGTGAGCTTCATGCCGGAGATGTAGAGGTTCTGCGCCAGCGAGCCCCTGCATGAAACATTTTGCAACCAGTCAGTCCATACACACGTGTAGTGTACATATGCATGTTGAGAAGTTATCGATCCATCTCATGTGCTCGATCGCGTCATGCATATGCAAATGCAATGTCATATCAACATTCAAGGCAGCGTAATCGATCACACGTATACATATTTTTGTCGTACGTACTACGGTAGCCGCACGATGACACACGTCGATACGTACATACACGTGTCAATCTTCTTCATGGTGACCAAGTTCCACAGCTAGACGTACTCCATTAATGGCGGAGTCTATATCTAGCTAGGGACGTGCAGCATGGACGACGACGAGCTAGGCGATGAAGCTGGCAATGTGAAGAAAACGTAGTCCAAGAAACATGACGATAGAATGTAACCTGACGTACATACACCATAGATGATCCATATCATCCATTGGAAAAGAAGGTGACGTGTATATACGGACGTGGTGTGGATATTCGACACGACGACGATGCATGGCCACCGAGACAAAGGTGGCTCCATTGGGAATGCATACATCCAGTGCGGTGCTAGCTAGCTATAGGCGTGCATGCATGCATGGATACGCAAGTCAAGGAGGACATAAATGCGCGCGCGGGGCTGGCGGGCGTACGTGGCTGCATGTAGACCGATAGGTGGCTCCATCGGTGCAATTGTAAGCAGTCGAGCAGGCATGCGTGAGTACAGTGACCGATGGAGTTGACAAAGCGAGCATCAGGGGCAGCACGAGGACGATGATGTTCACAGACCAGTAGCTTCATGCACGGTTTGTAAAGTGAGTGGAGCTTGTACTAGACGTACGTGGAGCTTGTACTCTACTTTGTTTGGCAGGCAAACTAATATAAAGCTAGCGGCAGAGGATTCCATCGGGTCGGAATCGGATCAGTTGGTTGTGCCTAACTAATCATACATCAAGTGGTTGGAAGCAGCATGCATGTGCCGGATAGATGGAAAAGGAAGGTAAAGTGTTGGCCGCCGGCGAGCACCCCGTGACGCATCCACCGGCCGGGCGGTTGACCTTGCATTGGGAGGGTATTGTGCACCGTTGCATTGAGCCCCCTAGCTAGCTACATGCATGTTTGCATGCATGATGCATCATTGCAAAAGCGGCGTCACACCTAAATTCCGGCAGCCATGCCAATCGGATCTAACCTTTTGCTCTCCTTCTCAATCGTCGTGGGAAGTGCAGTAAAATGTAGAGTAAAATGAAACAACAACAACAACAATTTAATTAAATTGGAGCTTACCCACAGAGTCCGCAGATGAAAGAGAGCAGCAGGACTCGCCACGTCACCTTGGTTCGCTTCTTCCTGCTCGAAACAAATAAAGCAGCAGGGAATTAATTAATCCAATACACTGGCACGCAAGTATATAGGTTGTCAAAAAAGCATGCACTTCTTTTTTGAGTATAAAAAAAATCATGTACTCTGGTCGTTAATCTTTTTTTTGCAAACTACTCTACCCCGTTAATCAGGTAGCATGCATATGGAGAGTGCTTATAGAATGATGATAATAAAGTGATGAAGCATCTGCACACGTACGCATAACATACTCCGGAAGCACATATATATCAATATATTGTACTCTACTTTTTGAATTCTTTTTCCAACGGCGGAATATAATAGGAGAAGGAAGCTATATAGACCGCAGCTTTTCACAAAGCTTTACTTTTTTTTTGCTAGACTAGAAACAATGGGGCGTCCGGCCGGGTCAACACAAAGGGGAGGGAACATCGGAAAACATGGAGAAAGAGCGGGACAAGGACATGCATGCACTGGCTCAATTAATTGGTTTCTTCAGAGAATGAAACTACTTGACCCAACACACGCAAAAAGGCAAGAACACTAATGATTCCTCGATGCTCTAATGATTCTTAGTAGTAAAAGAAGCTCACCTAAAACTACTATATTTACAGTTCAGTATACTCCATAGTTAGTACTAGTACTAACAACCGATTGAAAAATAAGCATCGTGATGATGTGTGTGCACTTTCTAGATGCTTGGGAATATAATGCATGCATGCATGCATGTGTGCGATCGAGTAAATTTAGTGCAAGGGGGATTTTAATCTTGGGAAAGGATCAAATGGACGGAGGAGCTAGGTAGGGTACCTCTCGACGAAGTATGCGATGGGCGAGAGGACGGCGGAGGCGAAGAGGAAGCGGTAGGCGACGAGGACCCGCATGTCCATGCCGTCGGACACGGCCAGCTTGTAGAAGATGTTGACGCCGGCGAACACGAACTGCACCACCACCATCGCCGCCACCGGCTTCATCCCATCCATCACGCCCATTCCCTCCTCTGCTTTGTCTGCTTTATCCCCTCGATTGGTTGACAGGATATGCCGGGATGATTAATTGGACGATCCCCGATGGTCGAGGTGACGGAGGTCGACGAGGCCGGCGGGCGGACGGAGATGGGGCGAGGTGACGGGGGGTGCCGGCTGGCCGGGGAGACTGGACGGTCGACGACGACGGCCCGATTAGCTGGCTGACGCGTTTGGCTGTTGCTGTGGTTTGGGGCCGGAGAGGCGATGGAGGCGAGGTGGGCGGTGGCGGTGGCGGTGGAGGAGGCGAGATGAGCACTCCTAGTGCATGCCGCAGGTACATATATAGGCTGCAGGGAGGAGCTGAGCCTGAGAGCGAGCTAACGGAAGGGGCGATTCTCTCGAGTGGAAACAGGAGGGGAGGAAGCACACCACGATTGTCTCTCTTCCTTTCTCGTGCCTGCGTTGTGTGCAGCTGGCATCTCAAGAAGCTTCTCCCTCAAACCGCGCGAGCTACAGTAATCACTGACGTCAGCGATGCCTGTAAACTCCATGCACCGGCGCTTTTGAATGAATATCTATGGGAGTCATTCGTTGTTTTTTTTTTCCGTGAGTGGGGGAATTCAGGTAATTACACATGGATTTGCTAGGATGCTGCAGGTGGGCAAGTCCGCGACGGTCCGCGTTGTCGGTTTCCCGTGTGAATTGGATCATGGTTTTCGATCCGGTTTTTCATATGAACCGGCTCATTTCTTTTTGATTGAGATCGATATAGAGGTGACGATTTCTTCCCCACGATGAATTCAAACAAAAAAAAGGTAAACAAAGATGGATGCACTCTTTATGGACACGTCTACATGCATCCCTAGGCTTGATTATGTCTCAACCAGTCAAGATTTTCTCTTAAGTTTTACCAATCCTACAAAGTGCGACTTCGGTTTACTGAGAATTGGAAACTTGCGCTTTTGAGAAACTGCAACTTCACTTTTCAGAAATTGACATAGACTTAAGAAAATATCAATCAACAATCAACCAAGTTCCGCCTTATAAATTTCCTTGTTTGAATGAAGTATCTACCACGTACGAGTTTTGCTTTTTCATAAAGAAATAGAAAAAACTCTAGCACTTGGCTACATGGGTATAATCGCCTCAAATAATTTTCAAACTACAATGCCTTGTAGATTCTATTGCATGGCATCACAATTTGCAAACTCTTCATCACGTCTGGCATACGCTGGCAACATGTTCAAGGTTGTGAGGCAGAACCGAGGCAGCTCTCTGCCATTTTAGCTATATGGGATTGGAGATTATGGTGGAGCCAAAGTTCACGATATTGATCAAAGGAGTGGTTAGGGGTTGATGCTAGTGAGGGGTGGGGACATCTGCGCCTCGAAAGAAACTTGTGCTTCCCTGTCTGAGACCAATATAGAGATATTGATGGTGCGGTGGTGGTGGCGATGGTTGGAACAAGCACGGGGGAAGGGGGGGGGGGGGGGGGGGGGGGTGGCAACAGGAGATACAAAGAGGTGATAACTACCATATTTTGATTTAAAGAACTTTCGATAAATATGATTCATCTAAGACTCCCGCTAACCCCTACGATGTCTCCATGTCGAGATTCTCGTATGGATGGGAGGAATCTACATCATATGAGACGGCTAAAACCATCAAGAAACTCTTAAAGAAATTTCTGCCACCTATACGTGTACGCCGGAAGGACCTGGAAAATACATAGCTGATCTCGGTGCACCTCCCACCATAACGTACGCACACGTGGCAGAAAGTGGAAGAACGAATCACGCTTGTTCGCTTCGCCTTTTTCTTATGCATGCGGAATTGAGTTGCGTGGCGCGCATACCATGCTGATGGAAGGAGAGGAAGAAAAGTTGTCCAATTATACGTAGGTTGTTTGATTTGTATGACTGAATTTATGAAGTTGTGAGTTTTTGTTTCGTTTGCATTATATATTTTTATTGATCCAAACCTATTAAAACACTTGGTTTGTTTGTTTATGTTGCAATGGACGCGACCTATAGGATTTCGGTGGACATTCGTTGATAATCACCTGTATGGTCACAACCCCTGTTTATGTATGAAATTCAGGTAGATCGATGCAATCTAGCATCCTTGAAATTCTAGTGATCATATAGAAAGAAATGCCAAGATATATATTATGGAAAGAAAGAAATGCAGTTGTCTTCCTTCTTTTTCATGCGTACATCCAAGTTTGCCACGCGTGGATCTAATAGAAGCTATAGGGGGCAGCTGGGATGAGCATGCATACGCAGACGTGATAGGTCCTGCCTTGTAGTTGAAGCGGTGTGCAAGCCCTCGTAGCCACCAGCCTGCTCGTTCCCAATGCAAATGCATGGCCGCAACCACTGAAATACTCCAGAGTCTTGTACCCAATGGCCGTGCCAAATTTTGAAACTACATCCCTTGGAACACGTGGTTTGATGGTGGTAAAACTGGTATAGGAGACTTTCATTATTAGAGTATTGAAATACTGCTAATAATGCGTGAAACATAGGAACTGATTCCCATAGGACGCAAAAGCACATGAAAATTTCAAATGTGCCGCGGGTGTCCTTTTTTTTAAAAGGAGGATGACCCCAGCCTCTGCATCAAGCAATGCACACAATCATCTTTTATTATATTATTCAACAAAGTGTGACAAAACCAATACATGGGTCAACCAAAGGCCACCTTCACGGCAATCTATGTTGCTACCCATAGTCGTTTGATGATGTGCCCTGATCTCACACCAACACACATGATCTGATCCGGTGGCCTCACCAATCCATCCCATGGCAAGCCGAGAGCACCAACCGATCTAGCAGACCCGCAACGCGGCGGGAGTTGTATACCCAAATTAAAAGAAGGAATCATAATTTTAACTTGGGTTTGCTACCCTCCAAGATTCCTAAATGCAATTCAGTGGAATCTCAAATGAAATATAAGATATCTGCCTTTGTTCCAAATGGCATCAATTTTTTTTCCCAAACGGAAATTCTATCATCTAAATTTATGTGCTTTTTCTTTATTCCAAACGAGACTTAAGTTGAGCGAAACATAAATATTGATAAGTGTCATCTAGATGTCACGCATGGATCATAGGTCCAAATTGTAAAGAAGAAAGCATGAGCTCTTACCTTACGTTTTGGTTTCTTCCGAAGTATCTATATACAATATACTATTCATTGGAATTCAAAAGAAATATAAGATATCTGCCTATGTTCCAACTTCCAAAATGGCATCAAAGAAAAATTTCTATAAAAGTGAAACCCTGTAAATTTTACATTTTTCCAAATGATACTTATTCTTCTAAGACAAAGGTACATGCATGCGAACGACGCCAGCTGCTCTGTTTGCACTTTGCACCTCCTCCATATAGTATCGGTAAAGCAAATTGGAAGGAAAAAGTATTCCTCAAGTTCCAGTCAACTGTGTCGTCATACTCTAGAGAGAGAAGGACCATAGCCCATGAGGACCTAGAGTATAAGAGTTTTGAAAATCTGAAACAACATAAAGATACTTAAAGTAAAAAAAAACTAAACGCTTTGAATTGATAGAGCATGCACTCCAAACAAGGGAAAAATCTTAGTAATTGACCATGCATATAGACCACCGATCGAAGCTTCCTAGGCACTCAACGTCTCAACCAAATCTGAAGCTCATAGTATACTTAAGATATTTGTGTGCTTAATATATACTCAATATTGCACTAGTTAAAATGGAATAGATGCAATATGCAAGCTCCTTTACCCTTTTTTAGAATGGAGTACTTTGTTTCCTTTAACCCCTTTTGATTGATGGCTCTTGTTGATACCCGGCCCATTGAGCTCAGCTAAAATAACACAGTCATGATATATTCCACTAGTCATGCATCGCAGAAAAGGGCCTGATTATTGCGATGGTACGTGAAGCACTAGTTGATACTATCCCGCTTTAAGCAATGCCCACATGCATGCATCCTTAGTGGGATTACCTAATTAACAAGAAGGTTCCCTGCTAATTATTAACTAAAATCAAATGTGCCACCGTATATGCAAAGCAGTCTATATCTTGGACTAGTATATGGTTGAGTCGAGTCAGCTAACTGTAAAAGCTCAACCTTCTCTGTTCCAGCCCAATCACATTCCTTAATTTTTTATCCTAGCTAATTAATTAACTAGTTTGATTGACTTGTGGCCGGCCATGCATTGCAGTGCAGCTGGCTCTTTCCAACTTAACGAAAAAAGCAACCCGCCAGATGCCCAAATGAGAAGACGAGACGAGTCTGATCACTCTGATCTCGTGCTGTGTTGCATGCAAAGCTGGCTAGTGTATAATTTGGAGGCCTAATCAAAATAGAAGCACAACGTTGTCTGCTTATCTCGCATGATCTTTTGATTGATCTTTCTTGAACCCCCTTTAATCTTTCTCCTAATTTGAGTGACTTGTGGCTACTTTGATCAGTTTCCCCCAAAATAATTCAGTGCATTATATTGCAGCTTGCATGCACTTTATATTATTATTTTCAAATTTAACGAAAAGGCAACAACGTGCCAGACGAGCGAGAGTCTTTGGCTGCAAATGTCACATCGTGTTTCACATGTGTGCTTGACAATTCCACATCCAGTAGGAGTACTTCAAGTAAGCTAATTAAGCTGAGAGCTGCATGCCTAAGAGATATATAGTAGAGTAGTACAAATAAACTAGCCCTAGTGCTGCCGAATTTCCAGGCTTGATGTGATGCATCAAGCAAGCACTAGTCTGAGCAAGGTGCGTGGCCAAAGCAATGCAGCTTTGGGCTCAACTTAGCTTGGCCTTGGATGCCCTACAAATTAGCTAGCTAGACAGGTAGATCCCTTTGCTTGCTGAAAGAAAAGAAAAGGAAAAAGGAGTAGCAGCAGCACACGCTATTTCCAAATTTAAGGACTGATCATAACAATAGTTTGTCTCTGCTACTAGTAGATATATATGCCACTAATATGGCATAAACCGTGCCACCTGACGGACGGACGGACGAAACTGGCTGGGCGGCGTTGTAGCGTACTATGCTAGATAGAGCAGCCGATCGGTCTGGTCAGTGATCGATCTGTGCTTGCTTGCAAGAGCTTAATCTGCACGCGTCTTTGCCTTGTTTGGCATGGCCGATTAGATGCTGCAAGTGAAAGATTTGCAGCTGCATTATGCTACCTAGCAGCATGAAGCATGCATGCAGATGCATGTTACCCTCAAAATAGTTGGCCGATCTGTCTGTATAAAGTGACATTAAAAGCACGCACGTACAAATTGGTTGGTAAGTCTTGTACGAATAATCTGGATTATCTACTCCTAGAGTAAAAAAGTTCTTATATTATGAGACAGATGGAGTAGCTAGCAAGTGATGGAGTTGGGTATGCGTCTATCAATGTCAGGGTGTTAGACTAAGTATATATTAGATATACGTGTTGTAACATAACTGTATTTGTACGGTTCCCTCTTATAAATATATGACAGCCGTACCCATCAAGGGTATCGAGCATTGTCCAAACCCTAATCTGTCTAACATGGTATCAGACGACGCGTTCGATCCGCGCCGTGCTTCCGCTTCCTCTGCTGCCGCCGCGTCGGCCTCCGCCGCCGTGCCGCCTCCGTCAACCTTGGCAACGGAGTCGCCGTTCATGGCGTCAACCCCGCTTGCCTGGGCCCGTCCGGCCACATCAGGATCGCGCCCTCCAGCGCCCCGATTGCCCGCTGCCCAGCCGCCGCTCGTTCGTGATGAGTTGCCCCGCGATCGCATGCAACATGTTGCCTCGCGATCCATCAGACTACTACAGTCGCATGCAACTGCCCCACGATCCAGCCTCCGCTCGCCCGTATGATGGAGTTGTTGACGCGTGTGCGTAGCGCGATGCTTCTTACGGCGGGATTCCATCGCACGCTGCGCCGCCGCCTTACGTCGGGATTCCATCGCATGATGCGCAGCCGTCTTCCGGTCCCCATGGTGCCTCTGTCCAGGTGCCCTTCGGCGGGCCGTATCCAGCGCCATACGTCGCGCCGCCGCCGTATGCTTCGTCCTCCACGGTGCCCTACGAGGCGCCGTATGGCGCGCCCTATGCTGCCCCTGTGCCGTACGTCGCGTCGCTGCAGCCCTGCGGCGTACCTCATACGGCGCCCTACGGTCATCACCAACACTATCGTCCGTCTCCGTCGGCCGATGCGCTGATTCCGTACAGTGCTCCTCCGACGTACGACTCGCAGCTCTCCGCATCGGTGGCTGAACCAGGACCTTTCCACTTCGCTCACCTGGTGACGGTGAAGCTCTCTGCTGACAACTACCTCCTGTGGCGCGCTCAGGTGTTTCCGCTGATGCGTAGTCACTACCTTGAGGGGTATGTCGATGGTACGCTGCCGTGTCCCCCGGCCATGGTTCCGGTGCCCTCGGCCGCTGGTGGCTCCGTCATGGTGTCCAACCCTGCTCATCGTCGGTGGATCGCTCAGGATCAAGCTATTCTGGGTGCCATTCAGTCCTCGCTCACACCCTCCGTGGCCGGCATGGTGGTCTTTGCCGCGACGTCGAGGGATGCATGGGCCACGCTCGACTCCAGCTTTTCCTCGCAGTCGCTGGCCCATTCCTCTGCCATTCGTAACCAGCTGGGTGAGGTCAAGAAAAATGACCTCTCCGTCACGGCCTTCTTCAACAAGGTCAAAAGTTTGGCTGATACACTGTCGTCTATTGGGAAGCCTCTTCGTGATGAGGAGTTTACTTCGTTCATTCTCAATGGGCTTGACGAGGACTATGATTCTCTCGTTGAAAACATTAATGGACGTGACACACCGATGCCGCCTCGCGATCTCTATGCACGCCTTCTCAACACCGAACAGAGGCTCGCTGCTCGCCGCTCCGTTGGCGTCTACATGGAGGGCCCTTCTGCGAACGCTGCTCTCCGCGGGGGCGCCCGCGGTGCCAAGCAGAAGGCACCGCCGACCTCAGGCAACCAGTCCCGTCCGCCCGCTCCACCTCCGACGGCTGGCCGCAAGCGGCTCCACTGCGAGGCATGTGGTGGTGGGGTTGAGTGTCAACTCTGCGGCATCGAGGGGCACTTGGCGTCTCGCTGCCATCGTCGCTTTAAACGAGATTTTCTTGGCATTGGGAACAATGGGAAGGGCAATGAGAAGCAAGCTGCTCTCGCTACACCGGATCCCGGGTTCACTCCTTCATACTCGGTGGATCCTGCCTGGTACATGGATACGGGCGCTACGGACCATTTGACGAGTCAGCTTGACAAGCTGGCCACTCGCCAGCCCTACACCGGTCACGATCAGGTCCGCACGGCCAATGGATCAGGTATGCCCATCTCACATGTTGGTCAGGCATCTCTTCTTTCACGTACCACTAAAACCTTGCATCTGCTTGATGTCCTTCGTGTTCCCTCAGTCACACGTAGTTTACTCTCGGTTCCTAAATTAACTCGTGACAACAATGTGTTTGTTGATTTTCACCCTTTCCATTTTTTTGTTAAGGACCGGGACACGAGGGACGTTCTTCTTAGTGGTCGAGCTCGCGACGGCTTATACGCACTTGATGTGCCACGAGTCTCTGAAGTTTTCAGTGGTGTTCGGGTGTCGTCGTCGCAGTGGCACTCTCGCCTTGGCCACCCCGCTACTCCCATTGTGCGCCATGTGCTTCATCGCCATCATCTTCCTGTTGAGTCGAGTAATAAGGAGTTTCTAGTGTGTGATGCTTGTCAACAAGGCAAGAGTCATCAGTTGCCTTTTTCTGTATCAAGTCGTGTTGTCACGGCTCCTCTTGAACTTGTGTTTTCAGACGTGTGGGGCTATGCCCAAACTTCTGTTAGTGGTCACAACTATTATGTCAGTTTCATCGATGCTTTCAGTCGCTTTACTTGGATTTATCTTATTAAGCGCAAATCTGATGTGTTTCATGTCTTTATGCAATTTCAAGCACATGTTGAACGATTGCTTAAGCACAAAATTATCCATGTTCAGTCAGACTGGGGGGGGGGGTGAGTATCGTAATCTTAACACCTTCTTTCAGAAGCTTGGCATCTCACACCATGTGTCTTGTCCTCATACACATCAGCAGAACGGTGCAGCTGAGCGCAAACATCGTCACATAGTTGAAACTGGCCTGACACTTCTTGCACATGCCTCTGTCCCGTTTCGGTTCTGGAGCGATGCTTTTGTTACTGCCTGTTTTTTGATAAACAGGATTCCCACACGACGCCTTCACATGAAGTCTCCACTCGAAGTGTTGCTTAATGAAACTCCAGATTACTCCCTCCTCAAAGTGTTCGGCTGTGCATGTTGGCCGCATCTTCGTCCGTACAATAAGCATAAACTTGAGTATCGATCTAAACAATGTGTGTTTCTTGGGTACAGTCCTCTCCACAAAGGTTACAAGTGTCTTCATATCCCGTCAAATCGTGTTTACATTTCTCGTGATGTTGTGTTCGATGAGACTGTCTTCCTGTTTTCCACGCTCACATCACCCACCGATACTCCCGTCACTGAGTTGCACTCTTTTCCAGTTTTGCATGATCAATTTGTGGATGCTGCATATTCTCCTCTGTTGTTGCCTAACCATGGTGCAGGGACTGGACGAGGCGCTCGACTTGAGCTTCTGGATGATGATATGGCCACAACTGCGCCAGTTGCTGCTACGCCGGATGAGGCGCTCGACGAGGCTGCCCCCGCCACTACCCCGCTTGACCCCGACGTCGATCACGCGTGCATGCCCCATGCACGAGGATCCGACGGGGTGACCAAGTCGCCGGGGCCAGCGGCCTCGCTGTCGCCTGGGCCGGCCGAACCTGCGGAGCTGTCGGCCGGGCCGGCTGGACCCGCGGCGCTCTCCCCTGAGCCGGAGGCCTCGCAGGTCACCGAGTCTTCGTCGCCTGGTCCGTCGACGCCGATCACGCCCGGTCTGTCTTCGCCGACCCTGACCGTGCCACCGGATGCGCCTGTTGACTCGCCCGCCGGTGCGTCCTCCTCGCCGCTGATGGATAGTGGCTCCTCTGGCATGGCAGCTCCAGCGCCACCTCCGCCTGTCGTCCTGCGTCCCCATACTCGCAGCAAAAGTGGCATCTTCCAACCGAAGAAGCGCACTGACGGCATTGCCGCGTGGCTTGCGGCCTGGCAAGCTCGCAAGCAAGCTACGGTGTCTCGGAGTAGTACCGAAGCTGAGTACAAAGCTGTTGCTAATGCCACAGCTGAGATCATGTGGGTGCAGTCATTGCTTCGAGAGTTGAAGGTCTCCCCAACTCAGCCGCCTGTTCTTTGGTGTGATAACATCGGTGCAACATACCTTTCATCCAATCCAGTATTTCATGCCCGAACGAAGCACATCGAAGTTGACTATCATTTTGTGAGGGAACGTGTTGCTCAGAAGCTCCTTCAGATTAAGTTTGTTTCTTCGAAGGATCAGCTTGCTGATATTTTCACTAAATCCTTGCCCTTGCCTTCTTTTGAAGGATGTCGTCGCAATCTTAACCTTCTGAGTGTTTCAGGACATAGTTAAGATTGAGGGAGGGTGTTAGACTAAGTATATATTAGATATACGTGTTGTAACATAACTGTATTTGTACGGTTTCCTTTTATAAATATATAACAGCCGTACCCACCAAGGGTATCGAGCATTGTTCCAAACCCTAATCTGTCTAACACAGGGTTACCATTTCGATCCATCCAGCCACCGAGCTGTCAAAGCCAGCCAGCCAGCAGACCAACTTGATGGATCCATCGTTTCATTTCACCGCCGACCAGGCACATGGTTCAGCAGATTTCTCAAAGGGAAACGACCACTGTCTCGTCTATCTATAAGTGTTGTCGCAGCTGCCACTGCAACCATGCGTCACAAAGTGGCAACTCAACTTCAATTCCCTTTCTCCAAGATGTATGCATGCTATTGCACTAGTCGTAGTACCCGTATGTAAGCAGTAATTAGTTACTGGATGTAAGAAAAGGCCGATCAAAGCAGGTGTTAGAATAAATCCGAGGCGCATAATCGATCATCCGAGGACCAAGCAATCACACGAGGCACGACATCGAGATTTGTTAACGAGATTCACCGAACACGGGTACATCCCGGGGCTAGACTACGGACGCTCCTCCTCGTGACACCGTCACAATACCACACAACATTGTCTGCTTATCTTGCATGAAGCTAGGCCAATCACTTTCTCTAACTTGATCTTTTGAACCCCTTTTAATTTTTAGTTCATAGAATCTACGTTTCTACGATCCTGATTGTTAAGATCCTACGATTTTCGATCGTACAACCAAAGCCCCGATTCTATTCAATCCCGATTCTGACAGCCTTACCGCTAGCGCTCCGCTTGAACTGGATCTGGTAATTCTGCCTCTTCCATGGCCGAATAGATGAAGTCCACCATGAGGCACCCTTCCTTACCGGTAAACCTCGCTCTCTCCTCAAACGTCGATAGCACAATGATGCTGAAGCAGATCTGTGCTACCGTGACTCATCGAAGAGTTGGTCCCTGACCGCCCGCTCCATCACACGTCTGGTCGCCGACATGGATGTGTACAAGGGAGGGCCGTGGCAGGCGGCACCACTAACAAGTCGAACGTCCTAATCATTGCACCGTGCCTACTAGACCCCGACATGTCATGTAGAGGGTGGGAGTGATGAGGTTGTGGTGGCGATGGAAGGCCCGGCGGCAATAGGGATGGAAGCATATGTGGGGCGAGGGGAAGCGGGGGACTGAGATGAGGTTGTGATGCCCTTAATGAGCTTTTAACTTGCGTATGGTACCCTCCAAATTTCTATATGCAACTTATTGTAATGTCAAATGAAATATAAGACATCTGCCTTTGTTCCAAACGGCATCAAAGATTGTTTTGATTGAAATTCTATCAAATAAGACAGCTGCCTTTGTTCCAAATGTCTATATACAATATACCATTCATTAAAATTTAAAAAGGAAGATATCTGCCTATGTTTCAACTTTCAAATGGAATCAAAGAAAAATTTCAATAAATGTTATATCATGTAAAATATTGTTTCCTTTGTTCCAAACGACATGTATTCGAAGCCAAACATGAAACGTACATGCATGCATGCATGCGACCGATGTCAGCTCTCAGCTACTCTGTTTTGCACCTCCTTGGTATAGTATCGGTAAAGCACAATGGGAGGGAAAAAGTATTCCTCAAGTTCTAGTCAACCATGTCGTCATACTTTAGGGAGAGAATGGCCATAGCCCATGAGGCCCTGGAGCATAAGGGTTTTGAAAATCTGAAACAACAACAAAAGACAATTAATGTAAAAAGTAAACTAACGCTTTGACTTGATAGAGCATGCACTCCAAACAAGAGAAATCTTTGTAATTGACCATGTATATCGACCACCGATCAAAGCTTCCTTGGTAGTCAACCAAATCTGAAGCTCTTAGTATACTTGATATATTTGTGCGCTTAATGCTCAATATTGCACTTGTTGCATATGGAATAGATGCAATATGCATCATCCATTACTTCTTTAATAGAATCGAGTACTTTGTTTCCATTCATCCCTTTTGATTGATGGCTCTTGTTGACACCCGACCCATGGAGTGCAACTAGAATAACACAGAGTCGTCATATATTCCACTCGTCAGTCATATGCATTGCAGAAAAAGCGCCTGATTATTGCGATGATACCTGAAGCACTAGTTGCAACGTCGGTAGGATAACCTATTAATAAGAAGGTTCCCTGCTAACTAGTACCTCTGTACACTAATATAAGATATTTCTGCAGTTTAATTTAAACTGCAAAAACATCTTACGTTAGTGTACATAGGTAGTAATTAACTAAAATCAATTGTGCCACCATACATGCAAAGCAATCTAATTCGGACGGGTTGAGTCAGCTAATTGTTAAAGTTCAACCTTGTCTGCTTCGAGCTCAATCAATTTCTTTAGTTTTCCTCCTGGTTAAATAATTAACTAGTTTGATTGAGTTGTGGCCGACCATGCATATGCATTGCGGCTGTCTCATTCCAAGTTAATGGAAAAGCAACGCGCCAGATGCCAAAATGAGAAGACGAGACAAGATATCGTGCTGTTGTGGCATGCAAAGCTGGCAATCTAGCTAATCAAATTCGATGCCTAATCCAAATCAAAGCACAAGATTGTCTGCTTATCTTGCATGAAGCTAGGCCAGTCACTTTCTCTAATTTGATCTTTTGAAACCCCTATAATTTTTCTCCTAATTTGATTGACGTGTGCCTAGCTAGTTTGGTTAGTTCACTGAAACATGCCATGCACTTTTTCTATCGTTCTCCACAGATTAATGAAAAGGCAACAACGCACCAGAGAGACTGGAAGACGGAAGATGCTTGAATGGCTTGTTGCAAATGTCACGTTATACGTGTTTCACATGTGTGTTTTACAAGTCTACATCATAACATGCAGATCAGAGCAGGTGGTACTAGCTAGCATTTCAATTTTCAAGTCAGATAAGCTGCGAACTTGATACATGCAAGATACTCTCTCAGTGATAAGCCTGAGTGGAACAAAGATGCCAAGCTACTTATAAGCCACTCGAGCGACCCGATGCATCAATCAAGCACTAGCTAGGAGTACTAGACTGTGCAAGGTGCGGTGCCATAGCAAGGCAGATTTGGACTCAACTTAGCTTGCCTAGCTTTGCCCTATAACATAAATTAGCTAGATAGGTAGATCCCTTTGTTGATAGAAGAAAAGAAAAGCAACACACGTTTACTCACAAAACTGAACTTAACAGTATTATAATTTGTCTCTATTGCAATCCCTCTATATATTACTCCCTCCGTTCCAAGGTGTGGTTTTACTTCAAATTTAAACTAAAATCACGACAAGTATTATGGAACGGAGCGAGTACCATTTGTCCATGCATCATTTTTTTCCATGTACCTGACGGACAGAATTGGGTGGGCGGTTTGTTCTAGTGTACTATATGCCACCACTACTTTAAGGACAGAATTGGTGCGGCAAGTACTACATAAACAACCTGATCGACATGTCTGAGCTTAATTCGCATGCGTCTTTCCTTCTCTGGGGTGGCCGATTCGATGCTGGAAGAGAGAGATATGCAGCTTTGTCTGTTAGACAAGCATCAAGCATGCATGCATGTCACCCTATAACTACTTGGCCGTCGATCTGTCTGCATGAAAATGACATGCATTGACAATACATGCCAGATAGTATGCATTGCCGTACGAATTGGTTGGTAAGTCTTGCCAATATAACTTTTTTGAAACTCTTGCCAATATAGGTATCAGAAAGCGCTATATGCTATGCATCTATCGGGTGACCGGTGGAGTTTGCTACGTGTCCATCGGTTTCCATCTATAATTTGAACTATCAATCCGCAGCGAGCTGTCAGGGCCACGTGAAAATTAGTTAAGCTCTAGGGATAGCAAATTCCTCAAAGGAAAAAACACTGACATGTGTATCTAGGGATTATTAAGTGCTGCCGCAACTATCACTGGAGCTCTCAGATCATGCGTCGCAAAGTGGTAATTCAACTTCAATTACTCTTCTCATAGGGCATCTCCAATAGTTGTAAGATAGGTGTTGGTAAATTTGCCATCTGGGACATAGTGTTGATGTGGCAATGTATTAAATGTGGAAAGAGTGCAAAGTTGTATGTAGATTAACCAACAACCTTTGCACAAGCTCCAAGGTGAAATAGAGAGCAATCACATTTATTTTCTCACCATCTATTGGATAGCTTACATACAACCCATTAGAGTAGCTGTATAATAGCTTGTTGGTTGATGACATGGACATTTTACCAATAAAACTAACATACAACCTGTTGGAGATGCCCCTAGTTATGCAAACCATTGCCGTACTAGTTGTATCTATCTGTGCAAGCAGTAATTGATTATATTAATGCAAAAAATTGAAAAAAGATCGGCCACGGGTGCACCAGCGCCACTAAGAATCCTGTGCAGCGCAAACGGAGGCACAATGAACCTTGATGAAAAAAAGAGAATAGGAAAGCGCATGTGAAATAGGACATCTAGTTAGAACTGAAGTATGTACTGCCATATAAGTATAACTCGAGCAATTTACTAGCAGAAGATAAGAGAATCTCTGCCACATCATAATAGTCCTAGCTAATCCGGTATGAAGCCTCTGATTTTGCGGTGTCCAAGAGATGCAACGCAAACCGCCTAGCCGCCATGCACATCCATATATGGTACAAAAACCATGTGTGGCTAGCAAAAGAACACAATCAGAAAGCACATGAACACATGTCACATAGCTAGATAATTCACCATACCAACTAAATCATATGATCAGAGACAAGAACAATCAATGAAAAATCAAAAAAAGAACAATCAAGCTGGACCTTATGCACAACAAAGAACAATCTAGACAGACAGACAAGCTAGAGTACTCTGCAAAGGATTTATACACATATATCATGCTTGGAAAGAGAAATAATATTAGTTGCAAGTACGAAGGCCGACTAATTATTAGATCACCCAGCAAAGTAGTAGAGTAAGCCAGGAATACATGTGCATTTACTAGAAAAAAATCAAGGAGCGAATTGCATATCGAAACTTACCCCATAGTCACTACACTTAGGCTCAATCTCCATAGACCGGCCCTATGAAAAGGTTATTCCTCCTCCATCCATGCCTGCGTATATAGGCATGAAATAAATTAGTCAGGTATGCTCTCAATAAGTAAACTAATGGTATAAACAACTAGCTTACTGGGTAGCAGGACAGTGGCAAACACTGAACATGTGGTCAATGAAGCTACAAGTACACGCCATACCACGACCATGCTTGACAAGCCTAGCAGGCGTTTCCGACCAAGTCCCACAGTTGAGGTCATAGCACGTAATAAAGTTATCGGATACGGGAGCGCTTAGAATTGTGTTACGAACGATAGCAGGCACCGCCTTGGAACTTACACTCACGCTTGTTTTGGAGCCAATCAAGAGAGCATTGCCTTCGATGCTAGTTAGTGGGTCAACTCTTCCTCGAATAAGATCAGCTACTCTGTAAACTAGCATGTGCGAGGAAAGCGTGTAATTGGTGTATCCAACCAGTAGGATGTCTGAGTCACAATCTACTAAGTGAAAAGGTGGGTAGATCTTGTCAGCTGGACATGTAGCAATAATCAATTTTTGTGGCTTCGAACATAACCGTGGTCCTTGCTGAGTTGGGTCAATTTGAAGAATTTGCAACTTGTTGTCGTCTGTGGAACCCTCAAAAATGTACATCTTTCCTTGAGATGTCATTGGCCACCCTTGTGGGAAGTAGCAGCTGGCCAAGACACTCCATTGCTCGTCCTTGGTAGTAGCACACAGTGCATATGAAAAATCTAGAAGCACAATCACGACCCTGGGGATTCCATCGGCATTGACGCTCACGGAGGCGATCACATCAGTGTAATTTTCATATGTCCCATGTGGATCCAGATGGGCTCTCAAGTTTCTTTTGATAGACGTGACCGAAGGCAGCTCCGCGATGTCGCCCGTGAAAGGGTGGAGGAGAAGAAGAGTATTTCCATCGCCGTGTTGCCCCTGCAGCAGGAGAAGCCCTTCCACCGGGCAGAAAACCAAGTAGTTGTAGTCCAAGAGAAGAGGAACTCGGTGGCGCACGAAGATTCCAGTAGAAATGTTGAAGAAACGCTTCTTGTCGGCAGGTGAAGGCCATGGCCCTCAGGCAGCATCATCCACCGCCGGGGATGAAACCGCGGATCAGTGATGCCATGGCCGCGCGGGGACGTCGTAGCGGAACGCCAGTGAGAGCAGACGGCGCGGAACCGGACGTAGTCGAGCAGGTCTCCAGCCAATACCCGCCAGCCCACATGCCGGGGGCCAGATCCGCAGGGAGAGACGCCCAGGGGGACTCGTCGTCGAAGCTACCGGGAGCGTTGGCTTTTGGTCGCTTCCAGTTCGCCGCCGGCGACATGGTTGTATCGATCGCAAATCGATCTTGACCTAAGGAGCGTCCAGCGTGTCAGCCCTCTGGAATTAAACCGATCGCAACCCTGAGCATGCAACAACTATTTACCGGACCAGGCCGGGGCTGTCTCTGGCATTGGCCCATGTGAGCTAGGCCCATATATATAACTAAGAAAAGTAAGTACCCCTAAAAAAACTAAAAAAAGCAGTCTGCTTCCGAACGTTCTTTCCTAAAAACAAATGTTTTTACGACGTATAGAAAACTGCTTTGAACTTGTCTTCTCGAGCTTCACTATTCTCTTAGTTTCTCTTGGATTAAATTTTATGTGTGGGTAATTTCTCTTCGACGGTTGACGTCCGCTCGAAGCAAGAAAAGATGCAGAGGTACTCCATCCATTCCTAAATATAGGACTTTTAAAGATTTTATATAAACTACGTACAGATGTATATAGATGTATTTTAGAGTGCAGATTTTCACTCATTTTACTTCACATGTAGTCTATATTAGAATCTAACACTAGTAGAAAAAGACACATTTGTCCCGGTTCCAGAGGCCCATTTGTCCCGGTTCTAGAACCGGGACTAAAGTCCAAAACCTTTAGTCCCGGTTCGCTTATGAACCGGGACAGAAGGTGCTCCACGTGGCCGCTGCGGGGCGCCTAGGCAGGAGGGCCTTTAGTCCCGGTTGGTAATACCAACCGGGACCAAAAAGTATCCACGCATCAGCAGCTCAGGAGCTGGGGTTTTTGTTTTTTTTTAAAGGAGGAGGGGTTTGGAGGATTAATTTAGGGGTTTCATATATTGTGTTAGCTAGCTAATAGAGAGAAGTGACCTCTCTTATCTCCGACACTAGGTACTGTACGTATAGAGAGAACTCGACACGCTAGCTAGTAAGAAAATAAAGGAACCATTAAGTAACCCCCTCCCCCCCCCCCATCAGCAATTTTCACGGAAGAGGTTGCAGTTCTCTGAATCTTGCCTGCCATCGTCACCGCGACTAACTCACTGATAAAACTGTTAGAGCTACCCGAGTCCACCAGAATCAGAACTTACTTGGTGTCAATTTTGCCAACAAGACGCGCTGTATGAGGTGTGGTTTGCCCTGTAGTGGCCAACTTCGAAATAGACATGGGCACTTCATCATCGGAGTCACCAGCCTGTTGGACTTGGAACTGATCACCTGCTTGGAGAAGATCGAGCAACTCCTCCACCACATGGGGTTGGACCGTAGCGGCACACTGGTGGCCTTGGCCCCAACGTTCCCCACAATTAAAACAAAGCCCTCACGCTAGTCTGTAATTCCGGAGCGCAGCGACACGGTCATCTCCTTCTCGTGCCCGGTCAGGCGGATTGGCCGCCTCGACCCCGCGCCTATCTTCAGCCGCGACTGGAATCCCGGGAGCTGCCGCTCGAGCCGGTGGCACATCCAACGCTAGCAAGGGCTGTTGGGGAACGTAGTAATTTCAAAAAATTTCCTACGCACACGCAAGATCATGGTGATGCATAGCAACGAGAGGGGAGAGTGTTGTCCACGTACCCTCGTAGACCGACAGCGGAAGCGTTATCACAACGCGGTTGATGTACTCGTACGTCTTCACGATCCGACCGATCAAGTACCGAACGCACGGCACCTTCGAGTTCTACACACGTTCAGCTCAATGACGTCCCTCGAACTCCGATCCAGCCCTAGGAGGGGGCGCACCAAGTGTGGAGTCCTACGGATTCGAGAACTATGTAGACATGACCGAGACACGTCTCCGGTCAATAACCAATAGCGGGACCTGGATGCCCATATTGGCTCCCACATATTCTACGAAGATCTTTATCGGTCAGACCGCATAACAACATACGTTGTTCCCTTTGTCACCGGTATGTTACTTGCCCGAGATTTGATCGTCGGTATCTCGATACCTAGTTCAATCTCGTTACCGGCAAGTCTCTTTACTCGTTTCGTAACACATCATCCCGTAACTAACTCATTAGTCACAATGCTTGCAAGGCTTATAGTGATGTGCATTACCGAGTGGGCCCAGAGATACCTCTCTGACAATTGGAGTGACAAATCCTAATCTCGAAATACGCCAACCCAACAAGTACCTTTGGAGACACCTGTAGAGCACCTTTATAATCACCCATTTACGTTGTGACGTTTGGTAGCACACAAAGTGTTCCTCCGGTAAACGGGAGTTGCATAATCTCATAGTCATAGGAACATGTATAAGTCATGAAGAAAGCAATAGCAACATACTAAACGATCGAGTGCTAAGCTAACGGAATGGGTCAAGTCAATCACGTCATTCTCCTAATGAGGTGATCCCGTTAATCAAATGACAACTCATGTCTATGGCTAGGAAACATAACCATCTTTGATTAACGAGCTAGTCAAGTAGAGGCATACTAGTGACACTCTTGTTTGTCTATGTATTCACACATGTATTATGTTTCCGGTTAATACAATTCTAGCATGAATAATAAACATTTATCATGATATAAGGAAATATATAATACTTTATTATTGCCTCTAGGGCATATTTCCTTCAGTCTCCCACTTGCACTAGAGTCAATAATCTAGTTCACATCGCCATGTGATTTAACATCAATAATTCACATCACCATGTGATTAACACCCATAGTTCACATCTCTATGTGACCAACACTCAAAGGGTTTACTAGAGTCAATAATCTAGTTCACATCGCTATGTGATTAACACCCAAAGAGTACTAAGGTGTGATCATGTTTTGATTGTGAGATAATTTTAGTCAACGGGTCTGTCAAATTCAGATCCGTAAGTATTTTGCAAATTTCTATGTCTACAATGCTCTGCACGGAGCTACTCTAGCTAATTGCTCCCACTTTCAATATGTATCTAGACCGAGACTTAGAGTCATCTAGATTTAGTGTCAAAACTTACATCGACGTAACCCTTTACGACGAACCTTTTGTCATTTCCATAATCGAGAAACATATCCTTATTTCACTAAGGATAATTTTGACCGATGTCCAGTGATCTACTCCTAGATCACTATTGTACTCCCTTGCCAAAATTAGTGTAGGGTATATAATAGATCTGGTACACAGCATGGCATACTTTATAGAACCTATGGCCAAGGCATAGGGAATGACTTTCATTCTCTTTCTATCTTCTGCCGTGGTCGGGCTTTGAGTCTTACTCAATTTCACACCTTGTAACACAGGCAAGAACTCTTTCTTTGACTGTTCTATTTTGAACTACTTCAAAATCTTGTTAAGGTATGTACTCATTGAAAAAACTTATCAAGCGTTTTGAGCTATCTCTATAGATCTTGATGCTCAATATGTAAGCAGCTTCACCGAGGTCTATCTTTGAAAAACTCCTTTCAAACACTCCTTTATGCTTTGCAGAATAATTCTACATTATTTCCGATCAACAATATGTCATTCACATATACTTATCAGAAATGTTGTAGTGCTCCCACTCACTTTCTTGTAAATACAGGCTTCACCGCAAGTCTGTATACAACTATATGCTTTGATCAACTTATCAAAGCGTATATTCCAACTCCGAGATGCTTGCACCAGTTCATTGATGGATCGCTGGAGCTTGCATATTTTGTTAGCACCTTTAGGATTGACAAAACCTTCTGGTTGTATCATATACAACTCTTCTTTAATAAATCCATCAAGGAATGCAGTTTTGTTTATCCCTTTGCCAGATTTCATAAAATGCGGCAATTGCTAACATGATTCGGACAGACTTAAGCATAGATACGAGTGAGAAACTCTTATCGTAGTCAACATCTTGAACTTGTCGAAAACCTTTTGCGACAATTCTAGCTTTGTAGATAGTGATACTACTATCAGCGTCCGTCTTCCTCTTGACAATCCATTTATTCTCAATTGCTTGCCGATCATCGGGCAAGTCAACCAAAGTCCACACTTTGTTCTCGTACATGGATCTCATCTCAGATTTCATGGCCTCAAGCCATTTTGCGGAATCTGGGCTCACCATCGCTTCTTCATAGTTCGTAGGTTCGTCATGGTCTAGTAACATAACCTCCAGAACAGGATTACCGTACCACTCTGGTGCGGATCTTACTCTGGTTTACCTACGAGGTTTGGTAGTAACTTGATCTGAAGTTACATGATCATCATCATTAACTTCCTCACTAATTGGTGTAGAAGTCACAGGAACAGATTTCTGTGATCCAATAAGGGAGCAGGTACAGTTACCTCATCAAGTTCTACTTTCCTCCCACTCACATCTTTCGAGAGAAACTCCTTCTCTAGAAAGGATCCATACTTAGCAACGAATGTCTTGCCTTTGGATCTGTGATAGAAGGTGTACCCAACTGTCTCCTTTGGGTATCCTATGAAGACACATTTCTCCGATTTGGGTTTGAGCTTATCAGGATGAATTTTTTTCACATAAGCATCGCAACCCCAAAATTTTAAGAAACGACAACTTTGGTTTCTTGCCAAACCACAGTTCATAAGGCGTCGTCTCAACGGATTTTGATGGTGCCCTATTTAACGTGAATGTAGCTGTCTCTAATGCATAACCCAAAACGATAGTGGTAAATTGGTAAGAGACATCATAGATTGCACTATATCCAATAAAGTACGGTTATGACGTTCGGACACACCATTACACTGTGGTGTTCCAGGTGGCGTGAGTAGTGAAACTATTTCACATTGTTTTAACTGAAGGCTAAACTCGTAACTCAAATATTTTACCTCTGCGATCATATCGTAGAAACTTTTATTTTCTTGTTACGATGATTCTCCACTTCACTCTGAAATTCTTTGAACTTTTCAAATGTTTCAGACTTTATGTTTCATCAAGTAGATATACCCATATCTGCTCAAATCATCTGTGAAGGTCAGAAAATAATGATACCTTCTACGAGCCTCAATATTCATCGGACCACATACATCTGTATGTATGATTTCCAACAAATCTGTTGCTCTCTCCATAGTTCCGGAGAACGGCGTTTTAGTCATCTTGCCCATGAGGCACGGTTCGCAAGCATCAAGTGATTCCAAAATCCCATCAGTATGGAGTTTCTTCATGCGCTTTACACCAATATGACCTAAACGGCAGTGCCACAAATAAGTTGCACTATCATTATTAACTTTGCATCTTTTGGCTTCAATATTATGAATATGTGTATCACTACGATCGAGATCCAACAAACTATTTTCATTGGTGTGTGTGACCATAAAAGGTTTTTATTCATGTAAACAGAACAACAATTGTTCTCTAACTTAAATGAATAACCGTATTGCAATAAACATGATCAAATCATATTCATGCTCAACGCAAACACCAAATAACACTTATTTAGTTTCAACACTAATCCCGAAAGTATAGGGAGTGTGCGATGAT